>NC_133496.1:6426722-6455535 GCF_025370935.1 Choristoneura fumiferana | reverse complement strand
TCACTAGACAGTTTTAAACATTTCAATGTAAGCATATAACTACTGACCCAAAACATCAAATCATCATTTGTCTAGGGATAAATAAGTACAGGACTTATGTCATTATGTTTATTTCAAATAGTAAGCACAGTCACAAATTTTGCCAAAGTTTCTATAGTAATTTCACTGTTTGTTGTTCCCTGCTGAGTGGGCTTGCAACTGCTGAAAACCCTCCCTAAGTACCAGGCTAATATAACAACAAGGAGGTAATTAAATTGCATTCCAGAAGCACAGACACGAGATCAACAGTGTATATCCGTCACCTTCGCACCAATCTGGTAGGAAAAAGATAATCAGATGTTAATCGCTTTCGTCTCTAAACCATATGCTACCATATTATGTTTGCAGCAATATTCCCGCTGCTGTGGTCTAAAATTTAATTAATTACCTATAAAGTATTCGTTTCTGTTTTTAAAATTTTCACACCATGTTTTTTTTTAGGGATTTTTCAATGGTAGTATTATTATTAGATTTACGTTAAAATGAAAATTTCAAATTAATCCCCTCATGATTACCTAAAAGATTGTTTGCGAACGGTATTATTTGTTGACTGTTACAATAAAAAAACACACACCAAATTTCAAATAATTCGAAAACTTCAGTGGATGTCGTCTTGCAAGTTTGAAAAAGAGGCAAAATGAGCAAAATAATGATTCTAATAATTAATCAAAAAATTGGTGCACTGGCTGCATTAAATTCAATAATTACGAGTATGACACATGAAAGCTTAGAACTAGGTCAATTAATTTTTTAGTGTATATTCTATCCCGCGTAGCTCAGAAGACATCCGTGATACACTTTCTTTGAAAAATGTTAGCTTGCTTAGAAGATTAACCATGAAAGAATTGCCTTAAGACGGTCACAACTTTTGACTTTTAGTGGATTTGTACCCCATAAAATCATACTTTTAATAAGTAACACAGGATACATTACCATGGCAACAAGCTACACCATAAAGTTGACTAACCCAACTTTCTAGGTATTTGATGTCTTTTTATTTTCTGTAGATCTGCTAATCAGCAAAAGCCTCCACCAATATCTTCCATTCTGACCTTTCTCGATCTACTCTTTACAGTGAGTATTTGCTGTGACCACATAAGTAATGTGACTTATTTTTCAAAAGTGTTTCTCTTTCAAAAGACACGTGACGATCGGTTACCTTCTTTCTAATGTAAATAAACGAAGTGTACTTCGTCAATAAGAACATTACGTACTTATTATTCTTTTGTAATCATTTTCTAGTAGTTTCTTACTATCATAGCGATATATTTGTGCCGTTACAGTTTTCAATTGATATCAGTTTTCAGCGGGAATGCAATCGTTGATCGAAGGGGAATGCATTAGGCATCTAAGTTGCTTCCACGTTGACTAGGAGCGCATCGAATGCAAGAGGCGAACTGCATCAGTTCAGGTGCACAAGATGGCATTGGGTGTTTTGTTCAAGATATACATTTAGTGAACATTTAATTAAAAGTTGGGTTTTGTATTTAAATATTATCGCAGTAAAAATGGGGTGTTACATGTTTGACGACAATGTCTGTATGTCTGTTCATCTACATTCTGAAACGGAGGGACCGATTTCAAAATTATGTTTCGTAAGAATCGGTTTAATAGAAGTGTGTAGTTGATAAAGTTATTGCAAGATTAGAAATAAACAAAGAAATCTACGAGATTAGCCCCCTGTTTCACCACCCATTGAGTAAATTTATTTGACGGATAAATGTGATGCCATCTCTGTTTGTTTTGTTCGAATAGACTGGGATGGCATCACATTTATCCGTCAAATAAGTTTAATCCAACAGCCCCTAACACTTAATAACCTAACGAACTTATATTAGAAAAGTTGAAAACCCCCTTATTTGTCTTTTAGTCTGTCCCTAACTGAATGCTCTGTCATCCACTCAAACATTGACTGGTAGAGATCCCTTAAAGGGATAAGTTCGCCTTTGTACATATATCGCAATGTTTTGCCAATTTGTGTTTGTTTACTTATTTTGCACAATAAGAGTTTACATAGGTACTTACATACATTTCAAAACTGAATATTCCAAAAACGCGTGAATCGGTTTTTATCAAACATACTCGTACCTCCTTACCACCCTCATGACAGCTCACTTACGATGCATAACATAAACAGCAGACCGGGCTAAAAAAACGTTTAAAATAAAAATCGCCAGCCTGAGCGTCAATAATGGCGAATTTGTTTTCCGGTTCGGTAGCGCTCCAATTACGGGATTAGCGAATTATTTCCACTTTTTTCCTCCCCACTCCTTGGTAATTTCTCGCGGCGGTTTCCGCCTATTAATCTCCTTTTGATTAGCCTCCTTCCCGTTTGAGGCCAAATTGAGGTAATCGACGATTTGCTGAGCATTGTTTAGGATTCCGCAAGGTGTAATAGAGGGTCCTATTACCTACTGATACTACAACGGTTATTGTCTGTCCGAACAAAATGCATCTCTCTCATGATATCTAGCCGGTTAAAACAAATTTAATTAAACTTGTCAAATTATAGAAAGTCTGAAATAAAGCGCGCTTCGCAAGCATACTTAACCAACTTTTTCTGCTGCTCGGAATAACATGATTTTACACATAGTTCACAAAATTGACTAATTTTTAGAAATTATTTACTTGCTCCCAGATTTATTTCTGTTTTTTTTTTAATTTGTTCCAATTATACTATATTTAATTAATTAAATTATTTAGAGCGGTGGCCAATTTTATTTCTTCCTTTAAAAATATGCTACTCATGTTTTGAACTCTACAAATTGTAAAATTGAATGATAATTTACAGATGTGGTTTTAACAACCTAACCAGCTTATAAAAGTTGAAAAAACCCCGAAATTGTCATTTCAAAGTTTATTTTCGTCAAAACACATTTTTCACATAATAAACTACATCGAAATCCGTCCACCTACCTATTTGAGAGCTATGATGCCACAGACAGATGGACAAAGAGACTGATATTGGTGTTCAACTTTATAACACCCCTAGTCAAAATAGTCGAAAGCTTGAAACGTTATAACACCCCTATTTTTGTGCTGGGAATTAAAAATAGGCCCCAACACGAGAATGTAACAATCCTGTACTCCTGTTTGTATGATGGTACGGTACGGTCAGCATCAAAAGAAGCTATACAGTTTTGTACTTTGTCGCTTTACAGCAACGTACGTAACGCTATGCAAGTGTGACAAATGTTTGAATGCGACAGAGTAAAAAAATTATCCGCTACTTTTGATGCTGACTGTACGGAACCTTCATAACGCGACGACGGCTCGCACGTGCACTTAAAGAGTGTCGCTTTTGTGTGCTCAGGATACCAGCGGAAATTTGGCGCGGTTTGGGACGTGAGCGATTACTGCCCGTGAATGGGAGCTTTAGGATTTTTATTTATGACTTTACAGAAGACGTGGTTGAGTGTTGCCAGCTTACTAATAGGATCAAGGAGGGGTAATTACAATTTGTATGGCATATGTTTTATTGTAAAACGAATAGGTACATACTAGCCTGTTGCCGGGACTTAGTTTGCGTAGAATTCGTTTATCGCTATTCTACGGGAACTATGCATTATCTGGGATAAAAAACTATCCTATATGTATGTTCTTCCCCGGGACTCAAAACTATCTGTAAGTATACCGAATTTCATCTAATTGGTTCAGCGGTTTAGATAGTAAACAAACAAACAGACTTACAAACTTTTTGAATTTATTATATACTCACCGCTTCCAACCGAGGCAACTGGAGGTCTATGGGGGAGGCCTATGTCCAACAGTGGACGTCCTACGGCTGATATGATGATGAATAAAGAGTGCTGCTCAGCTGCCCTAACATACAAATTAAAATTGCTTATTACATAATACAGTGTTGCAAAATAAACAACAAAAACCGACGACCGCTTGACATTTTAAATAGGTTTAAAAGATTTTATCTGTATCCCTACCCTAGGTTAGACCTGTGTCCCAGGTTGACACTAAATTTATGATAATTATTCGGATCTTGGATGGTACTGTACTAAACTATAAACCGTATTATCTAAAGCGCTGACGTTTGCGATCGCATTCGCCATCTCTTTCTATCCTCGTCTTATGCCATGTGACAGAAAGGAGTGGAGAAAACGATTGATTCCAAGGTGTGTTAGAGAATACCTCCTCTGCCTCGGCCTCTGCAGGGCTACTACGAAACTCGAACTCGAAGTTCGTGTCGTGCGGTCCTTCTGTCACTCTGTAATACGAGAGCGAGAGGGACCACACGACACGAACTTCGAGTTTCGAGTTTCGTAGTAGCCCTGCTGGTCCTTTAGTCGCCTTTTACGACTAGGTATACGAGATGGTTTTTTTTATATACATAATAGGCGGAACACGAGCATGCGGGTCAACTTGTGGGAAGCAATAATCGCTGCCCATGGACACCCGCAACACGAGGGGCATCACAGGTGCGTGCCGTGCGGCCCATTGAGAGACTGAAGGCTTTTAAATATTCCTAAGTTGTGCCGCTCCAGGTATGCTGTCCAAGAAGCTGGTTCCATATTAGTGGGTCCGTTCTATTTTAAAACTGGGCAGGACTTACAATCATCATCATCATCATTCCAGCCTATTTATGTCACTGCTGGGCACAGGTCTCCTCTCATAATAAGAGGGCTTGGGCCGTTGTTCCCATGCGGCCCAGTGCGGATTGAGAACTTCACACATACCATTGAATTACTTCACAGGTGTGTGCAACTGTGCAGGTTTTCTCACGATTTTCCTTCACCGACAGGACAAGAGGACAGGACTTACAGTACTCAGTAAAAACTCGATAAATTCCCACGGATGACGTCTGCGCCAGTGGCAGGTAGGCGCCATTAACCCGAATACACGAGTGTGGTCTAAATGTAGCAGACCACTTGAGTTTCGCTTGCCCAATTCCACGCCACTTCTTTCATGTACAGTGAACAACGAAAGTGTTTTGTTTTATTGCCCATCGATAAAGATCATTAGGGAGCGAAATTTTGACAGTACAATGACGTCATTTAGTAAAAAGAGTGACTAGCTTTTGCCCACGGCTTCGCTTACGTTAATCTTAGGATTGTCTCCGCAGGGGGGAACTCCTCAATGGTTAATAGTACCGATTTGAAATTTGGTACGCGGTTATGCAGAAATGACAGTGCAAGTAGGTACAGTCAGCAAAAAAGGCTTGTATTAAAAATTATTTTCTTAAAAGAAACATATTTCATGCTTTGATTGAGTTTTCGGAGGATAATATGTTAATAAATAAAGATACAGACAAATGCGCTTAGTAGAATGTTCATTTAGAGTACAAGTGAATGGTCAAGTTTCAGCACTTTAAAATTGGCGTATCATTTAGAGTCAACTGCCAGAATCAACTTAGCTTTAACCACTTCTCTACGCAACAGTACGTTGCCGATTCTTTTGGCAACAGAAGAGCACGAGCACTTATGAGTTTTTCCGAAGCTCTCAGCCGTCGTAAATCATCCGCAGTCATTAATTATGGGTCTTGACCTCAGCCATAAAGTATGTAGGGTTTTTTATTGGTTAATCCGAACCGTTTTCGGCTTTTGATTGGCCATAATTGATATGTTAAGTGGCTGGAGATGGGTATTTTATTACCTTTGGCTTATTAATATGATAGTATTTCAGTGTGTTACATTATATGTAAAGTAAACGTCCACGTGCTCGACACGGTAGTGCCCAGTAGATGTCACCTTCCTCTCACCTCTACTACCTACTATACTAGCTGTTGCCCGCGACTCCGTCCGGGTAGAAGTATGAACAATAGTTTACACTATTCTCAGACCTACCGAATCACAAAAAAAATCGTAAAAATCGGTCAAGCCGTTTTTGAGGAGTTTGCTCACAAACATTGACATAGACATAACTTTATTTCGAATTCAAACTTAAAATGATACACAATTCACAAAAAGAAAAACGTTTGATGATGTCGAAAGGAACTTGATTCAGCATTAGGTATGCTGCTGTAGGTAAATAAGATTTTCACTCAATATCTTCATATTATCTTTGCACCTGATGTGTTGGACCGGAATCAGCACAAATAGTCTGTGTAGGTAAAGTGTACAAAAAATAAAATAAAATATAAATATATTAATAGATATAAATATATTGGAAGATTATAATTACGAAAGTTTAAGAGCATTTGCCTGGAAAGAGATTTCTTTATAATTGTCTCTCACTAAACTAATAAACCATTAAATTAAATATATTGTTATTAAACTAAGTATATTAGTATGTGTGTATGTTTAATACTCTTTCACGTGGTGGGTACACAAGTTTGGATAAAATCTGGCATAAAGATAGCTGAACATCTGGAATAACACGTAAGCTACTTTTTATCCAAATATTCCCGTTGAGAATAAAATCTTGAAATCTCAACCGCTGGGTTTAGAGTCACGAAATTTGGCGATATTATTTTTTATGTAATATAAGGTTTTCTTCCCTAGGTTGCTAGGTTTTTGGCCCTCTTCTGACTACAATAGCTGACATAACACTTAGGGGCTGTTTCACCATCCATTGATTAGTGTTACCGCTGGCGGTTAAATGTGATGCCGTGTCCGTCTATTCGAACAAAACAAGTAGAAACGGCATCACATTTAACCGTCAGTATCAATGGATGGTGAAACAGCCCCTTAGTGATCAAAACAATAAGATTTTGGTAATGTAAAGAAGTTTATAGTTATGTAGACTGTCACATATTTTTTGTATAACAGTGTTTAGATTAACCTACCTATATTATAAGTAATTAATAATAAAAGTAAGAGCATCGATCTGCGTGATCTCGCCAACTATTACTTAAACCCCAGAGGTTTCCAATAGTGGCCAACTTTGTAAAACCTATTATGTAAAACTGTACCTAATAAATAAATAAAGCGTTGAAGGCCTAGTAATTTGACATACTGAAATTAAACTTTACGTTGAAGAAAAACTTCATGAGGAAAATCTGCACAACAGGCGAAGAAATTTAATGCTGTGTGCGTAAAGTCCCCAATCCCTACTGAACCCCATTGAAACCATCGCCCAAGCCTTCTTATTCTGAAAGGAGGCCTGTGGTCCATACATACATGTTTATATGCCGAGATGATGACAATGATGATGAAAGAAGTTTGTTTTAACTATTCAACTTAAATAGTCACCTCTTAAAACAAATTCCCATGTTCTTAGACACCCATATTTTACTTAATCCAGTAGCTTGTAAAGATGGTACACTCCACTTTGAAACTGAAGGACTTATGCCCACTTACTCCACTCGACAAAACAAAGTTTACTTATTCTACTATCTCAGTTATAACGTGTGTTTCACAAAGTTGCCGTTACAGTTCAACATGGCGCTACTATCTAAGCCCAAGTAGAAAAACCATATAAAAGTCCCTAAGTTCTACAATTAACCACCCGCATTTCTACAGTGGGAGGACTGTAAGAGTTGGCCGTGATGCGCGTGCGGCTCCTTATAAGTATTTTGGACTTTATGAACTTTGAAATGAAGGTTTATAAGAGGTGTGTAAGAGTTGGTTTATGTCAAGTATTAGGTCAAACAAGGATGTATTGAGATGGTCAGGCTCCCACGATGTTTGACATATGTAAGGGTATAATTATTGTGTTATGATTAGGTCTTAGACCCTATAATGAGAGATACGATACAGCACTTGAGTGCGGGGAGCAATGAAGTACTTACTTGTTTACTGGTGTATTATTTATTATATATATATATATATATATTATATATATTTAAGCTTTTATTAACTTGCCCTATTGGTTGTTATTGGGTCAAATCTTGCAAATATATTTTGACCCACTTCTAATGGTCAGATTGACATGAAATTTGGATGACGATGCAAGTAACTACAATTAAGAAAAAAAAACTTGTATTACATAATTGTAACGAGGCATTTCGAGTGATTCTGGTAGTCCTAATTTGTTCTTCTTTGCAACTGTAATAATGTATTTGTCTTTTAAAGCAAATCCAACATTGGAGCCAACAAATATTAAAAAGTACCTGTCTAACGTAATAAATAACACTAATAACGTTGAAGTCATCTAAAACAAGTAACGTAATGTTTATTTAAAATAGAAAACAAACCACTTCACGTATAAATTGGCGCGCTGCATAAAACCGCTTATCGGAATATTGTGGGTCGAGTACTAGAAGTAGTCTAAAGTGGAGTCACAGTACAGGTACAGCCAGTGTGTAATCTTAAAGCAAACCACGACTGGGTGCCAGTTGCTATTTCACTTGTGTTGTTCTGTCAAGTTCATGAACTTAGGTGAGCCATAAAAGATAAGATAAAGTTTATTGCAGAAAATGGGTACATACAAGATACATAATACATGTTATTCACTGTGCGCCAAATTCGGCTTGGGTAAGCATGCAAAACAATAAAAACCACTTGATTTTGAAATATGCAAAAGTACCCTATAATATGTATAGGTCTATTAAGATAAAAAAAAAAAACTAGTTAGTACTTCGATATAATTCATGCAAATCAGGAAGGTGAGCAGGTATTGCTAGTGGGTGGTTATTTGTTATCTTTTTTCCTTAATTTTTGTGGTATACGTAGATATAAGTAAGTATTTTTATGCTATAACTACCTTATTTCACTCACGCACACACTTTGACACGTGCGTATACAGTTGCGTGCTAAGACAAGTAAACTCCGCTCGCTTTCGTGACTTGCACGAACAGTAGGTAAATTTACTGGCAACAATATCTGACACAAACTCAACTCAAACTCACAATATATTGTCAAGAAAACAACATATGTGCATAAATATCTGATACGACTCTATTTCTAGGGCCATTAGGACGTGTCAGATATTTTTGCACGCTGTTGTGGCAGACATTAATCAACTGCATTGACTGTACATACTTTTGAGTAATCTTAAATAGACACAACTATTAGTGCTCTGACTGCGCTGTACAATGTATTGTAGTTACTTAAACCTAAATGAAGTTGACGTATTACATTATATTTTTTACGCAGGTCTATTTAAAATTATAAAACTATTAGTAAATAAATAGCTAACTTTTGCCCGTGTTTTCGCCCGCGTGGAATTCGGTTATCGCGCGCTGTTGCCTCGGGACCTGTGCTTTTTTCCGGGATAAAAAGTAGCCTATGTCACTCTCTGGTCCATAAACTATCTTTATGTCAAAAATCTCGTCGATCCGTCGCTCCGTTTCGACGTAAAAGATGAACAAACATACAAACACACATACTCATAATGTCTTCTATTCTATTCTATTCTTACTCACACACTTTCGCTTTATAATATTTGTATGCATTTTATCAATTTCTACAGCGGTCGCTGCGAAATTCGGCGAACTTGGTGATTACATACGGGTTTTACACTGTGCAAAGTCTAGCTCAACTGATGTATTAGGTATGTCAGGTTGAATCAAAACTTGTAAGATTTAACTAGATTTGAAAAAACACACAGGCATTTTTTTTTACTTCTGTCCCGATATTAGGTGTACCACCGGTAAGGGATATAATTACGCGTGTAAAATAAAATCCCAAACCGCAACCCCTAAGAGACATTCAGTTCGTACAAGTGTAGTTACTTCTTACGATGACCATCATAACATACCTAATGTTTTTGTAAATTAGACGGGAATTTGCAAAATCCTCGAATTTTTATTCCGTTGCCTTAAACTGAATTTTATTATACTCGTATATAATGAATATTATTAAATACATAAAACTAAAATTGAATATAAGCTAAACCAAACTACAAGTTGAAAATGTCGTCAAGCTTTTCTGCCTAAGCATTGACCACTTCTTAAATTTAAGACATACTCCTAGTTCATGCAGACGAAACTGCGAGTAAGGACTAGTACGAGTACCTAATTCATAATTTGTTTAACATTTTACAGCCCGACTAAATGAATTGAACGTTGCATAAGACTAAATCGCTGCGAAGCTATAAAACCCACTCCAATCATTCAATTTGTTAGCAATAACAATAATTCATGAAAATTTGGCAATGCACTCAGATACCATACGTATCTTGCGAGCTTTGAATCCATCCTAAATCCTACTGCAACAAATAGCAGCGGCGTGCGTCGTAGCAATCAATGAGGGCTATCGTTTTTTTGTCTCACTAGATGGCGCACTTGCGGAGGTTTTTAAGTATGGCTTTCAAAGTCTGTTATTACGGGCGTGAAAACAAAGTTTAGATTAAAATCATATTTTATACAACTTAAAACCGTACCATAAAAATATTGAGCATGCCACAGTGTTGCATAGTCCCCGTTTTGTTCGGAAAAAAGGGAGGACAAAGGTTTCCGAAAGACAAAACTGTCTCAAAAACACAGACATTCATTGCCCCGGAACGCTATTTGCCATAATTAATTTCAGATATTACAAAATATTCACAAAGTTTTTCTAATTCAAAATAAACCCGCGTAGCTCACTCAAAACTATGAGATTTGACATTTCGGAGACCTCACGCTACACTAGCGCCTCTAGTGGCGAATTCATTCGCGATAGCCCTCATTCCACCGGGTTGCCAATTTTTTTACTTGAAAGAAAGAGAAAAAAAAAGAAAGAAAGATTTATTTGGTTCCATCCAGTACCACCAGCGTACTGTAATAAGATTAAAATACTAAGGGGCTGTTTCACCATCCATTGATTAGTGTTAACTGACGGTTTAATGTGATGCCGTCTCTATTTTTTTTTGTTCGAATACACGGAGACGGCATCATATTTAACCATTAGTTAACACTAATCAATGGATGGTGAAACGCCCCTATAATAGTAATGTAATCTTCCGAAAAATCAATCAAAATACGAAAAAAAGATTCGTAGAAATGAAATCTATGTTACCCCAAATTTAACGCGAGCGAAGCCGCGGGCAAAAGCTAGTTTTTGTATAAAACAGTTACGATCTACTTTTGTTAGTTTTTTCAATTATTAATCTAATATTGATATTCTTTATTTCATAATCATATTAATAATGTACATATTAAAATAAACAACTTAAACCTATAACTACAAACTATGACATAGACATCTAAACTATAAACTAAGCTATGTTTGTATTCATTATCATTGAAGGTCTAAAGAAAACGTTCATCGTTGATGGAGCGGGCCACGCGAAGTACTCATATAACATAATGTATATTAAAATTCTCTATCGGCACTGAAACAGCGTGGAAACTATAGCCCTCTCACTTTGAAAGGCCTGTGCCCAGCCATTTGACATAGGTATTGGAATTATTTCAAAATATCCCTACCTACTTTAAAATTATTAATATTCCTCCCAAATTTAGAACCAAGGTTAACCGGACAAGATCGCAAGACGCCAATACCATCCAATACTTAAACCCGATACGTAATCCAGCACTTAAGATGTAAACAGACGGACAGACAAGCACCAGATAACCGGCAATGGGTTACGCCACTTAAGGAGCTGCTAAACTCAGGTGGAGGGGTGTGCTTCAACTTATCCAGTATCGATATCGATAAAACGTTTAAATATCTATAATATTAAGTAAACAAGATGTTTCACTATAATCTACATTTACACTAAGTTTTTACTCTGATATTATAAAGAGGAAAGATTTGTATTTTTGGATGTTTGTAACGAATAAACTTAAAAATTGTGAAGCGATTTCGAAAATTCTTTCACCACAAGAATGCTATAATATCCTTCTTAAGGGGCTCCTAGACGGGCCATATTTTCACTGCAATTTGTGGCCGGCAACTATTGGTGTCCCTCTCTTACTCACATGTTAGACAGGGACACCAATAGTTGCCGGCCACATATTGCAGTGAAAATATGGCCCGTCTAGGAGCCCCTTTAGGTAAATTAGGCTATAATTAATTGCCAGAAGAATTTAAATAGAGCTATACTGTATTGTAGTCCATAACTTACCTGATGTGTTGGGAATCTGTAAATAAGGTACAGGTACCTAAGGATTATTTTGATAAATATATAAGTGAAGTCGATAACATGGAACGTCACTAACTGTCAAAGATACTTGAGTCACCTGACGCTGCGCAGACGCCGGTGGCGAAATAGGCTCCCGTCTAGCCAATGGCTTGAGAGACTCTAGTCGGTGTTACATAAAATATGTTGATAATTGACAATAGCATCACATTGGATAAAAAACCAGCCAAGTGCGAGTCGGACTCGCGCACCGAGGGTTCCGTATACATATTTTTATTATTGATGTACCTAACTAAAAATTTACGGTTTTCGCAATTTTTCCTTTATCTATGCTATATATAAGACGTTGTTTCGTACCAAATTTCAAGATTCTGTAGGTTTTGATTCCCTTGCGAGTTTCGAAAATTGGCGGAAATTTGCGGCATAAACGGCTGTATCTTTTGATTGTGTTAGTTTAGAAGTTTGATTTTTTCACAGCTCCAAGGAACAGTAGACTTGAGTATTTGATATAAATTTCAGTGGTCATTTTTTTGACATCAATCATATATAAGTGCCTTGTTAATGTTATCCTAAATTGAATAAAAATATTTTGCCTTTTTTTCGCACCTCAGTTATTCGAAATTTTATTCACGTGCATAATTACATTGAAATTATCCACCAGCATACCGGTAAAGGAACACATCGTAAAAAAACACTGATCAAACCTGCGCAGCAATTCAATGATGTGTATGAAGTTCCCAATCCCCTCTGTGCTCGCGTGGGAACTACAGCCCAAGCCCTCTCATTCTGAGAGGAGGCCTGTGCCTGGATGGGACCTATAGGTACGTGTGTAAACGTGTGTACCTATAGGTACAGCATGGAATAATAATCTTTGAAATAAAAAGCAGCTTACATAAATAATAATAAATAAATGTCATGGGACACTTGACACCAATTGACCTAGTCCCAAACTAAGCAAAGCTTGTACTATGGATACTAGACAACAGATAAACATACTTACTTAAATACATTTAAAAATCCAAGACCCGAGAGCATACATACATTCGTATTAATCATACAAATATCGAACCCGGAACCTCAAGCTTCGTAGTCAGGTTCTCTAACCACTTTGCCATCTGGTCGTCATACAAAGTTTCATCCAAATCCGTCTGCATAAACACACTAACTTTCGGAAAAAGCAATACATAATATAAATAAGCATTACTTACAGAGTTTACACTGTGCCTAAAACGCCCCATTTCGCTAGCCTGTAAGCGATATAGGTGAAATTTCACGGTTGGACGCCACCCCTCTTAAAAGCTAAAACGGAGTCAAGTGATTGTTTGGCGGAGACTCGCAGGCAAATCTGTGTACATAGAGTGATCCATCACTTCGATGTAGTCGAAGAGACGTCGACAAAGAAAAGCGAATAAATATACACATTACTATACTATTTTACAAGTTTTTGTGGACAATGTAACAAACACTACAATATAGAACACTGCTCAGATGAATAAAAAAACAACAAACTTAACGAGTGACATTTACATGACATAAAAGAGAGACTTTAAAAAACTCACTTTTTTAACTTTCTTTTACTAAATATGTAACTTTATTTTACACTGTTTTCTCAGACCACATACTTTCAGAATCGAATAAAAAAAATGCATTGTATTTTGAAAATATAGTTTTTATTTTAGATACTTGCTTCTAGACTATGTTAAAACAGGACAAAGCATCCCCCACTCTCCGGGTTGCAATACTACACTGTAATGTGCTATTATTTGTTATTTGCCTTGTTGGCACTTTTCACTTTACCGACTTTACTTATGAAGTAGAATGGCAGATCATACAAAAGATTGTAATTGAAATGTAAGTGAATGACTAAAGGCTAAGAGAACTTGGTCTGAGCTGTTTAGTTCATCGGAATCTGTATTTAGAGTTCCGTATTTTAGTTGGAAATACGTAAGAGAACGGGACTAACTGACATAGCTAAAACCATATCCTCTAGGAAGTAGCCTTGCCGTAGGTTCGATGGAAGATGGGGCAAAAAGTTGTTGGGGTGGAGACCACGGAAGGAGTTCAGGAATGTGGGGAGGCAGCCAGCAAGATGGACGGACGATTTGGTGCGAGCGGCTGGGAAGGACTGGATGCGGAAAACTCACGACCACACAGAATGGTCTAAAATGGAAGAGACTTTTACTCAGCATTGGGTAATCAAGGTTGAAGAAGAAGAAGAAGAGGAGATTTCAATTGGAGCCTTATAAGATCACTTTGTCTGCCTGTCCGTCTGTCAGGATCGCTCAGTAGAGGCATTAAGGTCTCTACCCATCACACCGTATCACATCATGACCGTCTTAGCACCGTGTCAGGCAAAAATATATCCTTTGTACTTATTGAAAACTAGGAGACTATGTCCACTAGCACGTTTCGTAACCAACCGTCGCCGTCGCGTGTCATGTATGCGCTTGACAATCCGTTTCTGACACGTTCCTATTTCGGTCATGGCAGTTTAAGATGAAATTTATATTAAATACTCGTACTTAGGGCTGCTACTCGTTAAAGCGGTGAAAATATCAAATTTCTTAGCCAATGCAATCAAAGTATTATGTTATGAGTACAGTCATTAAAAGAGTTGTTAAAAATGCCGTAAAATCAAACTCAAAATTTGTCATTCACAGCTTTTATAATACAACCAATAAGAGAGGTCTTAAAATCCTAAAGTTTTGTTTGTCTATGTCAGTAAACAGTCTAAAATAACCCTACACTTCACATGGCTTGCTAAGAAGCAGGGCTCTGCTAACTCTACATTTTCCCAGATGTCTACTGTACGGAACCGTCGGTGCGCAAGTACGAGTCGCACTCGACTGGTTCTGTTTTTAAGTATTTCCTGAGGACAACCGGAGTAATTCGAAAAAAAAATGGTATGTAGCAACACAGAAATAAACAGGATTATCTGATGTTCACGCGAGATTAGAATTTATGGGATATGTAAAATCTCAGAAATTTACCAATTAAGGCTGCGTTTCCACCAGAGACGTGTTGTGAAGAATGTGTTTTTCATGAACCAATAGAAGCTTCATTTACCTCTCCTTGCAGCTTGCGCAGCACCGCTCTGGTAGAAACAGCACGGCTACTACGAAACTCGAAACTCGAATTTCGTATCGTACCGTCCCTCCCGCTTTTGTATTAAATAGTATAAGTGTCAGAGGGACCGCACTACACGAACTTCGAGTTTCGAGTTTCGTAGTAGCCTTGCAGGTGAACGGAGCGAGGCGAGGTAAATTAAGCGTTCCTATTGCTTCATGAAAACCGAGTCCGACCGAGGTCTGTCTAGGCCCCAGTCTGAAAATTAGCGCTGGACCTCGATGTCCAGCACATGCTGAGACCGGGACCCATTGTCACACAGTATAATTTATGTTATTTTTTTTTAATTTACAAACATTTTTATCATTTTTTTTATTTTCTGTTTTACTTTTTTTGATGGCAAAAAAGGTTTTTTGAATTTGAATTTGAAAAAACATATTCCTCACACACCTCGGGTTGAAGTAGAGCTTAACTGTAGAAACATGACAATTTATACAGCTGTTCTTTAATCTTCATGCAACTTAAAATATCTAGAGACAATGAATTTTTTAGAATAATCATGGGTAAGACTTGTTATAATACCGGACTATTAGTGTTTTAGTTGGAATAATACTATAATATTATTACTTCTTGAGATGTACGATTATTTAGTTTTAATAACGTGATAACATTTTTGCAAGCTCGAGCTAGATCAAGTACAGAGAAACACAAGTGTCAACACTACCACAGATAAAATGTGGATAGGTTGCCAACAATTAGTTCACGCAAGTGCTGTCACGGGTGTAGACTATTTATTATTACTTATTACCTACTAATAACTAAACTAATAAGTATAAAGAATGTGTAAAAAAACTATGCTTTAAGTCAAAGCATTTATATAATCCCCTTTGAATGAGAGTTAGCGTCGTTTGTTTGTTTTAACTCGATTTTAGTATCACGTTACCGGGCTTTAGAAAAAAATCTGCGTCGAGCCGCACTGCGTCTGCGATGCTCAAACAGAATTTTTATATAAAAAGCATATTATATTTGTAGAATTATATATGCAAAGTTTATTAAAGATTGACATTATACTTAGCACCTAAGAAAATCCAGAAAATGCATGGCGCGCTTGACAGAGTCTGAGATCTGGACGCGGGAAAAACGATTGTCAATTTTATAGAAGAAGTCCGGCCCGGCCCGGATCACTGTTGGAATGCATAAAATCAATAAGTATCGGCATAGTATTGTTACGCATATTTTTTTAGCCGAAATATCGATATACCTAATCATCTTTAGGCATAAATTATTAAGCATTACATTTAAAAGCATAAACATTGAAAGCATAATCGTCACATATAACCTAACATCAAACAGCATAAATAAAAAAGACAATACAAAGAGCACAATTGTGTTTACTCCTAAAAATTGTACTGTAAAAATGACATATAGGAATAAAAATGCTATAGCAAAAGTCCTAATATGTTTAGAAACAAAAGCGAGGTCGACGGAGGTCCTCTTCGCGAACCTCCTGTTCTGAGTAAATGGAATGAGAAATAAGGAGATACGTAGAAGAAAGAGGGTTGATGATGATGACGATGACGAGAGGGCGTGAAGTTTGAACACCGCGTAGCATTAGCGCTGCGTCGCTGGCTATTAAGTAATAGTTGTGCGCCGGATGCGCCTTGTAAATATACCGGCGCGCGCAGAGGCGTGGAGCTGTCATCTTATTTCATAAAATAATCACATTAATAAAAGGTTTTTGCTGGATGTAGTATTTCTTAACTGTAGGTAGGTAGATACTTTGCATTGTTGAATTTGATGTCAATTCGATCATTAGAATAGAGTGTATCTTTTTTCGTTAATAAATAAAAGGTTTATGCACAGAAAAGTCTCTCCTACGTCTAGCTCAAGTCCTTAGACCTGAAAAACAGATTTTTCACTTAGGTTAGCGAGAGGCTCCCTTAATGTTAATGTTAATTTATTTATTTACCTATTCAGAACGGTATGTGAGATGGGGTAAAAAAAAAGAAATGGAAAAATAGATTAACTAACCAACTTAGGAAAATATTAAAATACCAGGGTCTCGGTTCAGCATACAATTTCGTTGCTGTCGATTTTGAGACCCTGGGTCTTTGGGGTCCCGGCGCACAAAAAAATAATTAAAGAAGTACAAAAGCGCCTGGCCGACGCTACTGCAGACAGCTATCTCTCTCAACGAATCGCCATCGCCATTCAACGAGGGAACGCTGCCAGCCTTTTAGGCACCATGCCACGGGAACCTTTCTTAGATTTAATTTTTCCTATACCTAGGTTTAGGAACGCACTTGTATTTAATCATGTTATAAAACGAAGAAAAGTTAGTAAAATGGAACTCAATAAAAATGTTCAGACAAAATTATTTTACGAAAACGTCGTCTCTATTCCTTTTTACTTCCGCTTTCAAAGCCGCCAATAAATTAATTAGAACTGCGCTAAAGACGTCAATCGCTTGGCTAACACGCCGTTAACACTATTCATCTCGCACATACTAGCATCTTCTGTACCACGCTATTATCACCCTTAAACACCTCAGCAATTGCCTTAAAAATTCGGCACGGAGTTAACGTCTCACACTAAAAAATTATATGTATACAAAATGTTATTTTCGTAAGTTTTAAAATATAAATGACTCTCATTGAGGACGTGCGTTCAATGAAAGTTAGAAAATAGTAAAAAAACAGTGTTAATGGGCGTACGGAACCATTTTATGGGAGATTAGGCGGAGGAAGTACCACACGACCTTTTTATCCGAGTTTTATGGTGGAGGTTTTATATCCATAATTACGTGTTTTTTTTAATGCGCGTAAAGGAGAACGGATAATGATGCGAGTAATGGGAAGTAGGCACGTGTAGGTGCGTTTAGGGTTGCCAATTTATTTATCATGGATATTTTTTTAAGTGTCCACACCATTCCATAGCCTACGATCCACTGCAGGCCACAGGCCTTTCTAAATGCTCTCATTCTGAGGGAAGGGGAAGGCTTAAGCCGCAGTTCCCACGCGTGCCCAGTGTGTATTGGGAACTTACATATAGCATTGAATTGCTTCGTAGGTTTGTACATGTTTCCTCACAATATTTTCATACACTGTAAAGCTCGTGGAAAACTTTAAATGTAATTCCGCATATCGTTTTCGGTGGTTATAGCCCGGGTTTGAACCCACGATCCTCTGCTTGAGAGGCCATAGGTCAAACCACTAAGCGACCACGTTTTAAGTAGGAAGTACCAAATAAAAAATGCTAGAAGCCTCCCAAAAGGTGTACTGATGATTTAATCAAGGTCGTGGAATTATCCAACTGATAATCAAGGAAATTATCGTACAATTTGAAATATTGCTTTACGGTGATGAAGTCGAATTAACTATCCATTAAACGTATTAACAAATATTGTTGGTGTCAACCCTGCGTATGGGGTTAATGAATAATGAGATATTTACAAACTGTATCTAGCACTAGTCGTTTCAAAGGATTTTATGTAAATTTTACCGCTTCTTACGCCAAAAATATGAAGCGAAAGTAGTTCAGCCAAGCTCTGTACCCTGACTCACGCGCTCAAGTTACAACCGACAACACACACAGTTTATTCTGCTGTGTTAGACTAGCTTTATCCTGTGGCTTCTCTCCCGCATAAAACTTAGTTTAGGCCTGCAAGAAATATCGTACAAGTAACATTACATTACAATGATCGCTCGATTGACACTTCAAAATGGTACCCTTTACGAACTCGCAGTGTAATACAACTTGCACCATTTTCTCCCAAGCCTAAACTGGGCTTTAGAATAAAAAAAAATATAGCTCCTAGTAGTAGTAAGTATAATTATTATTACAAGCTTCTATTTGGTTTCACCTGTCCCGTTGTCTGTCTGTCTGTCTATAGTCAAATCTTGCAAGTTATATTCGACCAACTTCCAGTAGTTGGATTGATTTGAAATTTGGCACTCTTATGTAAATTGCTACAGTAATCTGCTAGTGACATCCCGGTAGTTCGGCCAGGATCGTCTCCGCAGAACGGAACTCTTCAACGGTTAATTGTATCGACTTGAAATTTGGTATGCAAATGAAGTTGAAGTTTGGGTGACAATGCAAGTAAAGTTGACAAAAAGTACAGTCAGCACAAAAAGCTTGTATTAAAAATGAAAATTTTACCAAAAACTATTCTATTAGCCTTAGAGAAAAACTATGCTAAAACTGGATATTCACAGATACCTACATCGAGTCTGACTCGTATTTAGCCTGTTTTTAACCCCCGACGCTAAAAGAGGGGTGTTATATGTTTGACGCCAGAGTCTGTCTGTTTGTCTATCTGTATGTCTGTCTGTTTGTGGCCTTGTAGTTCTCAAACAGATGAATCGATTTCGATGCAGTTTTACGTGAAATGAAGTTTCCTTGCGGCTGTTCTTACCTATACTTACTCCATTTATTTTAACATTTGAAACTTGATTTATTTTGCCGGTAAAATTTGCACACTTTTTTAAATGAAAAAACGGAACTATTTAAAATTATGTGAATTCTATAGTAAAAACATAATAAATAACGCTAATAAATGTACATGTAGGTATTTTTAGTCCATTTTTGTTCGAAATATCGAGAAATGTGTGTTACAATTTGTGATAAAAATCTGTTTAATTGTTTTGCTTTGAAATAACAATATCGGCGGTTTTGCAAATTTTCGAAATTGGTTAGAATACTTAAGTACAATTACTATTCTGGCTTATTAGACAAGGGTAGAAGACCAAAGGCCGCATTGCCTAACGTTTCTGATGCTCGCAATCGCAATCGAATGACAGATTTCGCATAGAAAAACTGTTTAGACTTGCAAGAAAAATCGTGCAAGTTGCATTACATAGCGAGGCCGTAAAGCCAACGAGTTTGTAGCGGTCAATCGAGCGCCGCAATGTAATGCAACTTGCACGATTTTTCTTGCAAGTCTAAACTTGGCTTTAGGCAATACGGCCTCTGGGGTCAATCGCCATCAAGCGATAAAATTCGCCCTCATAAATCGCTCAGACTCTCACACTCGACACAAGACTTGGTACGTTCTGCACGTGTGCAATCGACTCGAATCGACCACCATGCTCGAGTCGCATTAGCGCCGAGTGACCGACGCCTGTCGATTGTCGTCTAGACGTGCGTACTGGTGGAAGTCGATTCGAATGGGGCGATAAAGCTGTGAGTTTTTACAAGTCACTTTTCAATGTTAATAATTTCAATGCTCGTTACGTTAGTGTAAAATTACTAACATTGAAATTGCGGTGTATAAGTAAGTTATTGTAGCTACAAAATAAATATTAGTTTCGGAAAGGGTGTGCCATTCCGTTCCCAAACTTTGGGGATGAGGGTGTTTTGAGAACCTGGACAAAATAGTACAGTCAATATTGGAAGATATGCTAGCGGCATAATTTGTTTCGTGGTCCGGAGTCTTAAGTAGGTACGTCAAAATAGTAAAATGTCCAGTGTCGAATTACTGTTTATTTTTGACATCGTTTTGACTTCGTCGTTTCTAAGTTAACACTACGAGTAAACTCATGAGATTAGGACCACTGTCCAACTGGAACCAATGGTAGGGTCCAATATAGTTGCGTAAATGTGGTCCGATTTTTTCTACGTCGCGCCTCCTTTCAAACTGTTTTGCCTACGTTAAGTGGCGTAGCGAAGTTTTACTAATTTGCTTTTTGCAGACGACCCTTTTTTTGTTTAAAGGGGTAAAGGTCTAAAAGCCACGCAAATATGAAAAAAAATACTTGGTTATCCGAAGGACATAGGCAAACATCTTAATTGCACAACATAACTAGATTTAATCTAAAAGTTTGTTGCCTGTGTGTGTTTATGAGTGTATTTGTATTTAATTTACTACATTTTCAATCTAAAATGGCTGGTTTCAGATAAAATTTGGCGGGTCTATAAGTTGGATCTTGGTAAGAAATATTATACTACTTTTTAAATCCTCCTTTTTTTGTTTTAACTGGCCAGCAATTGACTTCTATCTCACCTAATGGTAAGCAGCAGCTTTACAGTGCAGTGTCCGCATTTATGAATATAAAATACCATGATAGAAGGGCTTATTAATTTTATGCGACAAATAAATCGACATCGTCTCTGTTTATTTGGACGAGACAAACGGAGGCAGCATCATAGATATCCGTCATAAGAAAATTATCAGTGAGTGGTGAAATAGGGGGTAAGTCTGACATCAACTTGATTAAAGGGAGCCTGTTGCGAAATTTCAAACTCCTACTTAGTCCCAAGTAGTTTGTTAGTCCTATTCCTATCTTTATGTTTATACTTAGCGAGCACTATCTGTTATCTTCCACGTGAATGTTATATGTTTATGTTATTGTTATGTTAATTATGTGTAATAATTAGTCTATTTGTAATATAAATAGACTAAATACAACATTCACGCGGAAAATAACAGATAGTGCCGTGTTTATTATGTTGCCGTGTAGGTATATCTAATAATGTGTAATATGGTTAGTTTTATGTATTTTGTTATTGCTTTAATCTGCTGTAACTTGCACCACCTGCTAAATTCTAGGTAACTACTTCTATCTATTGTAAAGGTTGCCTGCCTTAGTTTTTAATATTATTTACCCTGTTGTACGTCTTGGCATTACGGATAATCAGCATGGTTTCTTTAGAGGACGATCTACAGTTTCTAACTTGGCAGGTTTCACTAATTATGTATTGAATGAAATGGAGGGTGGGGGGCAGGTTGACGTGATTTATACGGACTTTGAAAAGGCATTTGACAGGGTGGATCACGGCATCCTGCTCATGAAACTTGAGATGCTAGGAATCCATGGTGATCTACTAAGATGGGTCAAATCCTACCTTACCAATCGTTGTCAGGCGGTTGTTCTCGGCGGATTTAGATCTGACTATATCAATATTCCATCTGGCGTCCCTCAGGGCTCGCATCTCGGTCCTCTTTTCTTCAATGCGTATATACATGATATAAATACACATATAATCCATGCGCGTCACTTATTATACGCAGATGACAAGAAAGTATATATGAGAATTAAGTCCTTAAGTGACTGCGAGCTTATGCAGAAGGATCTTGATAGTCTATTTGAATATTACACATGTAACAGGATCACTCTCAGTATTAATAAATGTCAGTGTATCAGTTTTACTCGTAGTCCTACTCCTATTAAATTTTCTTACAACTTTAATGGTGTTATTGTGGAGAGAACCGATGTTGTCCGTGACTTGGGGGTTATGCTTGATTGTAAAATGTCCTTTAGAGACCACGTAGATCACATTGTAAACAGATCTTTCCGAAATCTAGGATTCGTACTAAGAACTTGCAAACCTTTCCAAAGCTTATTGAGTTTAAAAATAGTCTATTATGCATATGTAAGATGTATTCTTGAATATGCCTCCCCAATATGGTCACCTTACTATGCTATACATAAGAACCGCATTGAACGAATCCAAAAGAAATTCTTAGCCTATTTAAATCATAAATTTAAAATACCTCATACTACTTATTCTAATACCTGCCGCCATTACGGTCTCCTTACACTTGAAGAGCGTCGTAAAGTGGCTGACATGACCTTGCTTTTCGATATTATTCGTGGTTCCATAGACAGCCCTGAATTACTGTCCGCTATTTACTTGCGCACGCCTAAGCGCCGCACGAGACACACTACCCTGTTCCATCAACCCTTTCATTCCACTAACTATGGTTCAAATTCCGTACTATCCCGCATCCCCCGTCTGTACAACCGTGAATTCAGTACTACTGATCCTTTTTTGGGATCCAAAAATAAATTTAAATCAGATGTTCTTTCGGTCTTTTTAACTTAAAACTAACAGTTACAACACCTAGTGTGGGCACTGTGAGCTGGTTGTTGTTGTTGCGTTTTGAGCTTACCTATTGTAATTTCTATTTCTTTCTTCTTTCTATTTAATTTTGTCATATATATGTATGTAAATTTACTCCAACTTTGTTTTGACTGTCCTGCTGATTATTGGTAGCATTACTGCATAGTCGACCAGGAAATTCCTTTACCACCCTGCGGTTCAATGTCCTTTGTAGCGTTTAAACGTCAAAGCCTATCTTCACTCACAAGTCAATATGAGAGTCACCCGTATTGGTGGAGCACTTTCTTGGTCGACTGTACTTACTAGTGGCTTATATATATATATAAAAAAATGTTCTTATGTGAGTTGGCAGTATTTATATATTGTTTTTATGACCTTGAAGAACAAAAGGTACTAAATGAGGCAACTTAACAATACTAATATAAATTATGAGTAGAATAAATAAGATTATAAGCATTATACATTATGGATGGAGATCTTCTAAATAACCACCCCACTCATGTACGCTTGTTAAACTCATGTTATCTTTCTTTTTTAGTCTTTCTGACATTAGGCACTCTTGCAGTAAACAGATAGTTATAATTATAATACACAATTTCTTATAATACTTTAGAGATTGTTCATGAGCTGGCGTGTCTGGTGTGAACATTTCCACTATGATGACATAGATTTTAAAACTTAATGGATAACTGTTATTGGCCTTTTGTGATGTAACCATGTTGTATGTTCCTTGTATTACATTTATGGCTGTTGTTATCCTGAATATAAATAAATAAATAAAATAAAAAAAGAGATCGGTACCTCAAACAATTTTCTCTTGTACGTTTCTACTTCTATTTTCTATACTGATTACTAAGTGTGTTATGTTCAATAAAGACTCATTATAATGGTATAGCAGTTTGGGTACAAAATAATGTCAGTCAGTCTGTCAGCTTCTTCTAAATGTGTAGATAATAAATCATTATCATACGTACTCTTAATTATAAACAGTACATTTTGCAAATGCATCTCATCATAAAGTGAGAGCCAAACCAAATGTGCAATATAAACAACGATGGGAATTGATGCCATAACGCAATCGTTGTTGCTACTGAGTCATTTTATTGTAGTGATGATGAGAGTTGGCAAGGACTTGTGATGATATACGACTGGTAATATTCATATTCAGTTGTCTTTGCATGTTCACGAAGATGTTACCTTTCATGGAGTTTACATACTAAATAAATAAATATCATGGAGCCATTTGACGCCAATTGACCTAGTCCCAAACTAAGTAAAGCTTGTACCATGGGGATTGTTTTAATGGTTAAACATATTTCTAACGTTAAAAGATTTCACAAATTTGGACAGTTCAAAATTCGAACTTCGTATCGTTCCAACTCCAACCCGCTCCCGCTAGTGGTATTTAATAGCAGAGCAAGAGGAACCGGGACGATAGCACGATCATTTTGAATTCCGAATTTTCGAGTAGCCGTGTAGAGTACTCTGTTTCAGATAATTTTTTCTCGTGTAACCGTTGCACAACGTCTTTGTGTTCATGGCTGACTAGACCGATGTGAGAGCGACAAGTTCGTTCACAGGCCTAACAAGAGAAGTTTGCGGAGGTTGATACAGAACCGCCTCGATGTCGTTTCTGTCTCTTGTCAGCAACTGACTTGAACTAGATTTCATCGCAATACTCGCGACCAATACACGTCTGCGCCAATCAGCGCGTTTTTTCCCCTAGCTTTTCCCAGTCACAGTGATCAATTGTAAAGGTAAATCTCCTTAGCACACTCTTTAAATCTAAGCAAGTCTCTTGCGTTGAGCAAGACAGTGACAGTACAGCATGCATTCATTAATATTTACACGCGAACACATTTTAGACGTATTTTATGACCGAAAACTTATACTAAGAGTTAAACTATTTTAAACCAATTAATCAGACAATTGACGTAACAGCTCAACACTTCTAACGTTGAGTCAGGGACTAAAAGCGTCCGAGAATGGCCGCAGGCGCAGCAGAGTGAAGTCGGTGGGACTCGTATTTATTTACCTGACGACATTTCCGGCGCACGTGCGCACGCGTAACCCGAGCACGGGTTAATGCAGCGCAGTGCTGGGACACACGGTATATCGATGTCTAAAGCCCAATGTACACTGCGAGCGGAGCGGACTACAATTAGTTTAACTTATATCTACCAACTTCATAAAGGTCCGGTGTAGGTACTTTCATGCAGCCGATCGTTGTACGTTAAACTAAGTCATTAATGAGTCCGCTAAGCTCGCAGTGGAAACCGGGCTTTAGTAGTTACTGAGTACTGAGTTTACTGCAATTAATATAATTTAATTTAGTTTTGACTAAGTTTTATGGAACTAATTTTTATCGTACAATACAATAGAATACACAGATAACATGTCCACAAAAAAAATAACAAGGTAAGCAATAGGCCTTATTTACTTTTGGATTTTCTTTAGTTTTAATTTGGCTATTTAATTTCTTTTTTATGTAATTTAATATTTTAGTAATTTGTTTTAGTTTTAGGTTTATGTATTATCATTATTAATTTATGTTAGTATTTTAAGTCTAAGATATTTTTATGTGCCATCAGCCAAATAAGTGGTCTATCAATTTTTCAACAAGTTCCCATCAAATGAATATGTCGCTAAAGTCGAACTTTCAAGTTGACAGACACGTCTATTGGCATTATTGTTTTGTGACATGCAAACGATTATCAACTTTAGGGTGGTAGGTAGACCATATATTTGGTTGATGATACATCATTTTAATTTAACCTATTTAAAATAATTTATTTTTTGTTATGTATATAAAACAATAATTAAATAATTCTTAGTCTACTACTAAGTTTCTTGTTATTTGACAATCGCTGGATATATAAAACATGTCTAATGTCAAATCGTAACTTTCTAGGTATTTTTTGAATCTTTTACTTACATAAAAAAACGAATTCAATTTTTTCTCGGAACTTCAGAACTTATTTGAATAAATCTGTTTTTATTTTGTTTGTAACTATCATTAAAAGTTTTGTATGAAACGTTTCTTTCTCTCTTGAAATTGCTTAAAATAAAATCAAATCGAATTAAGATTTACTGCATTCATGCTGAACAGACTGGCAGAGTCGTTGAATATCGTTGCTGAAAGATATAGGTACTTAGTGTGACTTGCGATCGCTTGCTTCCCATACATCGATCAAACTATGACTGTGATAATGATATATAGATATCGATGGAACATTTTTCCCGTCTCTACTAGTCCTGCAGGAAGAGCGGTAATGCACTGTTTACGCCCGCGCATCGACAATCGGCCCGCAATTGTCTTCAACAGCCCTCGACTAATAATAACGTCATTGCTGTAGCACTTCGTGCGACTTTGTTCAGGGAAGGATTTTAGATTATTTTAGTACCTGAAAAAAAAAACATTAAAATTTGTTTATTTTATTTTATTTTATTTGTTATCATCATCATCATCATCATGTCAGCCGAAAGACGTCCACTGCTGGACATAGGCCTCCCCCAAGGCTCTCCACTTAGACCGGTCTTGTGCTTTCCGCATCCACCGCGATCCCGCGATCTTAACCAGGTCGTCGCTCCATTTTGTTGGAGGCCACCGGCAGCTCGTCTCCCGGTCCGCGGACGCCATTCAAGTACCTTCTGACCCCATCGGCCAGCAGTCCTCCGAGCAATGTGCCCTGCCCACTGCCACTTCAGTTTTGCAATTCTTCGGGCTATGTCGGTAAGCTTAGTTCTACTGCGGATATCATCATTTCTGATTTATTTGTTATATTATATATTAATTTTACGGAAACATCGAGCAGATCAAATGAAGTTGATTTGTCCAAGACAGCAGCCTCGTGGTGGTATAATTTTTATTGTTTAAACGTTAATTATGAGTCTTTTTAATATCCGTCTCTAAAATAGGAGAGCGGATTTCATACACATGTTTTGCAAAAGAAGGTTAAAAATTAAGCCGAATTGTTAACCTCATTTTTTTAAATCAGTTCAAAAGTGAGGTTTTTGATGTCTCTCTTTTGTCTGACGTCAAATTTATGGATTTTACAAGTTTATCTCTAACAAAAGACTGTGAAATATATTATAATACAATTTTTTTATTCAAAAAAAGTAAAGCTATTTGGACACGGCTAACATTATCAGGTAGTTTCTATCAATTAAGTGACCCGTCTGTCGAAGTTAAAGCAAATCAATAAAAACACAGTCCAGATAAAATTCTTTGCATATTAGATGTGTTACTGTTCGACTCCTATTTATACCATGCGATGTTGTGTCAAATGTTTACTTCTCAAGTCGCGGACGGACGGACCGATATGGCGGAACTATTCGGGTTCCTTGTAGGACTACGGAATCCTAAAACGAATAGAAGTTAATAGAAGCTTAACAAGCTTGCACGACGGGGTTAGTCAGGTACTTAATAGAGTTCCTCGCAATTTATTCCTTTCACACGGCGAGGGCGAGTCACTTGAGACGGAAAGTCTTAGAAAATTCTTGGTCCGGAAGTTGCAACTGGTATTTTCATAATGTCAGCCAGTATTCATATGATAATTCTTGAAGAACGTGATGGAAGAGGCTTCTGAGTGAAATGGGAATAAATGGGCACCTTAAGTAGTACGTTTTCGACTGCTTCTTAAAAGGTATTTTGCATTTTTGGAAAAGTTTTGTTGTTTTGCGTCTTTATTCGCACTGGGCCCGCGTGGTTGCTGCGGCCCAGGCCCTCTTAAGTAATGTGAGAGGAAGCCTGCATCCTGCAGTGAGATTCATATAGGCCGAAATGTCGGTGAAGAAAAATAAAAAAAACATGCAAAATCATTACCATGTTTGAAAAATTCTAAACGCAGTTTTATATTTAGGACTACGATTTGCAAAAAAAATATCGGTGAGTTGGGCGAATGAAACTAATTTTAAATAACATAGTCTCCCAAATTTTGGACTACCTAGTTTCTTATGGAAACTGATACACCAGTTCGTATCTTGCCGCCCCGCTTACATTTATATTATTTAGTACGAGAGTGAGAGGGACAGTACGATACGAACTTCGATATTCGAATTTCGTAGTAGCCCCCCTGCACCGTCTGCATATACCAGACTCTTATAAACTTCACCAGGCCATGCCTATCTTAATGGGAGTCTACCCACGTTACGTTATCTGGTACGTATATACATGGTCTTTAATCAAGAATTACAGGTCACAAAGCCCTACATTTCTTTGAGAAATATACCCTAACAACTGCTACTTGAGTTGGATAGTTATGACAGTGTTGGCTTATTGCTCTGAAAACACTGTAGTTACTGGTAGTACTAATTCAATATAATTTATCGTCTCAATTTTATGCCTAAATAATCAAAAATATACCTCATTTGTTTCTTGCCGGATTCTCTCAACAGAGGTTTTTCCGATCCGGTGGTAGATTTTTTTTAGACGTTCATAAGTGCTTGTTATAGCCTAAATGGAATAAAGATATTTTGACATTGACTTTGAAAAAATATTTTTTATTATTATTAAAGCTCTCTTATTCTGAGAGGAGTCCTGTGCCCAGCAGTATACATATAGGCTCAGATGATGATGATGATGATTATTAATACTCACTTTGCCAAATCCTCCTCCACACATCCGACCGTTGCAGACGATTCTTCAGCTACACTTGACGGGCTCTACAATTACTATCAGGGGCCATTATGTAGCGCTTGTGATCAAATCGTTACGATTCTATACGGTTTAGAACGACTTGGGTTTTTACTGGCAACTTTGTTGTACAGCCTTTTTTTATGAAAAAAAAATTGTACGCCGATTAATGATCTTACATTCCGACCCCAAAACTAGGTATGACTTGTGTCTTGGGGAACAGCGTTTGAGTTGAGAGATTGAGACAGAAAAAAACATAAGAGATGTATGTAGGCATAATTCTTTTGAGATGTGCCTGTGTGTTTGTATCTTAGTGCTGTAGAGCGTGAAAAT
>NC_133496.1:6424409-6424560 GCF_025370935.1 Choristoneura fumiferana | reverse complement strand
TTGGATCTGCAACCACCAAAGCCATTACTTAACCCCCGACGCAAGAAGACAGGTGTTATAAGTTTGACCGCTATGTGTGTCTGTCTGTGGACCGTAGCTCTTAAACCGGTAGACCGATTTGGATGCGGTTTTTTTATTTTAAAGCAGGTTT
>NC_133496.1:6383808-6424309 GCF_025370935.1 Choristoneura fumiferana | reverse complement strand
CTATCTACTCGTATATCTGTGCCAAGGCGACTATTAAATCAAACAATGAAAGCCACATACTGCCAATAAACTTCATTAGCCTTTTTCTTGGTTTCATTGTCTACATCGTTTGCCTGTAAGCAAAATTCAACCTTATGTTGTAATTCTAATGTTTTTATAGAAATAGAACAACCTACATAAAAAATAAATGTTTTTTTTTCAGTTTTAGTACCTACTTCTTTGATGTGAAAAGCTGAACGTATTTGACTTGTTTTTAAAACTTGCTTGCGGCTCGGGTGGATATGAACTTCTCGGGTAAATAACACGTTTTCTGCGCTTGTTGTACAATCTTTTTTTTTACGTAGGCCTTGGCGAACCGCACCCGGATGCCACACACACACAATACCGAAATACCCTCCAGAAAATGCCATATCTCTCCGAATTGATATGTGAAATGTACTAAAACAATTACTTTGTTCACCCGCGATCTTACATAATTACGTCTAAGCAACAAACGTTTGTTCATGCAGCTCCTCCGCCTCTACGGTGTAACAACACATGCACATCATACAAACCCAACTATCACCGCCACCGCACTACGCTGACACGTTTCGAACTCAACCAGAGTTCATCATCAGTGGTACACAACCATTCACCTCGCTACCAGATTTTATAGTTATAGTGCATTCTGCAAAGTAACGCATGATTCAATAAACGATACCTGTATAAGCTCGTTTAGATTCTACCTTGAAAATTGTACCTACATTTAAACTGTCGGAAAAGTTGATAATAAGGCCTAGCGTTCACTTCAACCATACATTTAATATGCTCAGACAATACATCAGGGAATTTCGAGCAGACGCTCGTGTTTGCCTTGTCTACACAATGCCATGCCCATGCTAGACAGTTTTCTATTTCTCTAGGACATGCCTAGGTATACATGTAACAAAATGTTGTAAAAAAAACATTCAAGTTTTTTTGCTGGCTGTACTTTTGCGTCGTCATCCAAACTACATTTCCGTACCAAATATCAAGTCTAGTCCACCAACCGTTGAAGAGTTCCGTCCTCCGCCGGAGACCAGAATTACGCTACGCTGTAGGTACTTACAGAAGTAGGTCAGGTTACTTGTATGCAATTACACGCAGCGCCGACTCTAGCTGTTGATCAAGGTAGAGCTAGATTGTCTACACCGCTTCAGCGCCTTCGAAAGGCGCCATCAAAATTTAATTTTTCACTGGAAACTAGAAATCGGCACCCTTAGCCATCTCGCCCATCTGCAGTGCCGGTTTTAGCACTTCCAGCGCCCTGGGCGAGATTTCCCCGGCGCCCCCAACTATTGGATTTTCTAGAAGGTTTAGGCTTCAGGCGCCCCTAAGTCCGGCGCCCTGGGCGGTCGCCCCACGCGCCCTACCCTAACGCCGCTACTGCCCATCTGGTGCCAAGAGCGACCACTGCTCTCCTCTTGCTCTATATACCCCAGGGCCGGCGCTGATTTACGTCCAATAAGATCACTGCAACGGAAGTGGGTCAAATTGGACTTCTAAGTTTTTTTTTTATTCTGAGAGGAGGTCTGTGCCCAGCAGTGGGACGTAGGCTGGGATGATGATGATGATGATTCGACTGGATGGCAAACGAGCAAGCGGGTCTCCTGATGGTAGGAGATCACCACCGCCCATAAACATCATCACCTAGAGGCCTAAAATGGGATACCTCAAGTGCCAGTAATTTCACCGGCTGTTTTACTCTCCATGCCGAAACACAACAGTGCAAGCACTGCTGCTTCACGGCAGGATTAGCGAGCAAGATGGTGGTAGCAATCCGGGTGGACCTCGCACAAGGTTCTACCACCTGCGATGTGAAACTATTAATTGTGTATGCCTAGGGTGATTAATACTTATTAAACATATAAATAAGAAGGTTTAAAAAATAATACCTAATTAAAACGGTACCCTATAGGTAGGTACTCATCTTCCACAGTATAGGTACCCCACTGGCTGAATGGCAATGAAATGAAAACTTTCTGAAACAAATAAGACTCAGCTTTTAACTTTAATAAGTGCGAAACAAACTAAGCATGTCCTTACTATTCCTTACGTACATGAAATATCACTTACCAACGGAGCATTTTTAATAGTCGCACGGCACCTCTGTATAGAAAGAAGGAAAAGTTATTCTTACGTGGTTTGCAATAAGTAATTGTATCTTTAATTAAAGTGTCCAATTTCAATGTACTTAGGTGCTTATCTTTAAATTATCTAAGTAAAATAATATGTATAGAAAATGCATGCAATGCATCAAAGTTGTTTAAAAGTAAAGGAATCAGGGAAGTTGTTAACTCTCTGGTAATTAATCTGTAGGCACTGTCAGTTAAGAAGTAGGCTATATTTGACACGCTAAAGACACACAGAGGTAGTGACTTAAAATATAACTACTTAAATTATTAATTATATAAATTATTAAAGTGTGGGGCATGTCAACGGATTTTGAACTTGTCTATGAACCTTATGCGGGTGAGTTAGTTATTAAATATTTTAAATTTATTCTAATCAACTTTTTAAGTATTTTTATTACACAGGGTGATACGGGAGACATGAGCAGGATACACCTTAATTAATTGATAATGGACCTTTTATATTCATAATTTAAGTGAAACCCGCACACTTTTAATTGTAGTGACCTTGAATTTAGTAAATAATTTAGATAATACTTTTTGTTTTCAACGTAAAACGTCGATACAGCAGCTGAGCCTACTGACGTCTTCCGAATCACCATATAAATGTGAAATATTATGATAAGAATCATTTCAGATTTAAACTATTAACATATCTACATATATAGGTATGCTTTGATACTTTGTCTGCGATGAATTCATAGTTGTGCGTCAATCAGACCGAAGTTTTAAAAGTAAAACGTCTAAATAAATATACAGGGCGTCCCAAGACTATGGGACGTCAAGGGAAAGCATCTGAAATATCGTAGATAGGATCTTTTGCTGAAAGAAGACTTTATGTTATGTTTAAAAGTTAGTAATTCTGCATTTCAAGATTTTCTAACAATTACTTGCTTCGTCTGAGAATCGAACCGAAAGTTCTCAGTCGCGCCCGAACTAGCAGGTAGATTTGAACTCTAGACCTGCCTACAGTTTACAAAGCCATCGAAATTACCGATCTTGTTGCCCGTGAAATTTATACAAAAAATGATAACTCCAAAACACGCGTTCTACAGAGATAGAACACGTAAGAAATTTCGTCAAATTCATAGATCCCCGATACAAATAAATAAATAAATATACGATAATTGCTCTTTTATTGATATACGTGCGGGAGATTATAAGAAATATATAAGTAAGGTAGAGAAGTAGAGTTTGATTTCATTTACTCCCAGTTTGTTTTGTTTTCAAAATATTTACTGAACTTTTTTTATTATTATGAGAGGGAAGCAAAAGAGCAAGCGGGTCATCTAATGGGAAGTCATCACCACCGACCATGAATACCAACAACTCAAGGAAAGACACTGGTCTATTGCCCACCTTTAAAGGAAGTATAATCACTCTTCTTGAATGTCCCGATGTCATCGACTGTTGGAAACACGCTGACGGAAGCACCTGCATTGAAGATCTGCCGCAGCGGATCGCGCAAAAATCGACACGTCCTACCAGCCCTAAAAGTAGAGTCGTATCAAATATTTATGCATGATTTGTTGTGTCAGATACAATAATACCTAGCCGTTTTCGGCTACAGTGACTTGAGTCTGCGCATTGCATTTGAGACAAAGCCAAGTCAGATACGCAGGATATATTAAGGTGCACAAGCGTTCGCGCAATACACAGGTGCACCCTCTCGTCTACCCTCCCACGGTCCGATGGAACGGGAGACCGCTACGATCGGAGGAAGGGCAGATGCAGTCTCTGGTTAAGACACATTTGCCCTATCGAAAACCTTCAGGCCTTTGACAATTACCTGGTTGTCTCGCCACTGGTAGTGGATTGCTCAACTGCCGAGACAACAGCAGTGGTACGGGGACAAGCCGGACAAATTTCAGTCCTGAGACACTTAACATCACTTGAGATGAGGATAGTAAATGTCGCAGTACTCAAATCCCCCTCAACCAGGTTTAGCCCACGAATCGATGTGGTTCACCGGGGTGTGCCCGCTGTGTGCTAACAGCTACATGGAGCCACTGGTGAGAGGATTGTAGGCTATCAACGCTCTTATCAGTGGCGGATTTATGTTTTTTAGGAGTGTAGGCCTCTTTATATCCGTCGCCCTATGTAACTTTCTAAAATAATAATTTTCTCGTTGAATGCCGCCCCTAGGCCGCGGCCTATACGGCATATTGACAAATCCAGGACTGCCTCTTATAGTGCTATTTCCTGCACCAAAGTATGGTCGACTCACAGGAATAGACGCTCAAAGCCACTACACCCACCTTTTATACCACATAATTGCAATAAACTATATAACTATGACTATGACACCCCTAGTTGTGTCAGATATTGGTGCCAGGATGTGGTAGGAAGTGCCGAAGGAGTGAACTAAGGAATTGAAGAATACTAATTAAAAAAACCGGCCAAGCGCGAGGCGGACTCGCGCACCAAGGGTTCTGTACCATTATCTGTACAACATTAGGTAGACATTAGAAAAAAAAAACGTCAAAAAAATCAGGATCAGAATCAGGTTGTATGGAGCCTTAAATATTTATTTTATTGTTTTTAGTATATTTGTTGTTATAGCGGCCAAAGTAATACATACATAATCTGTGACAATTTCAAGTGTCTAACTTTTACGGCTCATGAGAGAGCCCCTGACAGACGGACAGACAGACAGATAGCGGAGTCTCAGTAATAGGGTTCCCATGATACCCTTTGGGTATGGAACCCTAAAAATCTATTTTTCGCTTCAGCAGGGCTACTCCGAAACTCGAAACTCGAAGTTCGTGTCGTGCGGTCCCTCTGACACTTATACTATTTAATACGAGAGCGAGAGGGACCGCACGACACGAACGAAGTTTCGGAGTAGCCCTGCAGTATTCACGCAGCCTGGTACCTACCTGCATAATTAATGCACGTTCAGCCAACGCCAAGTCGCAAAACTTTTATACGTAGGTACCTACCTGACTAGTGGATACGTCTCATTATTTTAGTTTGGTTAATAACTCGACTGACAGTAGCTTTAAATCGTCGGCGTCGGTTGGGGTTGTCGTGTGGGTAAACTATGTGTCTTAAATGGTGTTGCGTGATATTAAACAGGTAGGTACAGTAAGAAATGTACCAGTCTTTGACAATCTCACCTATATGGCTACTAATAACACTTTGACATCCTTACATCTGCCAAAGAACCCATAGTGAATTTGATTATGAAAAGGATTCGCTTTGGTACCTAAGTGATTTAGTTTCCTCGACTGTAACTTAGAGATTCTAGAGTCATAATCGAGATAGTTGCGCATACCCTAGTCTTTTACCCTATGGTAGCAGAGATCTTCTTGCAGTAAATAGAATAATAGATGCATAGGTAAAGTAAAGAATGATAAAAAAATCTATACGAAATGCATTTTTAGTATAATTCTGGCCCTTCTGTCTGTAAGTTTCTGCCCTCTTATCCTATGAAGAAAGTTCAAACCCACCACTGATCAGGACGTAGGCTAGACTCTTGAGGGAAAGCAAATAGATTAGTTAGACCAATCGGACGTCATATCCTTAATGTGCGATTATGATGTTCGCACACACGATATCGCTAGAGGGTGGCAGTGATAAGATTATCAGCTATCAGTCAGTCGGTCGGACCGTTCGTACACAGGGTCACGTATTTGTTTCCCTTCGAAATGTGCTATTGACTAATAGCGTGAAAAAATGGCCGCGAGTGCGGCGTGGTCGGCCAGTGGGTGGTTGGGAAGTTGGTGGACGTGGTTGTGGGATGTACTGTATTGGTTGTGTACTTGGGTGTACAGTATAGTTGGATGGGTGCTGAGTATATTTTTTGTAAGTACCTCGATTTTATGATCGCGTGTTTGTATTATTTATGTGATAGTTGTTCTGTGATAAACGGAATCGTGACGGTTATTAAGTGTAGAAAGGGCAAGTAAATAAATACCAGTGTCTCGGTTCGGTGGACAGTTTATTGCTGTCTGTTTTATACCCCGGTTCCATGAGGGGCTCATACAGGTCATGTGAACACACTTGGAGAGAGAAGCTCCCTCAATGAAATGACATCAAAGGAACATGATCCAGTCGGTTTAAGCAGTTAGTTTTTACTTTAATGTAAGTAGGTAGGTAGGTGTATGAGTTTTACTTCAAACGATTGAGCCACTTATTATGGAATTTGTTTTAAAATTCTTGTATAGGTACCATCAGCCAAATAAGTGGTCTATCAATTTTTAAACAAGTTCCTATCAAATGAATATGTTGCTAAAGTCGAACTTACAAGTTGACAGACAAGTCTATTGGCATTTATTGTTTTATGACGTGCAAACGATTATCAACTTTAGGGTGGTAGACCACATATTTGGCTGATGGTACATTACACTTACCTACCTAAGTCGCATTATGAGTAGGCATCTACATAGTTTGTTACGTTCTTATTGTTGGTGTGCAAGTAGGTGGTGTCTGATTAACGCTCAATAACGTCCATTGTTTTTTTTAACACGTGTATTATACCAAATTTTTAACCGACTTCAAAAAAGGAGGAGGTTATCAATTCGGATGTATTTTTTTTTATAGTTCTCCTCACCTCAGAACTCCGTCATTTATGAACCGATTTGAATTTTTTTTTCGTTCGTCTAGGAATACTTTCAATTAAGTCCCATAAGCACCAAATCAGAATCTGATGATTGGATCCTAGGGAAATCGAGGGAACTCTTCAAATATTTGTAGGAATTTCGATATATTTAGGAGTAACTCGTGCATTTGCTCTTGAAAATCATCATGTGGTGTAATGGAACTGATGATGAAGACCAAATTTGACCAATGGAGCGAATACTCAATAACAAGTACTTCACGGGTTGAATTTCAATTACTTTAACGCAGTTGCTAAGCAATTTAAGCTCATCGTAATTCATATGGTGAAATGGAACGGGTGATGTGATGAAGCACCAGGACTCCTCAATAATGAACGTCTCTGAATCGGAAAAAGCAATTTTTCGCAAAAGGTGACGAGCAGTTGACATTAAATTATTGTATCTTAGATCTTTTACACTAAAAAGCGTGAAAATTTTTTTTTTACAAAAAATAGAACCGACTACAAAAAACCATGAAAATAATTTTCTGACAGTCTGAATTCGGTGCCTCAGCACGAGCCAGCAGGAGTGATTGAAGCCTAATATACTCGTATAGTTGTAGGTGAGGTAGACGATTATAGGTCCACTCCTGCTGGCTCGTGCTGAGGCACCGACTTCAGATAGTTAGAAAATTCTTTTCATGGTTTTTTTGTAGTCGCTTCTATTTTTGTTATTTTTTTTAAAAATAATATGAGGCATACCTAGGTATCTTAAACGGGTCTCGCTCTTAAACGGGTGGACCGATTTGAATGCGGTTTTTTTTATTTGAAAGCTGGTTTTTCTAGCGATGGTTTTTAGACATGTTTTATCAAAATCGGTTCAGCCGTTTCAAGACCATCAGCTCTTTTGTTCGCTGCGGTAGGCATCTTAGACGCATAATGGGTTACTTTACTTTCAAACATATTTGGGACCTAAAATTAGAAAAACACCCATGTTTGCTGTATGACTACGCAAGATTATGTAATTTTCGGCCTGATGCTGCAGCCAGGATATCCAGAACACTAGTATACCTATAGGTACACTCTTGATAAAACCATAGCAGATATATTGTGTTTGGATTCGTTTCGATCAGTATTTTGATTCTACATACAATGCAATGGTGGCAACAGGATGAGCTGATGCTGCAGCCAGGATATCCAGCACACTAGTACACTATAAAAATAAATAGGTAACACATATGTCGTGTTTGGATTCGTTTTGATCAGTAATTGATTCTACATACAAAATGCAGTGGTGGCAACACGACGAGCTGATGCTGCAGCCAGGATATCCAACACACTAGTACACTTTAAAAAAAATACCAGAGTTTAAAAAACATGAAATAAAAAGAGTGATTTCCCGCAAAATAAGCCTAAGTTAATTTAGTATAAGTCCCTAGTTAGTACCTTAATAGTCGGTGTCGGGGGACCGCTAAGGTTTTTACTTTAAAAAATACAACATAGGTTCCTGTTAATGACGCTCAATGGTACTTCAGCTATTTAAGTACCCAATTATTAATTACAGTTTAATTAAAAAAAAGTTGTTTCGATGATTTGCCAGCAATCTAATCATTAGGCTAATCTAATTCGTATCGATCAGACCATACACATTAACAATAATGATAAATCACGTTGATTTAAAGTGAAGATCAGTCGCACGCACCTACGGTTGCCAATAATCTTTTTGGGCAACTATAATATTTTTCTCACTTCTCATGCTCTTAAAATGTTACTTTACTCTCTGCATATCGGGACTTAAGTTCATTTTTATTCTCTAGGGATTAAAGTTTTTTTTTTAATTTACTTTGGAAACCCCTAAACAGCCAACACGGTGTTTGTGAATGGAGGATTTTTAGGGCGTGGAAATCACCTCAAAATGACAACTGTGCAAAAATATAAAAAAAGCACGATTTAATTTCGTGAAACAAGATTAATGATTATGAATATGAATCTATTCAATTATACTTAAATAATTTATTGTATAAGGCGTTACTTTGCGGAGGTTCATATCAATGAACTAAAATAATTTCCTAGCTCACCCGCGACCTTATTAATGTTACGTTCGTGGGGTGGGTTCGTGATTGAAAAGCACTTTTAACACCGATGAATAAGAGTAGGATTTATTTTCACACTGTTACTTAACTTTACAAAACACACTTAAAAACAGTTCACAGTAATTTCGCACTCTAAACTCACTTACAAGTCGCTTTGATTCTCTTCGATGTTTATCGCTCGGTATCGCATTCGAAACTGTCTCCGCCGCAACCTCACCCGGCTTATATACCCCCGGTGAATCGGTCCACAAAGTTCGAGAACAGTCCAGCTAGGACGTCATACCTACATCTCGAATGTTCCGGAAACGAGTAGAGTGTCTGTCTCTTTCATGTGCTATCTCTCTCACACAGTTACTAGAATATTCCGGAAACAGGATCATCAGTCTGTTTCTCTCACACATATAGGCTATCCTTGTCACACACCTTCTCGAATGTTCTCAGTATAGCTGTCTCTTTCTAATCGTGCTATCTCTTTCACTCCTATGGAAAATTTCGCCATATACTGAAATGTACTTCAGAGGCCCATAAGGGGTCCTGAAAACGCCTGAAAACGGGTTTTCAGGTTATGGCGTCATCGGATAGAGGGTGGCCTGAAACGGACTGAAAACATGTTTCAGGCGCCTGAAAACAACGGCAACTTGGGTGAAATTTTGATAAACTAATATGTGATAGAGCATCCTCTGAAACGGCCTGAAACCGTATTCCAGCCTACTGAAAACGCCTCCAATGGGTCGAAAAGCACGATCAAAGTTTCCACCTAACCCACCGCCGTAACACTGCCCCCTCCTAAGACATGCTCGTCCCGAGCATCATTAGATCCATGGTATTTGGCCAACCGATCAACATGAACAATCTTACAGGGGCTACGCGCGTTACGCTGTATCCGGTATGTGACATCGTTGATCCTAGTGACTACTTTGTACGGTCCTGCCCAACTCGGTGATAATTTCGGGGACTTCCCTTTACGTCTTACTGGGTTACAAAGCCAGACGAGTGAGCCTTCTTCAAACTCCACGTGATCCATCTTCCTGTCGCATTGAGTTTTTGTTTTAGATTTCTTCCAACTCAGAATGGGCTTGATATCGCTACGGTGATGTTGTACTTCTTTAATCGCTTTCCCGCACCATTTCGGACTAATGGTGTCTGTTCTTAGCAGCTTCACATAAGCGTGTTCTTTTCTCTCGTGCCTCATGTCAGAATTACATGGCCTTCTGGATAAAACATCTGCGTTTTCCTGCCGCTGTCTTGCCGCGGCGCTCGTTACTACATCAGCTGCTCTAGATTCTTTGCGCCAACTTTCCATATTACTCCGAGCATCTCTCTTAGGGCACGCAAATCTCATATGCCCTCTCTCTCCACATGCATAACACATAAGTCCCCGTCGGAGTTTCACTTTATCTATCTCCACTTGGATCTCTGCTGATCTCGATCCATTGCGCCCAGCTTCAACGCTCCGAGGCTCTCGCTTAGGACACCACAACCTCCTGTGCCCTATTTCCCCACACGCATAACACGTAGGCCCGCTTCGAAGTTTCACTTTATCCGTCGCCGTTGGAATGCGGTAAGAACTAGCATCGCTGCGTACGGCCTCTACTTCCAATGCGTGCGCTAGAGCATCCTTTAAGGTCCTGTGATGACCCAGTCGTACAGCAGCCCTCACTTCAAAGTCTCGAATCCCATCTATGAATGATTGCACTAGCATAATCTCTACTACAGATGGTAATGACAAGTAAGCCTTTCTGACCAGCCTCTCAATTTCCAGGCTCCATTGCTGCAGGCTCTCGCCATCTAGCTGCACCCTGTCTTTCAACTGAGCTCTATAAACAGGTTCCAGATGGGAGTCACCATAACGCGACTCTAGGAAATCCATAAGTCGCTCCAAAGTCACCTCAGTTCCCGCCATCGCCATGATGTCTAATACAATCAAGGCTTTACCACACAGTCCCAACACGAGGGCAGCTAGAGCTTGTTTGTCAGTCCAGCCGTTCGTTTCAGCAACCATCTCGAATTGGAGCTTGTATGCGGCCCATGAAGAGGTCCCATCAAATGGTGGTAACTTTAACTTTTCCCCTCCTGTGGCTAGTGTGCCCGAAAAACTGGTAGTGCCGTTGGCCACTTTATTCTCCAACTTCTGGAGGCGATTCTCGAGGCCTTCTACCTTTTCGTTAAACCCATTGAGGCGCGTTTCGTAATTTTTGACTTTAATGTCAACTGCCACAATTTTATCCTGGACCTCAGCCATCTCCTTCTCTTGTTCTCGCGGAGTAAGCGGCATTTTCAATCCCACTTCTGACACCAAATGTTACGTTCGTGGGGTGGGTTCGTGATTGAAAAGCACTTTTAACACCGATGAATAAGAGTAGGATTTATTTTCACACTGTTACTTAACTTTACAAAACACTTAAAAACAGTTCACAGTAATTTCGCACTCTAAAACTCACTTACAAGTCGCTTTGATTCTCTTCGATGTTTATCGCTCGGTATCGCATTCGAAACTGTCTCCGCCGCAACCTCACCCGGCTTATATACCCCCGGTGAATCGGTCCACAAAGTTCGAGAACAGTCCAGCTAGGACGTCATACCTACATCTCGAATGTTCCGGAAACGAGTAGAGTGTCTGTCTCTTTCATGTGCTATCTCTCTCACACAGTTACTAGAATATTCCGGAAACAGGATCATCAGTCTGTTTCTCTCACACATATAGGCTATCCTTGTCACACACCTTCTCGAATGTTCTCAGTATAGCTGTCTCTTTCTAATCGTGCTATCTCTTTCACTCCTATGGAAAATTTCGCCATATACTGAAATGTACTTGAGAGGCCCATAAGGGGTCCTGAAAACGCCTGAAAACGGGTTTTCAGGTTATGGCGTCATCGGATAGAGGGTGGCCTGAAACGGACTGAAAACATGTTTCAGGCGCCTGAAAACAACGGTAACTTGGGTGAAATTTTGATAAACTAATATGTGATAGAGCATCCTCTGAAACGGCCTGAAACCGTATTCCAGCCTAATGAAAACGCCTCCAATGGGTCGAAAAGCACGATCAAAGTTTCCACCTAACCCACCGCCGTAACATTATTAGTGTAGTTAGTTTTTACAAAATATGCTTTCATTTGTCCACCTCCAGTACAAACTTTTGCTTGAGTTTGGAGTTTACTTCAAAGTAATACATAATTTAATTAGGAATGTCAACTCAGGGACTTTCTACATCCATATTTAAAAATTTCATCCCCTTGCTATATTTAAGGCTGTATATTGTTAAGCTTATGGATTTTAAACGTGTATATTTTTAGTTTAATTTCTAGTCACAGGCCCGCGACGTCGAAGCTCCCAAGACGATCCCATAGAGCTTATGGAACGGAAGCAATACCATGCACTCGGTACCGCTCTGCTTTCAGAGCATGACATGAGTTCGTGTGAGCTAACTTTGGGGCGGCAGACGTGAGCTTGCTCGGAATCCAAAAGTTTAATGGTTACTTGACCTGAAATGTAAATTTCAGAATTAAATATTATTATTATAATTATTTTATTTTTAATTTATGACGGTGGAAGCAGTCTACACTTCCACTGAACGTAGATTATAGTTAGAGTTTAGTTTTGTAACTAAGGGACCCCATACATCCCTGTATTATTATTATTATTATTTTGTATTTTCTTTTATTTCATTGTATACTGTAGTTTTTAAGTATTTTATTTGTAATTATTTTATGTTGAAAAAATGACTTTCTGCCAAGTTTCTTGCGGCGCATTCTTCTTGGCAATGATGGTCTTTCCGAAAGCGCTGGTAGTTTTAAAAAATGACGTGTAAAAGTGCCCATTGCGGCCTATTTACTGAATAAATGATTTTGATTTTTTTTTTTTTTTTTTTTGAGTGTTCTTCAGTGCTATAGCGTAAACAGTTAAACAGGAAACGTCCTTTGTGTCTGTCCGTCGGTAGCAGATTATAGTTTAGCGACGTATCCGCTACTAATTTGTATTCTTTTGATTGTATGTTTCACGTGAAATACGTAGTCTTTATATTTAGTGAAATTAGGCTCGCGAGTCGAGGCATAGTCGTAAGCTGCTCTTCGAAATCAAACCTAAGTACTAATATTTTTTAAAAACTAAATATTCCACCCCACTCCTTGTATGCATAGCTCTTCCAGCGGTCCCGCATCCGCCTTTCGCTTATCCGACGGGCGCGTGCCTGCTCTCGCCACCACCATCACCTTGGCATCAATTTCCTAGAAGTACCTACCTACCAGCAAGGGTACATGCCGCCATATGCGCCAACGTGACATACGCTTTTATAGTTGTTATATATAATATGGTGCCCTACTAACTACGAACATAATACTAACGTAATAACTAATAATGTTTTTAACTTTTTTTATTTTCCAAACGTGTTACTCCACCTTTTTAATCTGTGGCAATAAAACATAACGCAGCCAGAAGTGTAACCGGCCAGTATCACCGAAACACATGCTTCGAGTTAACCTTTAAAAAAACACCACTGAAACTTTTAAAAACTTAAAAACACCTATTAAATAAACCCGCTCTAACGTAAAATAAACACCTAGGAGCGACAAAAAACGCCATGGACTTGAATTTAAATGATTAAACGGACTCTATTCCGATGCACAACGGGTTATTTTAGAATGGTGTAGTGTTGGAGGTATACAATAATTAATAGTGGACGTCACGTGTGCCGTTCGAGGAAACTGGTTAATTATCTTTTGTAAACTAATAAAATGTAATACCCGAATGTTGGAAAAATAATTCTTAGGAAATTAGGCCGGGACGAGCACGTGGACTGGGGGTTGTGGTTAACTGAAGATTTTCTTTCATTTGAAAATTACAAAATAGTATAAAAAAATGTTTTCATTGATTATTTCTTTTAAGTATTTCACTTTCAACAAATGGACGGACATTGAAACTAAAAGGGTTCATTACCTGTTTTTCAAGGGTTTAATTTCAAAACCAAAATCATTTTATCATAGGTACTTAAGTTAGATAAATTAAACAGGAACAGTAAACCTACTACTAAACATTAATTGTTCAATACAATTATTTATATCCAGTGCTTTGGTTATAAAATACTGTAGGTAGGTATCTAATGCTGTGAATTTGTTTGCATTAATATTACATAATATAAACGCGAAAGTTTGTATGAATGCACGTTAATCTTTCAAGCAAAAACTTCTGAATGGATTTGAATGAAATTTAGTATGTAGATATATAGCTGGACGTCTGGAATAACACATAGGCCACTTTTTTATGCCGATTTGCCCATGTGATTACAGTCATGAAATTTTGCAGTTGTTTTTAATGTAACATCAATGTAGACTACGTACACGGTGTAATTGTTGTGAATTCTCAGGAGATATTTTTCACAGACAAAGTCACGGGGAACAGCAAGTAAATAAATAAAAGAACATTAACTCCCAGTACCAGTACAGATTGCAGCGTCTGCCAATCACAACGCGTATAAAACTATTCGAGAAAAGAAAATGTTTGGTCTCAATTATTTGTCTATTGTAACTAAAATAATTTAGAATAGGGTTTATGGTTGCATTTATAGCAATGGGTTAAAGTACATTAGCTCTATCTTTACTAGTATACGACGTGTTATTTCTGATTTCCATTAGCTTTAAGGGAATATTTAACAGGTTCATCATTATGTCAGCCGAAAGACGTCTACTCCTTGGAGATAACCCTCTCCCAAGGCTCTTCACTCAGATCGGTCTTGTCCTTTCCGCATCCACCGCGATCCCGCGATCTTAACCAGGTCGTCGCTCCATCTTGTTGGAGGCCTACCGACAGCTCGTCTCCCGGTCCGCGGACGCCATTCGAGAATCTTCTGACCCCATCGGCCATCAGTCCTGTGAGCAATGTGCGCAGCCCACTGCTACTTCAGTTTCGCGATTCTTCAGGCTATGTCGGCAATGTAGTCTTAGTTCTACTGCGGATATCATTATTTCTGATTCTAACAGGTTAAATGAAGTTGATTTCGGTAATACACTAGTGGCCTATCTCTTACTGTTTAAGAAATAATTATGTGCGATAAAATAGTATAAAATGTTCTTCATATTACGCTTTTTTAATGTCCGTAACTAAAGTGCTTTAATTCAATCATATTTATCAAAGGTTAAATTTGAGTTTTTTGTCTCATTAAAGTGTCAAGTTAATATCACTCGTCAAGTTTGTAAATTTTATAATTTGACCTTTAACAATAACCGTGAACACATATTGTGTAGTTACGTATTTATTTTTTAAGAAAAAGTTAGTTTCGAACTTAAATTAAAGCTAAATTTAAAGCTCAAAATTATCTTTAATTATTATTATTATTTTATATTTTATCACTTTTATACCTGGGAATGACTTATTATTGCACAGGTTTTTATTCATCATCATCATCATGTCAGCCGAAAGACGTCCACAGCTGGACATAGGCCTCCTCCCAGGCTCTCCACTCAGACCGGTCTTGTGCTTTCCGCATCCAGCACCCCCTGCCCCGCCGTTACCAGGACCGCTACCGGAGCCAGGAATAGCAGGGCCGCCGGGGACTAGGGGTCTGGGCTGGTTTTGTGGGTTCATTTTTTGTCCTTTGGGGGGATAATGCCTTAGTCGCCACGCTTGGCAGGCGGGTTGGCGACCGCAGTTATATCCGATAGTTCACGGAGGACGCTGCTGCCCATCCTCCGGTTTATCCCTTAGTCGCCTCTTACGACACCCACGGGAAGAGGGGGTGGTGCAATTCTCGACCGACACCACACGGCAATTTTAAATGATCAAGTAAGTTATCATCTTATCATGCAATTTTATTTTGGACCTTTCATAAGCCTAAGCCGGTTAAAATACAAACAGGAAGAAGTGAAAATTGGGAGAAAATAATTTACAAGATCAAGAGAATGCTAACTAGATTATTGGGTTAGTAGGTAACAGCACTGAATACAAAAGCACTAACTAGAGTAGGTTTCTAGTGCTAGTTATGGTTTAATGGGAAACATGTACATCAATGATTTTTTTTTCTTAAACTCGGATTGCATGTTATTTAACTCTATAAGTCTATACTCTGCTCTGCGGTAATATTCTCTAAGCAAAACTACGTTTCTGAGTCGTTAAATAAACTCTTTTTTAACCACCGACGCAAAAAGAGGTGTTATAAGTTTGACCGCTATGTGTGTCTGTCTGTGGCACCGTAGCTCTTAAAAGGATGGACCGATTTGAATGCAGTTTTTTATTTGAAAGCAGGTGTTCTAACAATGGTTCTTAGACATGTTTTATCAAAATCGGTTCAGCCGTTTTTGAGATATTAAACTTTGAAGTGACAAAGTCGGGGGTTTTCCAACTTTTTGTTGGTTAGGTTATGTTCATTTTCGCTGCACTCAACCTTTTTATTTATAAGTACATTATTTTTCTAATTTTATTTAAATTTTATGTAGGTATTGTAACAGGTTGCCATTGACACTGGCCAACAGTATACAGCTCCCACAGAACAGAAAAAAGCAAGTAACCATACTATTTTTTTCTGTTTCTAATACCTATGATTATGAATGAACGGGCCAAGTTATGGCTGCCCTGAGCGGCGCTGAATCCGCGGTCGAAGCTTGTTCAGAGAAACACCGCCGCTCTCATTCAGTAGCGTTTGATATGTCTCTCTACCTGTTTACAGGCATTGTCGGAAGCACGGCTGCTGCGTTTGCTACCGCGTAAGTACTGGAGCAAGTACTGGCGCAAGTGAGGGAAATATTCATTGGTGACGGCTTAAATGAATTTGTATGTGATTTTATCCCCCAACGTAAAAGGAAGGGCGTTATAAATTTGACATCAACGTACGCTACGATCGATCGTATAGCATCGTAGCTCTCAAACGGATGGTCCTTGCGGGTGTTCTTAGCTACGTTTGATGAAAATTGGTGTAGCCATTTTTGAGATATTGAATTTTGAAATGACAATGTTGGAGCTTTTAACTGTTCTATGTTGGTGATGTTAGATAAAAAATAGATAATTATTTTGACGAAAGTTAAGTATTGACATATAAAGGCTGGTGCCGAGCAGTGGGATATAGGCTGGAATGCTGATGGTAATCTTCCAGCTGATGATGATGATGATGAGAATAATTATTTTGTTTTGTTAACAGATAAGCTATTTACTGTTCTTAAGTTACTCTCTATACAAGTAGCGGGACTAAACAAACGGGGCTTCCTTGAAGCGGACGCGTTAGTCGTCTATGCTCGGATTTATATTTAAATCAAATGTAGGTCCATTCCGGTAGAGTCTTGAATATTTTTACTAGGTTTTGTTTAATTTATTGCGATGTGTTCTTTGTGTGTTGGTTTAGGTCAAATCTTATAATATATATAAATTTCACTCGTCACCACAGCCAAATTACCTTGTATTAAAAATATTAAGAAAAAGCAGAATAGGAGTAAATACTTGTATTTTTTTATTGATATAATGTGAAAGAATTAGCTTTACTCTGCAGTTTTTATCGCTTATGCCATTAAGTCTCGTCAGTTGATTTAAAATGTCAGGCTTGTACTAGGTACATGACAATGGAAGTCCCCAAAATTTACATGTCTTTCTAAGTAAGAACTTCTCACTTACGTTGTATGCAGACTTGTGTCAATCCTCATGTCCTTTAACTTAGCAGTTGAGTTTTCAAGATCTTTCCGCGGCAATACAGGGATAAAACGTAGCTCACAAGTAGGTATGCTATTAACTACATACCAAATCTTAACTAAATTCGTCTAGCTGTTTTTGCGTGCGTAACAAACAAACACAAAACACACACATAAACTTTGAGATTATTTTAGTGGGCCAATCTTTTTTACTCAGAAATGCGAGCCGGGGTTTGAACCCACGATCCTCTGCTTGAGAGGCCATAGGTCAAACCGCACTCGGTCACCACGGTGGTTCTTCAGAATTAATGTGCGAAATTTCATTTGAAATTTACCACGAGCTTTACGGTGAAGGAAAACATCGTGAGGAAACCTGCACAAACCTGCGAAGCAACACAATGGTGTGTGTCAAGTTCCCAATCCTCACTGGGCCCACGTGGGAACTACTACGGCCCAAGCACTCTCATTCCGAGAGGAGGCTTGTGCCCAGCAGTGGGACGTATATAGGTTGGGATGACGATGATGATGAATCTTTTTTACAAGTTGTGGGTCATCACGGGAAGTAACCGCACACGTGCGGGATTGTTTGAGCGGCGGTTAATTCCGTCCGCGCGCTAATTGACTTCTAAACGGCTAAGTAACGCGCCCCATCCTAGTGCCCATTCAATGATTGAGCCGTTCCAAATTTAAAAAGCGGGCTTTAAATTTCGAATCGCTCGTTTTATTGTTTTTGGAATGTGAGAGCAAAACGAAATTATGAATTTAATTTTTTTTTCTGGTTTTTGCTAATCCGGATTTGGGTAATCCGTGTGACAGTTGTAATGCAAACTATAACATGTAGAGTATTCTTAAAAATAGATACCTACCTACTTGCTATTTTTTTTACAAAGTTTTACATATTTTCACAGGAATCATCGTAATATTACCAACCTACCATAGTAGAAATTATTTGCCTACTCCATTTGCTTTCAAAAACTGAAAAATCCTCGTTTATCAAAAAAACACCTTAACGACGTTAACCACCTTTAAACAACCTTTGTTGCAAAACTAAAGAACGTTTAAATTTAGGCGATACTTAAATAAAAATTACGCATTTTCCCAAAGAGAGCGCACGTAGGTTTTTTATCATGCACGTAGGAAGCGGTGTTTATTCTGCCACACTACACGACATACACTTAACAGCAAAACAACTTACATCAAATGCAACGGCATTCAAAATTCAATCATAATTGTATGTTCTGAAAGTTTAAAATAAAAGTAGCAATTCTTAGGCAGTTCCGTTGTTTTTTCGTCAAACTTCGAGTTTTATGCACATCGCGCGCTGAAATATTAAATAAACAAATCGTTACACTAAAAAGACCTACAGCTTTTAGGAAACACACGCGTTCTATTGAAGCTTCAGTTTGAGATCGTTGTAATTTCGTTCGTTTTTAGCGCGCAATGGATTGTCAAGAGTTATTTTGAGTCGAAGTCTAGTAAGAGGAAATTATTAGGTGAATGTGGTATTTTAATGTACACAGTCGATTAATTAGTACGCGATGTTTCCAAGGAATGATTCGGATTGTAGCTCTAGTGTTGTGATAGAACGTCGGTGGTCCGAATTAGTCCTCTGCTACGTAATAAATTGTCAGTGAACTGTACGTAAATAACCTACAAATTGGCAGGATAATAAATAAATTGGAAGCTACAGCTTGTCTTATTTTAGGCGAATCGGAACGGAGATTGCTAAATTTACGTTAAAAATCGACTACCTACCTTATTTTAACACTACAGAACTATATTGTAGGCTAGCATTGTTTCTGTTCTACACTATACGAAGGTATATTGAAAGGTTCTGAACCTCAGGTTGAATATAATAAAAAAAAAGTACTGGCAGGTTAAAGTGCCATTATTAAGCCATTATGATGTAGTGAAAAAAATACAGGAAGTTCCCACACTGCGTTCCTATTTATCTGGTTGATTTGATATAACCATATTATTATATAACTGTGCTTTAGGTATAATATAGATAGGCATGATTCAAAAAAACCAGTCAAGTTCGAATCGGACTCGCGCTTCTAGGGTTCCGTTTAAATCTGTAAGTATTAATAATAGATGAATATATATTATTTTCTTTCCTTTCGTCACCAAACATTGGCAGTATTTATCTATATTTTCATAAATAATAGGGTACGACGAATCCAGCATTTGTCAAATACCTTGACTCCATCAACAAGAGTGCAAAATAATTATGATGACAATGATACCTTTTAATTGGCGAATACTTCAAAATGTTTAACAAAAGGCCAGCAACGAAGGGACTCGTTACTCAACATTATAAGCAACAAAAACGCCAGACGCTATAGATCTAAAAAATATCATGTATACACGTGTGTTTGTTTGTATTGCGAGTGCGTGTCACTAAACCGTTTTACTGTCGCTGTAAAACCGTTTATTTGACCGTGTGCGTGTGATTGACTGTTAGAATAATAATATACACCGTGTTTTACTTGATTTCCCTTAATTTTGACGACTTACTTCATTTCAAAGTCAAAGTAAAAGTCAAAATATCTTTATTCAATTTAGGCTATTACAAGCACTTATAACTTTAAAAAAAATCCACGGCGGCTGCTGCAACACACGATTTAATATTAGTGAATCTCTCGATAGTTCCATGTTCAAAATCAAAACAATTGATAACAAATTAATATTAAGTCGTAATTTAAAAAACCTTTTACAATGTTTTCTTTTTTGTTTGTGTTGACTTAAAAGTTTAATTTTTTCTCAGCTCAGGGATAGCAGACTTTACGACATCAAAATGATTTTATACATAAGGCTGTGTTTCCACCAGAGACGTGCGAGGCGAGGATTTGCTGCGCGGAATGTGTTTGGAACTTATGAACCAATAGAAACGCGTGTTTTACCAATCCTCGCTCCACACAGCTCTAGTGGAATCAGGTGAGCTAAGCGATGGTATCGGTAAACGAAGCGTTTCTATTGGTTCATAACATTATGACAAACACATCCCTCGCATATCTCTGGTGGAAACGCAGCCTAAGGGTTTCGTTTTTGCCGATTGAGGTACGGAACCCTAAAAATAACAAGAAACACTGCTATAGAACTTTACACATGTTCTCTCTGTCACTTGCCAGGTACTGGCCGCAAGTATAATAATAACCAGTGCTTACATTTCATACTAAACGATAAACATTGGCGCGTAAACACGCAGCTAGTCAACTATTTGTTTCTGTATTCTTTGTTTTGTAGTAAGTCTGACAACGTATACAGCGTGACGTTGATTTGATTGAAGGTGGAATTGTTTTTGGTTTTATAAAGGGTGGTGTTTACGTGCTTCTGTTTCATTTACTTTGTAAATTATTCTTGTTTTACCCGGAAAAAATCACAAAAATGGAAGAGATCTCTTTTTCGCCCAGTAAATTTAAGCCGTTTTTATCTTTAACTAGCGGACCCGGCAGACGTTATCCTGCCCGAAAAAACACTACATTAAAATTATGATAACATACAAACAACAGCGCCATCTAGCGGGTCCAATTTATTTAAATAGATACGTTCTTTAATTTGAGGAGAGAGTTTACCGTATCGACGAAATGAACATTTAATGTTTGACAATTGAAACCCATGAACATTTTGTATGGGAAAATGTTTTTTCTTCGTCAATTTTCCAATGTTTTAATACTCTGACGAAGAAAAACCCAAAAACACAAAAATCATAAAAAATGTTCACACGACTTTGTTCTATATAGTTAGTTAAATATAGATACTTAATCCATATTTTATAATGAATGCGAAAGTAACTCCGTCTGTCTGTTATTTCTTCTCGCTTAAACCGCTGAACGGATTTTTAATGTAATTTGGTTTGGAGATAATTTAAGACATAGGATAGTTTTTGTCCCGGAAAAATGCATTCCCGCAGAATAGCGATAAAGTAGTGGACAAGTGGGCCTTTTATATTTTGGTCAGAATTAAATTTAAATTTCATTATAAAAACGTGGTTTTTAACAAGACAAGCATTTAAGTAACATAAATATATTGAAAATTTCGAAGCTTTAGCAGGGCTGCGGGCAGACAGACGGACGACATCGTTAGAGATGCAGGCAACGGGTGGATGCAAGCGGCGAGTTGTTGTTCATTGTGGTGTTCTTAGAGGGAGGGCTTTGTTCAGCAGTGGACATCTTCCGGCTGATTGTAATGATGATGATGATTGAAAAATTCAACGTTTGCTTGGATAGATACAGATATTGTTATGACTTGACTCCGTAGCGTAGTAAGTGGCTACGAACTGTCACCAAGCTACGCGTCGTAGCTTCGTAGCCGTAGCAACGCGTAGCTATGACTACAATATTGTAGTTAACTAACAAAAAAAATATATATTAGAAGTATTATTTGTACAAATAACTGTTCGTCTAAGTCACTTTATTAAAAAAATACAATATAAACACCTAATCTTGTTTTTTCTTCAATTTTACAACAGTTACAAGCCAAATTATTGGGAGGGTGCGAAGTACTAGGTGGGGGTAATGAAATCTATCGCAGCGCTTATAGTGGCCAAAAGAAGAAATAATCTAGGCTCTGTCATCTGTCATACTCATATGAATCTGTCATTAACAAAGCAATTCGTATAGACTTTAACTACCTAATTTTAGTAATAGATGTTTGTGTTATGATGCGAGCTTTAATTATATTAATTAATACGTTATAGGTTTTATTTTTGTTACAATGTCGCGATGAAATTTCAAAACGTCAGAGCATCAGAGCCAAAAAAGTTGCGGACGTTAAGTGGCGCTGATGTCGTGCCGTGTCGTGAGCCAATAACCCCCTCTTTTTGCGTCGGGGTTAAAAAGATTTGAAAAGTTGTGGTTGCTCGACGCACGTTGTCGCTTCACTTTAATAGAAGCACTTCCTTAACGCGGTTCGAGCCATTTTATTAACCCCCGACACAAAAAGAGGGGTGTTATAAGTTTCGACGTTATGTGTCTGTGTGTGTTGTCTGTGGCACCGTAGCTCATAAATGGGTGAACCGATTTGAATGCATTTTTTTTATTTGAAAGCAGGGTTTCTAGCTATGGTTCTTAGAGATGTTTTATTAAAATTGCTTCTGCCGTTTTTGAGATATTAAAAATGTATGGACCGACTTCGATGCAGATTTTTGTGTGGAAGCTAGTTTCCTGGCGGTATTTCTTAGCTATATTTTTTTTAATCAGTTTATTTATTAAGATATTAAACTTTAAACTGACAATGTCGGGGTTCAGCTTTTCTTTTTTTTATGTTTTAATAAAATAAGGAGCAAAATGTTTCACAACACACTGTACCTATAAAAAAAACCTAGGAATCTTATTTCGCCTTCTATTATTATGTTGGTAGCCTAAAATAAGCAAGTTTTTAATTGTTTTTGCTTTCACTCGGTACGTCAAAATAGCGCTGGTAACGTGGTAACGGTCACAATATTTGGTTGTTCGCCCTCGAAGGGATCATCTCGGTAGTGCATTAGTGTGATTGATTGATTGTTTAAACATAATTGATTTAGTTTGGGTGGTCGTGGAGACTTTAAATGGTATACTTAATTGGACGACCGGATAGCCAGATGGTTGGAGAACCTGACTAGGAAGCTTGCCTGGGGTTCCACCCCCGGTCAAAGCAGTTATTTGTATGAATAATACGATAACGTTTATTCTCGGGTTTGGACTTTTTTTTATCAAATAGCTGGCAATCTAGCATGCGGGTCACCTGATGGTAACGATCACCGCCACCCATGGACACCTACAGCATTATTAGGACTGTGGGTGCGTTGCCGGCCTAAAGGGGAGGGGGATGCAGGAGGGGGAAGGGGGAGGGGAGTTGGGCCTCCGGATCTCCCACTCACTGTACGAAACACAGTAGCAAAATTACTATTTCACGCCGGTATTCTGTGGGACTGTGGTACTAAGTCGGTCGAGCCGGCCCATTCGTACTGCAGCCAGCAAGTGGTTATAGTAAGGCTCTATCACATACCATTTATTCATTCATTTAATTTATATCTAAGTATGTATTGAACTATACATATGTAATTTACCCATTGCCTAATACCCATACCACAAGCTTTGCTTAGTTTGGGAATAGGTCAATTAGTGTTAATTGTCCCATGATATTTGTTTATTATGGGCGGACGGACGGGACGGACGTTGTGAAACTATAAAGGTTCCTTGTAGAATAATGGAGCTCAAAAAATTTTCGAGCACTACACAGCTCTATTAAGAAATGGTAACTATATTTATACAATCTGCTTGTACAAAAAGTGCCTCGCCGATGGCCAAAAGCGTCCGTCCAGTCAGGTGTGCCCTGGACAATCGTCTCTAATGAGGACTCCAATCTCCAATAATTATCTAACCTACACTTTCTGTTGGAACGACTTCGGGATTCTTTTGCAGGGTTGGCGGGACAGTTTGTGATATTTTGTTGCTTGCTTTTGGCTGACTTCAAAAAAGGACTTTTCGCAATAAAAGTTATAGTGGCATTGCATTGCTTGAGAACGGATTTTTTTATGAAACTTATTGTACTACTAAACTTAGCTGAACACTATACACACTATAAGTAACAAAGTTATAAATGTTTCTAATTCAAGATTCGAAAACAACAACAACAACAAAATTCGAAACTTCTTTCTTACTAGCATGTGACGTTACACGTAAATAGCGCCCGTACTTGCTTCATAGAGAAAAGCGTAAATAATTAAAAAATTGTTCGCCTAACATTGTCTGTATATCTATATTTTTGTAATAAAATATATAGGATATTGGATATGGTAATTTCAAGAGTTGTCAACGGTTGGATGGTTCGGTAGGACAGGACATAACTTTCTGTTTTGTCCACAGTCAGATTACGAGTAACTTGGTAACAGTAGGTCCAATAACCAGTTTAAAACGAGTTTAAAGCTATCCAACAAGTAGCGATGCTGAATACCAGGTATGCATAAAATGTAGGAGTCTGCGTTCATGGAGTTCGTGTCATGTGAAGTGCAATAGATGGCAGTGTATTGGATGCTCTAGTCTATGCCTAGGACTTCCGCATTCGACACTAGATTGCGTGACAGTATTGGCCCTTATATTAGTAAACTAACAGCTATTTGCTAAATTGAAAAGAAAAATTGTATAATTTGTTTTAGGAAAATGATGATCATTCGTCTGGCATCACCATCCCCATAAATTTTGTATCATAATACGCTAACGTCGTGTGACGTCACTTAAATTAGAAAACTTATTAAAACATAGGCAAATTTATATGGAACTTGGTCTGTGAGTGGCCAAGGATAGTTTTAATATCTAACGATGTAGTATTATAGTCCTACTGTTACTTGGTGAAAGTTTCACGATTAGGTACATATTTTCTTTTAAAATGCTTTGCATAGTTTTCCCAATTATTGACTTACATTTAGTAATTAAAAAAGGGAAATTTCAATATTAGGTATAATGATGAGATGATTTAAAATGGTTTATGGATTATGTGCAATGGAAAGAACCTATAGCCTCCCGAACAGAGAGACGTGGGTTCGATTCGATGAAGTTTAAAGAATAATTAATCACTTGGCCCGGTAAAGCTTGTCATTATTCATAATGCCCTCATCATCTCCGGGAGTGTTTTGAGTGTTTCATTTCGCCAACAAACTGTCATGCAGTTTGGCCAAAAATGTGTTCATGTGTAATTGTTAAAATTTAATAAAAATAAAAAAATAAAATCACTTGGTCCTTTAACATATAAAAACAATAATTATTTTAAAAAATAATGTTGTTTATATATTAACAAAATCCACTCATCAAAATCCCTCGGAGGGATATCTTTATCACTAGACAGTTTTAAACATTTCAATGTAAGCATATAACTACTGAGCCAAAACATCAAATCATCATTTGTCTAGGGATAATAAGTAGGTACTTATGTCATTATGTTTATTTCAAATAGTAAGCACAGTCACAAATATTGCCAGTTTCTATATACTTTCACTGTTGTATGCTTTTTCCTGCTGAGTGGGACTTGCAACTGCTGGAAAACCCTCCCTAAGTACCAGGCTAATATAACAACAAGGAGGTAATTAAATTGCATTCCAGAAGCACAGACACGAGATCAACAGTGTATATCCGTCACCTTCGCACCAATCTGGTAAGAAAAAGATAATCAGATGTTAAGCGCTTTCGTCTCTAAACCATATGCTACCATATTATGTTTGCAGCAATAATCTCCGCTGCTGTGGTCTAAAATTTAATTAATTACCTATTAAGTATTCGTTTCTGTTTTTAAAATTTTCACACCATGTTGTGTTTTTTAGGGATTTTTTCAATGGTAGTATTATTATTAGATTTACGTTAAAATGAAAATTTCAAATTAATCCAACCTCATGATTACCTAAAAGATTGTTTGCGAACGGTATTATTTGTTGACTGTTACAATAAAAACACACACCAAATTTCAAATCAATTCGAAAACTTCAGTGGATGAATTCGTCTTGCAAGTTTGAAAAAGAGGCAAAATGAGCAGCAAAATAAGTGATTCTAATAATTAATCAAAAAATTGGTGCACTGGCTGCATTAAAATTCAATAATTACGAGTATGACACATGAAAGCTTAGAACTAGGTCAATTAATTTTTTAGTGTATATTCTGTCCCGCGTAGCTCAGAAGACATCCGTGATACACTTTCTTTGAAAAATGTTAGCTTGCTTAGAAGATTAACCATGAAAGAATTGCCTTAAGACGGTCACAACTTTTGACTTTTAGTGGATTTGTACCCCATAAAATCATACTTTTAATAAGTAACACAGGAGACATTACCATGGCAACAAGCACCATAAAGTTGACTAACCCAACTTCTAAAGTTGACTAACCCCACCTACTAATTCTAGGTATGTGACTGTTCTTTTTATTTTTTGAAAATTTATTCTAGGATCAAGGTCATTGCTAAATCACCTGCAAATCTTACGAGTCTGACCAATAATTCTGTATATTCTGACGTCTGCAATACTACTCTCTTACATGGAGTATTTGCTGTTTTACCACGATATATATTTTATAAGTAACAAGTGACGATTAAATATGTTTGACAAAAATTGTACTAGGTATTTGATGTCTTTATTTTCTGTAGATCAGCTAATCAGCAAAAGCCTCCACCAATATCTGCCATTCTGACCTTTCTCGATCTACTCTTTACTTCTTATTTTTCAAAAGTGTTTCTATTTCAAAAGACACGTGACAATCGGTTACCTTCTTTCTAATGTAAATAAACGAAGTGTACTTCGTCAATAAAAACATTACGTAATTATTCTTTTGTAATCATTTTCTAGTAGTTTCTACTAGTATCATTGCGATATATTTGTGCCGTTACAGTTTTCAATTGATATCAGTTTTCAGCGGGAATGCAATCGTTGATCGAAGGGGAATGCATTAGGCATCTAAGTTGCTTCCACGTTGACTAGGAGCGCATCGAATGCAAGAGGCGAACTGCAACAGTTCAGGTGCACAAGATGGCATTGGGTGTTTTGTTCAAGATATACATTTAGTGAACATTTAATTAAAAGTTGGGTTTGTATTTAAATGTTATCGCAGTAAAAATGGGGTGTTACATGTTTGACGACAATGTCTGTATGTCTGTGACATCGTAGGTACATCTCAAACGAAGGGACCGATTTCAAAATTATGTTTCGTAAGAATCGGTTTAATAGAAGTGTGTAGTTGATAAAGTTATTGCAAGATTAGAAATAAACAAAGAAATCTACGAGATTAGCCCCTGTTTCACCACCCATTGAATAAATTTATCTGACGGATAAATGTGATGCCATCTCTGTTTGTTTTGTTCGAATAGACTGGGATGGCATCACATTTATCCGTCAAATAAGTTTAATCAATGGGTGGTGAAACAGCCCCTAACACTTAATAACCTAACGAACTTATATTAGAAAGTTGAAAACCCCCCTTATTTGTCTTTTAGTCTGTCCCTGACTGAATGCTCTGTCATCCACTCAAACATTGACTGGTAGAGATCCCTTAAAGGGATAAGTTCGCCTTTGTACATATATCTCAATGTTTGTCAATTGTGTTTGTTTACTTATTTTGCACAATAAGAGTTTACATAGGTACTTACATACATTTCAAAACTGAATATTCCAAAAACGCGTGAATCGGTTTTTATCAAACATACTCGTACCTCCTTACCACCCTTATGACAGCTCACTTACGATGCATAACATAAACACGCAGACCGGGCTAAAAAAACCGTTTAAAATAAAAATCGCCAGCCCTGAGCGTCAATAATGGCGAATTTGTTTTCCGGTTCGGTAGCGCTCCAATTACGGGATTAGCGAATTATTTCCACTTTTTTCCTCCCCACTCCTTGGTAATTTCTCGCGGCGGTTTCCGCCTATTGAATCTCCTTTTGATTAGCCTCCTTCCCGTTTGAGGCCAAATTGAGGTAATCGACGATTTGCTGAGCATTGTTTAGGATTCCGCAAGGTGTAATAGAGGGTCCTATTACCTACTGATACTACAACGGTTATCTGTCTGTCCGAACCAAAATGCATCTCTCTCATGATATCTAGGCGGTTAAAACAAATTTAATTAAACTTATCAAATTATAGAAAGTCTGAAATAAAGCGCGCTTCGCAAGCATACTTAACCAACTTTTTCTGCTGCTCGGAATAAACATGATTTTACACATAGTTCACAAAATTGACTAATTTTTAGAAATTATTTACTTGCTCCCAGCATTTATTTCTGTTTTTTTTTATTCGTTCCAATAATACTATGTTTAATTAAAAATATTAAAATTAAATTATCTAGAGCGGTGGCCAATTTTATTTCTTCCTTTAAAAATATGCTACTCATGTTTTGAACTCTACAAATTGTAAACACTGAATGATAATTTACAGATGTGGTTTTAATAACCTAACCAGCTTATAAAAGTTGAAAAAACCCCGAAATTGTCATTTCAAAGTTTATTTTCGTCAAAAAACACATTTTCACATAATAAACTGCATCGAAATCCGTCCACCTACCTATTTGAGAGCTATGATGCCACAGACAGATGGACAAAGAGACTGATATTGGTGTTCAACTTATAACACCCCTAGTCAAAATAGTCGAAAGCTTGAAACGTTATAACACCCCTATTTTTGTGTTGGGAATTAAAAAATAGGCCCCAACACGAGAATGTAACAATCCAGTACTCCTGTTTGTATGATGGTACGGTACGGTCAGCATCAAAAGAAGCTATACAGTTTTGTACTTTGTCGCTTTACAGCAACGTACGTAACGCTATGCAAGTGTGACAAATGTTTGAATGCGACAGAGTAAAAAAATTATCCGCTACTTTTGATGCTGACTGTACGGAACCTTCATAACGCGACGACGACTCGCACGTGCACTTAAAGAGTGTCGCTTTTGTGTGCTCAGGATACCAGCGGAAATTTGGCGCGGTTTGGGACGTGAGCGATTACTGCCCGTGAATGGGAGCTTTAGGATTTTTATTTATGACTTTACAGAAGACGTGGTTGAGTGTTGCCAGCTTACTAATAGGATCAGGGGAGGGGTAATTACAATTTGTATGGCATTATGTTTTATTGTAAAACGAATACATACTAGCCTGTTGCCGGGACTTCGTTTGCGTAGAATTCGTTTATCGCTATTCTACGGGAACTATGCAATTATCTGGGATAAAAACTATCCTATATGTATGTTCTTCCCCGGGACTCAAACTATCTGTAAGTATACCGAATTTCATCTAATTGGTTCAGCGGTTTAGATAGGTAACAAACAAACAGACTTACAAACTTTTGAATTATTATATACTCACCCGCTTCCAACCGAGGCAACTGGAGGTCTATGGGGGAGGCCTATGTCCAACAGTGGACGTCCTACGGCTGATATGATGATGAATAAAGAGTGCTGCTCAGCTGCCCTAACATACAAATTAAAATTGCTTATTACATAATACAGTGTTGCAAAATAAAACAACAAAAACCGACGACCGCTTGACATTTTAAGAGGTTTAAAAGATTTTATCTGTATCCCCTACCCTAGGTTAGACCTGTGTCGCAGGTTGACACTAATATTACTTGTATGATAATTATTCGGATCTTGGATTACCTGGCACTAAACTATAAACCGTATTATCTAAAGCGCTGACGTTTGCGATCGCATTCGCCATCTCTTTCTATCCTCGTCTTATGCCATGTGACAGAAAGGAGTGGAGAAAACGATTGATTCCAAGGTGTGTTAGAGAATACCTCCTCTGCCTCGGCCTCTGCAGGGCTACTACGAAACTCGAACTCGAAGTTCGTGTCGTGCGGTCCTTCTGACACTTATACTATGTAATACGAGAGCGAGAGGGACCACACGACACGAACTTCGAGTTTCGAGTTTCGTAGTAGCCCTGCTGGTCCTTTAGTCGCCTTTTACGACTGGGTATACGAGATGGTTTTTTTTATATACATAATAGGCGGAACACGAGCATGCGGGTCAACTTGTGGGAAGCAATCATCGCTGCCCATGGACACCCGCAACACGAGGGGCATCACAGGTGCGTTGCCGGCCCATTGAGAGACTGAAGGCTTTTTTAAACATTCCTAAGTTGTGCCGCTCCAGGTATGCTGTCCCAGGAAGCTGGTTCCATATTAGTGGGTCCGTTCTATTTTAAAACCGGGCAGGAGTTACAATCATCATCATCATCATTCCAGCCTATTTATGTCACTGCTGGGCACAGGTCTCCTCTCATAATAAGAGGGCTTGGGCCGTTGTTCCCATGCGGCCCAGTGCGGATTGAGAACTTCACACATACCATTGAATTACTTCACAGGTGTGTGCAACTGTGCAGGTTTCCTCACGATGTTTTCCTTCACCGACAGGACAGGACGGACAGGACTTACAATACTCAGTAAAAACTCGATAAATTCCCACGGATGACGTCTGCGCCAGTGGCAGGTAGGCGCCATTAACCCGAATACACGAGTGTGGTCTAAATGTAGCAGACCACTTGAGTTTCGCTTGCCCAATTCCACGCCACTTCTTTCATGTACAGTGAACAACGAAAGTGTTTTGTTTTATTGCCCATCGATAATGTAAGATCATTAGGGAGCGAAACTTTGACAGTACAATGACGTAATTTAGTAAAAAGAGTGACTAGCTTTTGCCCACGGCTTCGCTTACGTTAATCTTAGGATTGTCTCCGCAGGGGGGAACTCCTCAATGGTTAATAGTACCGATTTGAAATTTGGTACGCGGTTATGCAGAAATGACAGTGCAAGTACAGTCAGCAAAAAAAGCTTGTATTAAAAATTTATTTTTAAAAGAAGCTTATTTCATGCTTTGATTGATTTTTCGGAGGATAATATGTTAATAAATAAAGATACAGACAACATGCGCTAGAATGCTCATTTACGAGTACAAGTGAATGGTCAAGTTTCAGCACTTTAAAATTGGCGTATCGTTTTAGAGTCAACTGCCAGAATCAACTTAGCTTTAACCACTTCTCTACGCAACAGTACGTTGCCGATTCTTTTGGCAACAGAAGAGCACGAGCACTTATGAGTTTTTCCGAAGCTCTCAGCCGTCGTAAATCATCCGCAGTCATTAATTATGGGTCTTGACCTCAGCCATAAAGTATGTAGGGTTTTTTATTGGTTAATCCGAACCGTTTCGGCTTTTGATTGGCCATAATTGATATGTTAAGTGGCTGGAGATGGGTATTTTATAACCTTTGGCTTATTAATATGATGGTATTTGAGTATTTCAGTGTATTATATTATATGTAAGGTAAACGTCCAAGTGCTCGACACGGTAGTGCCCAGTAGATGTCACCTTCCTCTCACCTAATACTAGCTGTTGCCCGCGACTCCGTCCGGGTAGAAGTATGAACAATAGTTTACATCCTATTCTCAGACCTACCGAATATACTTTCACAAAAAAAATCGTAAAAATCGGTCAAGCCGTTTTTGAGGAGTTTGCTCACAAACATTGACATAGACATAACTTTATTTCGAATTCAAACTTAAAATGATACACAATTCACAGAAAAGAAAAACGTTTGATGATGTCGAAAGGAACTTGATTCAGCATTAGGTATGCTGCTGTAGGTAAATAAGATTTTCACTCAATATCTTCATATTATCTTTGCACCTGATGTGTTGGACCGGAATCAGCACAAATAGTCTGTGTAGGTAAAGTGTACAAAAAATAAAATAAAATATAAATATATTAATAGATATAAATATATTGGAAGATTATAATTACGAAAGTTTAAGAGCATTTGCCTGGAAAGAGATTTCTTTATAATTGTCTCTCACTAAACTAATAAACCATTAAATTAAATATATTGTTATTAAACTAAGTATATTAGTATGTGTGTATGTTTAATACTCCTTCACGTGGTGGGTACACAGATTTGGATAAAATCTGGCATAAAGATAGCTGAACATCTGGAATAACACGTAAGCTACTTTTTATCCAAATATTCCCACGTGATGAGAATAAAATCTTGAAATCTCAACCGCTGGGTTTAGAGTCACGAAATTTGGCGAGATTATTTTTTATGTAATATAAGGTTTTCTTGGAAGGCTAGGTTTTGTGCCCTCTTCTGACTACAATAGCTGTCATAACACTTAGGGGCTGTTTCACCATCCATTGATTAGTGTTACCGCTGACGGTTAAATGTGATGCCGTCTCCGTCTATTCGAACAAAACAAATAGAAACGGCATCACATTTAACCGTCAGTATCAATGGATGGTGAAACAGCCCCTTAGTGATCAAAACAATAAGATTTTGGTAATGTAAAGAAGTTTATAGTTATGTAGACTGTCACATATTTTTTGTATACTTAACAGTGTTTAGATTAACCTACCTATATTATAAGTAATTAATAATAAAAGTAAGAGCATCGATCTGCGTGATCTCGCCAACTATTACTTAAACCCCAGAGGTTTCCAATAGTGGCCAACTTTGTAAAACCTATTATGTAAAACTGTACCTAAATAAATAAATAAAGCGTTGAAGGCCTAGTGATTTGACATACTGAAATTAAACTTTACGTTGAAGAAAAACTTCATCAGGAAAATCTGCACACACAGGCGAAGAAATTTAATGCTGTGTGCGTAAAGTCCCCAATCCTTACTGAACCCCATTGAAACCATCGCCCAAGCCTTCTTATTCTGAAAGGAGGCCTGTGGTCCATACATACGTATGTATTATATGCCGAGATGATGATAATGATGATGAAAGAAGTTTGTTTTAACTATTCAACTTAAATAGTCACCTCTTAAAACAAATTCCCATGTTCTTAAACACCCATATTTTACTTAATCCAGTAGCTTGTAAAGATGGTACACTCCACTTTGAAACTGAAGGACTTATGCCCACTTACTCCACTCGACAAAACAAAGTTTACTTATTCTACTATCTCAGTTATTAACGTGTGTTTCACAAAGTTGCCGTTACAGTTCAACATGGCGCTACTGTCTAAGCTCAAGTAGAAAAACCATAATAAAAGTCCCTAAGTTCTACAATTAACCACCCGCATTTCTACAGTGGGAGGACTGTAAAGTTGGCCGTGATGCGCGTGCGGCTCCTTATAAGTATTTTGGACTTTATGAACTTTAAATGAAGGTTTATAAGAGTTGGTTTATGTCAAGTATTAGGTCAAACAAGGATGTATTGAGATGGTCAGGCTCCCACGATGTTTGACATATGTAAGGGTATAATTATTGTGTTATGATTAGGTCTTAGACCCTATAATGAGAAGATACGATACAGCAGTCAAGTGCGGGGAGCAATGAAGTACTTACTTGTTTACTGGTGTATATTTATTATATATATATATATATATATATATATATATTAAGCTTTTATTAACTTGCCCTATTGGTTGTTATTGGGTCAAATCTTGCAAATATATTTTGACCCACTTCTATTGGTCAGATTGACATGAAATTTGGATGACGATGCAAGTAACTACAATTAAGAAAAAAAAACTTGTATTACATAATTGTAACGAGGCATTTCGAGTGATTCTGGTAGTCCTAATTTGTTCTTCTTTGCAACTGTAATAATGTATTTGTCTTTTAAAGCAAATCCAACATTGGAGCCAACAAATATTAAAAAGTACCTGTCTAACGTAATAAATAACACTAATAACGTTGAAGATCATCTAAAACAAGTAACGTAATGTTTATTTAAAATAGAAAACAAACCACTTCACGTATAAATTGGCGCGCTGCATAAAACCGCTTATCGGAATATTGTGGGTCGAGTACTAGAAGTAGTCTAAAGTGGAGTCACAGTACAGGTACAGCCAGTGTGTAATCTTAAAGAAAACCTCGACTGGGTGCCAGTTGCTATTTCACTTGTGTTGTTCTGTCAAGTTCATGAACTTAGGTGAGCCATAAAAGATAAGATAAAGTTTATTGCAGAAAATGGGTACATACAAGATGGTACATAATACATGTTATTCATTGTGCGCCAAATTCGGCTTGGGTAAGCATGCAAACAATAAAAACCACTTGATTTTGAAATATGCAAAAGTACCCTATAAGTATGTATAGGTCTATTAAGATAAAAAAAAAAAACTAGTTAGTACTTCGATATAATTCATGCAAATCAGGAAGGTGAGCAGGTATTGCTAGTGGGTGGTTATTTGTTATCTTTTTTCCTTAATTTTTGTGGTATACGTAGATATAAGTAAGTATTTTTATGCTATAACTACCTTATTTCACTCACGCACACACTTTGACACGTGCGTATACAGTTGCGTGCTAAGACAAGTAAACTCCGCTTGCTTTCGTGACTTGCACGAACAGTAGGTAAATTTACTGGCAACAATATCTGACACAAACTCAAACTCAAACTCACAATATTTATTGTCAAGAAAACAACGTATGTGCATAAATATCTGATACGACTCTATTTCTAGGGCCATTAGGATGTGTCAAATATTCTTGCACGCTGTTTTGGCAGACATTAATCAACTGCATTAACTGTACATACTTTTGAGTAATCTTAAATAGACACAACTATTAGTGCTCTGACTGCGCTGTACAATGTATGTAGTTACTTAAACCTAAATAAAGTTGACGTATTACATTATATTTTTTACGAAGGTCTATTTAAAATTATAAAACTATTAGTAAATAAATAGCTAACTTTTGCCCGTGTTTTCGCCCGCGTGGAATTCGGTTATCGCGCGCTGTTGCCTCGGGACCTGTGCATTTTTCCGGCATAAAAAGTAGCCTATGTCACTCTCTGGCCCATAAACTATCTTTATGTCAAAAATCACGTCGATCCGTCGCTCCGTTTCGACGTAAAAGACGAACAAACATACAAACACACATACTCATAATGTCTTCTATTCTATTCTATTCTATACTCACACACTTTCGCATTTATAATATTTGTATGCATTTTATCAATTTCTACAGCGGTCGCTGCGAAATCGGCGTAGTTTGGTGATTACATACGGGTTTTACACTGTCCAAAGTCTAGCTCAACTGATGTATTAGGTATGTCAGGTTGAATCAAAAATTGTTAGATTTAACTAGATTTCGAGAAAAACACACAGGCATTTTTTTTACTACTGCCCCGATATTAGGTGTACCACCGGTAAGGGATATAATTACGCGTGTAAAATAAAATCCCAAACCGCAACCCCTAAGAGACATTCAGTTCGTACAAGTGTAGTTACTTCTTACGATAACAATCATAACATACCTAATATTTTTTGTAAATTAGACGGGAGTTTTGCAAAATCCTCGAATTTTTATTCCGTTGCCTTAAACTGAAATTTTATTTAGTATACTCGTATATAATGAATATTATAAAATACATAAAACTAAAATTGAATATAAGCTAAACCAAAACTACAAGTTGAAAATGTCGTCAAGCTTTTCTGCCTAAGGCATTGACCACTTCTTAAATTTAAGACATACTCCTAGTTCATGCAGACGAAACTGCGAGTAAGGACTAGTACGAGTACCTAATTCATAATTTGTTTAACATTTTACAGCCCGACTAAATGAATTGAACGTTGCATAAGACTAAATCGCTGCGAAGCTATAAAACCCACTCCAATCATTCAATTTGTTAGCAATAACATAATTCATGAAAATTTGGCAATGCACTCAGATACCATACGTATCTTGCGAGCTTTGAATCCATCCTAAATCCTACTGCAACAAATAGCAGCGGCGTGGCGTCGTAGCACTCAATGAGGCTATCGTTTTTTGTCTCACTAGATGGCGCACTGTTGCGTGAGGTTTTTAAGTATGGCTTTCAAAGTCTGTTATTACGGGCGTGAAAACAAAGTTTAGATTAAAATCATATTTAATACAACTTAAAACCGTACCATAAAAATATTGAGCATGCCACAGTGTTGCATAGTCCCCGTTTTGTTCGGAAAAAAGGAGGACAAAGGTTTCCGAAAGACAAAACTGTCTCAAAACACAGACATTCATTGCCCCGGAACGCAATATTTGCCATAATTAATTTCAGATATTACAAAATATTCACAAAGTTTTTCTAATTAAAAATAAACCGCGTAGCTCACTCAAAACTATGAGATTTGACATTTCGGAGACCTCACGCTACACTAGCGCCTCTAGTGGCGAATTCATTCGCGATAGCCCTCATTCCACCGGGTTGCCAATTTTTTTACTTGAAAGAAAGAGAAAAAAAAATAAAAAAAGATTTATTTGGTTCCATCCAGTACCACCAGCGTACTGTAATAAGATTAAAATACTAAGGGGCTGTTTCACCATCCATTGATTAGTGTTAACTGACGGTTTAATGTGATGCCGTCTCTATTTTTTTTTGTTCGAATACACGGAGACGGCATCATATTTAACCATTAGTTAACACTAATCAATGGATGGTGAAACGCCCCTATAATAGTAATGTAATCTTCCGAAAAATCAATCAAAATGCGAAAAAAAGATTCGTAGAAATGAAATCTATGTTACCCCAAATTTAACGCGAGCGAAGCCGCGGGCAAAAGCTAGTTTTTGTATAAAACAGTTACGATCTACTTTTGTTAGTTTTTTCAATTATTAATCTAATATTGATATTCTTTATTTCATAATCATATTAATAATGTACATATTAAAATAAACAACTTAAACCTATAACTACAAACTATGACATAGACATCTAAACTATAAACTAAGCTATGTTTGTATTCATTATCATTGAAGGTCTAAAGAAAACGTTCATCGTTGATGGGGCGGGCCACGCGAAGTACTCATATAACATAATGTATATTAAAATTCTCTATCGGCACTGAAACAGCGTGGAAACTATAGTCCTCTCACTTTGAAAGGCTGTGCCCAGCTATTTGACATAGGTATTGGAATTATTTCAAAATATCCCTACCTACTTTAAAATTATTAATATTCCTCCCAAATTTAGAACCAAGGTTAACCGGACGAGATCGCAAGACGCCAATACCATCTAATACTTAAACCCGATACGTAATCCAGCACTTAAGATGTAAACAGACGGACAGACAAGCACCAGATAACCGGCAATGGGTTACGCCACTTAAGGAGCTGCTAAACTCAGGTGGAGGGGTGTGCTTCATCTTATCCAGTATCGATATCGATAAAACGTTTAAATATCTATAATATTAAGTAAACAAGATGTTTCACTATAATCTACATTTACCTACACTAAGTTTTTACACTGATATTATAAAGAGGAAAGATTTGTATTTTTGGATGTTTGTAACGAATAAATTCCAAAATTGTGAACCGATTTCTAAAATTCTTTCACCACAAGAATGCTATAATATCCTTCTTAAGGGGCTCCTAGACGGGCCAAATTTTCACTGCAATTTGTGGCCGGCAACTATTGGTGTCCCTCTCTTACTCACATGTTAGACAGGGACACCAATAGTTGCCGGCCACATATTGCAGTGAAAATATGGCCCGTCTAAGAGCCCCTTTAGGTAAATTAGGCTATAATTAATTGCCAGAAGAAATTACTCGTAAATAGAGCTATACTGTATTGTAGTCCATAAATTACCCGATGTGTTGGGAATCTGTAAATAAGGTACAGGTACCTAAGGATTATTTTGATAAATATATAAGTGAAGTCGATAACATGGAACGTCACTAACTGTCAAAGATACTTGAGTCACCTGACGCTGCGCAGACGCCGGTGGCGAAATAGGCTCCCGTCTAGCCAATGGCTTGAGAGACTCTTGTCGATGTTACATATAAAATATGTTGATAATTGACAATAGCATCACATTGGATAAAAAACCAGCCAAGTGCGAGTCGGACTCGCGCACGAGGGTTCCGTATACATATTTTTATTATTGATGTAACTAAAAATTTATGGTTTCCGCAATTTTTCCTTTATCTGTGCTATATATAAGACGTTGTTTCGTACCAAATTTCAAAATTCTGTAGGTTTTGATTCCCTTGCGAGTTTCGAAAATTGGCGGAAATTTGCGGCATAAACGGCTGTATCTTTTGATTGTGTTAGTTTAGAAGTTTGATTTTTTCACAGCTCCAAGGAACGGTAGACCTGTGTACCTACATTTGATATAAATTTCAGTGGTCATTTTTTTGACATCAATCATATATAAGTGCCTTGTTAATGTTATCCTAAATTGAATAAAAATATTTTGCCTTTTTTTCGCACCTCAGTTATTCGAAATTTTATTCACGTGCATAATTACATTGAAATTATCCACCAGCATACCGGTAAAGGAACACATCGTAAAAAAACACTGATCAAACCTGCGCAGCAATTCAATGATGTGTATGAAGTTCCCAATCCCCTCTGTGCTCGCGTGGGAACTACAGCCCAAGCCCTCTCATTCTGAGAGGAGGCCTGTGCCTGGATGGGACCTATAGGTACGTGTGTAAACGTGTGTACCTATAGGTACAGCATGGAATAATAATCTTTGAAATAAAAAGCAGCTTACATAAATAATAATAAATAAATGTCATGGGACACTTGACACCAATTGACCTAGTCCCAAACTAAGCAAAGCTTGTACTATGGATACTAGACAACAGATAAACATACTTACTTAAATACATTTAAAAATCCAAGACCCGAGAGCATACATACATTCGTATTAATCATACAAATATCGAACCCGGAACCTCAAGCTTCGTAGTCAGGTTCTCTAACCACTTTGCCATCTGGTCGTCATACAAAGTTTCATCCAAATCCGTCTGCATAAACACACTAACTTTCGGAAAAAGCAATACATAATATAAATAAGCATTACTTACAGAGTTTACACTGTGCCTAAAACGCCCCCATTTCGCTAGCCTGTAAGCGATATAGGTGAAATTTCACGGTTGGACGCCACCCCTCTTAAAAGCTAAAACGGAGTCAAGTGATTGTTTGGCGGAGACTCGCAGGCAAATCTGTGTACATAGAGTGATCCATCACTTCGATGTAGTCGAAGAGACGTCGACAAAGAAAGCGAATAAATACACATTACTATACTATTTTACAAGTTTTTGTGGACAATGTAACAAACACTACAATATAGAACACTGCTCAGATGAATAAAAAAACAACAAACTTAACGAGTGACATTTACATGACATAAAAGAGAGACTTTAAAAAACTCACTTTTTTAACTTTCTTTTACTAAATATGTAACTTTATTTTACACTGTTTTCTCAGACCACATACTTTCAGAATCGAATAAAAAAAAATGCATTGTATTTTGAAAATATAGTTTTTATTTTAGATACTTGCTTCTAGACTATGTTAAAACAGAACAAAGCATCCCCCACTCTCCGGGTTGCAATACTACACTGTAATGTGCTATTATTTGTTATTTGCCTTGTTGGCACTTTTCACTTTACCGACTTTACTTATGAAGTAGAATGGCAGATCATACAAAGATTGTAATTGAAATGTAAGTGAATGACTTAAGGCTAAGAGAACTTGGTCTGAGCTGTTTAGTTCATCGGAATCTGTATTTAGAGTTCCGTATTTCAGTTGGAAATACGTAAGAGGGGACTAACTGACATAGCTAAAACCATATCCTCTAGGAAGTAGCCTTGCCGTAGGTTCGATGGAAGATGGGGCAAAAAGTTGTTGGGGTGGAGACCACGTAAGGAGTTCAGGAATGTGGGGAGGCAGCCAGCAAGATGGACGGACGATTTGGTGCGAGCGGCTGGGAAGGACTGGATGCGGAAAACTCGACCGCACAGAATGGTCTAAAATGGAAGAGACCTTTACTCAGCATTGGGTAATCAAGGTTGAAGAAGAAGAAGAAGAGGAGATTTCAATTGGAAAAAACGGAGCCCTTATAAGATCACTTTGTCTGCCTGTCCGTCTGTCAGGATCGCTCAGTAGAGGCATTAAGGTCTCTACCCATCACACCGTATCACATCATGACCGCTTAGCACGTGTCAGGCAAAATATATCCTTTGTACTTATTGATAGGAGACTATGTCCACTAGCTTTCGTACCACCGTCGCTGTCGCGTGTCATGTATGCGCTTGACAATCCGTTTCTGACACGTTCCTATTTCGGTCATGGCAGTTTAAGATGAAATTTATATTAAATACTCGTACTTAGGGCTGCTACTCGTTAAAGCGGTGAAAATATCAAATTTCTTAGCCAATGCAATCAAAGTATTATGTTATGAGTACAGTCATTAAAAGAGTTGTTAAAAATGCCGTAAAATCAAACTCAAAATTTGTCATTCACAGCTTTTATAATATAAACCAATAAGAGGTCTTAAAATCCTAAAGTTTTGTTTGTCTGTGTAAGTCTAAAATAACCCTACACTTCACATGGCTTGCTAAGAAGCAGAGCTCTGCTAACTCTACATTTTCCCAGATGTCTACTGTACGGAACCGTCGGTGCGCAAGTACGAGTCGCACTCGACTGGTTCTGTTTTTAAGTATTTCCTGAGGACAACCGGACTAATTCGAAAAAAAACAGGATTATCTGATGTTCACGCGAGATTAGAATTTATGGGATATGTATACACTAATGTAAAATCTCAGAAATTTACCAATTAAGGCTGCGTTTCCACCAGAGACGTGTTGTGAGGAATGTGTTTTTCATGAACCAATAGAAGCTTCATTTACCTATCCTTGCAGCTTGCGCAGCACCGCTCTGGTAGAAACAGCA
>NC_133496.1:6311246-6383385 GCF_025370935.1 Choristoneura fumiferana | reverse complement strand
TGACGGATATACACTGTTGATCTCGTGTCTGTGCTTCTGGAATGCAATTTAATTACCTCCTTGTTGTTATATTAGCCTGGTACTTAGGGAGGGTTTTCCAGCAGTTGCAAGTCCCACTCAGCAGAGAAAAGCATACAACAGTGAAAGTTACTATATAGAAACTTTGGCAATATTTACTGTGCTTACTATTTGAAATAAACATAATGACATAAGTACCTACTTATTATCCCTAGACAAATGATGATTTGATGTTTTGGCTCAGTAGTTATATGCTTACATTGAAATGTTTAAAACTGTCTAGTGATAAAGATATCCCTCCGAGGGATTTTGATGAGTGGATTTTGTTAATATAATAACAAAGTCGGTACTTCAGTACCTCGGCACCTACCGAACCAATCCGGACGCAGTTGGACTGGACGGAGTGGAATCGTTTAGCCTTCGCTTTAGACAAATTCATGATCGCTTGATAGAATCGGATTCAAATAATAATAATAATAATAATCATATAATAAACATGATTTCCGAAAATAATTATTGTTTTTATTAAATTACCATCATCATCTGGGCTTATATTATATGTTAATGGACCAAGTGATTATATTTTTTTATATTTATTAAATTTTAACAATCACACAGTGTATACATGAACACATTTTTTCGCCAAACTGCATGACAGTCTGTTGGCGAAATGAAACACGCAAAACACCCAGAGATGATGAGGGCATTATGTATAATGACAAGCTTTACCGGGCCAAGTGATTAATTATTCTTTAAACTTCATTATTTCTCACATTGCCTGGTCATTATGATATACGTGATCGCTGGTCAATTTGATTACAAATGATTTTTTGGCAACCGAAGTATGATTAATTGAATCGAAAAGTCATAATAAAAATAATAGTAATGAAACGTTTTTTATCACTGCCCAATAGGGGATAGACATTATGTATAATGCCCGGGCAATTTATTTAATGGAGTAGTTTTATAAAATTGCTATCTCATATATTATGCCCGATTTATCACTTGGTCCATAACATATAATATCATAACATATAAATCGCAATATTCGCAATGCAGGGCGCAGGCCTCCTCTCAGAATGGGCTTGGGCTGCAGTTACCACGCAAGCCCAGTGTGAATAGAGAACTTAACACATACCATTGAATTTCTTTGCAGGTGTGTACAGGTTCCCTCACGATGTTTTCCTTCACTAGCACGTAAATCCGAAAAAAACTTACTAGGGGCGAACGCGGGTTCGAATCGAACCCACGTCTCTCTGTTCGGGAGGCTATAGGTCCTTTCCATTGCACATAATCCATAAACCATTTTAAATCATCTCATCATTATACCTAATATTGAAATTTCCCTTTTTTAATTACTAAATGTAAGTCAATAATTGGGAAAACTATGCAAAGCATTTTAAAAGAAAATATGTAATCGTGAAACTTTCACCAAGTAACAGTAGGACTATAATACTACATCGTTAGATATTAAAACTATCCTTGGCCACTCACAGACCAAGTTCCATATAAATTTGCCTATGTTTTAATAAGTTTTCTAATTTAAGTGACGTCACACGACGTTAGCGTATTATGATACAAAATTTATGGGGATGGTGATGCCAGACGAATGATCATCATTTTCCTAAAACAAATTATACAATTTTTCTTTTCAATTTAGCAAATAGCTGTTAGTTTACTAATAAAAGGGCCAATACTGTCACGCAATCTAGTGTCGAATGCGGAAGTCCTAGGCATAGACTAGAGCATCCAATACACTGCCATCTATTGCACTTCACAAGACACGAACTCCATGAACGCAGACTCCTACATTTTATGCATACCTGGTATTCAGCATCGCTACTTGTTGGATAGTTTTAAACTCGTTTTAAACTGGTTATTGGACCTACTGTTACCAAGTTACTCGTAATCTGACTGTGGACAAAACAGAAAGTTATGTCCTGTCCTACCGAACCATCCAACCATTGACAACTCTTGAAATTACCATATCCAATATTCTATATATTTTATTACAAAAATATAGATATACAGACAATGTTAGGCGAACAAAAAATTTAATTATTTTTTGAAAAATCTATACATGTATCTTTCTAAAACACTTTTCTCTATGAAGCAAGTACGGGCGCTATTTGCGTGTAACGTCACATGCTAGTAAGAAAGAAGTTTCGAATTTTGTTGTTGTTGTTGTTTTCGAATCTTGAATTACAAACATTTATAACTTCGTTACTTATAGTGTGTGTATAGTGTTCAGCTCAGTTTAGTAGTACAATAAGTTTCATAACAAATTCCGTTCTCAAGCAATGCAATGCCACTATAACTTTTATTGCGAAAAGTCCTTTTTTGAAGTCAGCCAAAAGCAAGCAACAAAATATCACAAACTGTCCCGCCAACCCTGCAAAAGAATCCCGAAGTCGTTCCAACAGAAAGTGTAGGTTAGATAATTATTGGAGATTGGAGTCCTCATTAGAGACGATTGTCCAGGGCACACCTGACTGGACGGACGCTTTTGGCCATCGGCGAGGCACTTTTTGTACAAGCAGATTGTATAAATATAGTTACCATTTCTTAATAGAGCATGTGTAGTGCTCGAATTTTTTTTGAGTTCCATTATTCTACAAGGAACCTTTATAGTTTCACAATGTCCGTCCCGTCCGTCCGCCCATAATAAACAAATATCATGGGACAATTAACACTAATTGACCTATTCCCAAACTAAGCAAAGCTTGTGGTATGGGTATTAGGCAATGGGTAAATTACATATGTATAGTTCAATACATACTTAGATATAAATTAAATGAATGAATAAATGGTATGTGATAGAGCCTTACTATAACCACTTGCTGGCTGCAGTACGAATGGGCCGGCTCGACCGACTTAGTACCACAGTCCCACAGAATACCGGCGTGAAATAGTAATTTTGCTACTGTGTTTCGTACAGTGAGTGGGAGATCCGGAGGCCCAACTCCCCTCCGCCCTTCCCCCTCCCCTTTAGACCGGAAGCGCACCCACAGTCCTAATAATGCTGTAGGTGTCCATGGGTGGCGGTGATCGTTACCATCAGGTGACCCGCAGCTCGATTGCCAGCTATTTGATAAAAAAAGTCCAAACCCGAGAGTAAACGTTATCGTATTATTCATACAAATAACTGCTTTGACCGGGGGTGGAACCCCAGGCAAGCTTCCTAGTCAGGTTCTCCAACCATCTGGCTATCCGGTCGTCCAATTAAGTATACCATTTAAAGTCTCCACGACCACCCAAACTAAATCAATTATGTTTAAACAATCAATCAATCACACTAATGCACTACCGAGATGATCCCTTCGAGGGCGAACAACCAAATATTGTGACCGTTACCGCGTTACCAGCTTTATTTTGACGTACCGAGTGAAAGCAAAAACAATTAAAAACTTGCTCATTTTAGGCTACCAACATAATAATAGAAGGCGAAATAAGATTCCTGGTTTTTTTTTATAGGTACAGTGTGTTGTGAAACATTTTGCTCTTTATTTTTTTAAAACATAAGAAAAAGAAATTCTGAACCCCGACATTGTCAGTTTAAAGTTTAATATCTTAATAATTAAACTGATTAAAAAAATATAGCTAAGAAATACCGCCAGGAAACTAGCTTCCACACAAAAATCTGCATCGAAGTCAGTCCATACATTTTTAATATCTCAAAAACGGCAGAAGCAATTTTAATAAAACATCTCTAAGAACCATAGCTAGAAACCCTGCTTTCAAATAAAAAAAACCGCATTCAAATCGGTTCACCCATTTATGAGCTACGGTGCCACAGACAACACACACAGACACATAACGGTGAAACTTATAACACCCCTCTTTTTGCGTCGGGGTTCATAAAATGGCTCGAACCGCGTTAACGAAGTGCTTCTATTAAAGTGAAGCGACAACGTGCGTCGAGCAACCACACTTTACAAATCTTTTTAACCCCGACGCAAGTAGAAAAAACAAGATTAGGTGTTTATATTGTATTTTTTAATAAAGTGACTTAGACGAACAGTTATTTGTACAAATAATACTTCTAATATATTTAAATTTTTTGTTAGTTAACTACAATATTGTAGTCATAGCTACGCGTTGCTACGGCTACGAAGCTACGACGCGTAGCTTGGTGACAGTTCGTAGCCACTTACTACGCTACGGAGTCAAGTCAAAACAATATCTGTATCTATCCAAGCAAACGTTGAATTTTTCAATCATCATCATCATTACAGTCAGCCGGAAGATGTCCACTGCTGAACAAAGCCCTCCCTCTAAAGAACACCACAAGGAACAACAACTCTAGCGATGCATCTCTCGCGATGTCGTCCGTCCGTCTGCCCGCAGGCCTTATCAATATTAACTATATAAAATAAAGTCGTGTTAGTACACCATTTATAACACAGGAACGGCTGGACCAATTTTTATGATTTTTGTGTTTTTGGATTTTTCTTCGTCAGGAATAGGATAATAAGTATTAAGAACATTGGAAAATTAACGCAGAAAAAACATTTTCCCATACAAAATGTTCATGGGTTTCAATGAGGGCTATCGCGTATGAATTCGCCACTAGAGGCGCTAGTGTAGCGTGAGGTCTCCGAAATGTCAAATCTCATAGTATTTGGGTGAGCTACGCGGGTTATTTATAATTAGAATAATTTTGTGAATATTTTGCAATACCTGAAATTAATTATGGCAAATATGCGTTCCGGGCAGTGAATGTCTGTGTTTTGAGACAGTTTTGTCTTTCAGAAACCTTTGTCCTCCTTTTTTCCGAACAAAGCGGGACTATGCAACACTGTGGCATGCTCGATATTTTTATGGTACGATTTTAAGGTGTATTAAATAAGATTTTAATCTAAACTTAGTTTTCACGCCCGTAATAACAGACTTTGAAAGCCATACTTAAAAACCTCACGCTACAGTGCGCCATCTAGTGAGACAAAAAACGATACCCTCATTGTCAAACATTAAATGTTAATCCCGTCGATACGGTAAACTCTTCGCTCAAATTAAAGTACGTATTTAAATAAATTGGACCCGCTAGATGGCGCTGTTATTGGTTTGTTGTCATAATTTTAATGTAGTGTTTTTTCGGGCCGGACAACGTCTGGCGGGTCCGCTAGTTAAAGATAAAAACGGCTTAAATTTACTGGGCGAAAAAGAGATCTCTTCCATTTCTTAGATTTGTTCCGGGTACAAGAATAATTAACAAAGTATACTGAAACAGAAGCACGTAAACACCACCCTTTATAAAACCAAAAACAGTTCCACCTTCAATCAAATCAACGTCACGCTGTATACGTTGTCAGACTTACTACAAAACAAAGAATACAGAAACAAATAGTTGACTAGCTGCGTGTTTACGCTCCAATGTTTATCGTTTAGTATGAAATGTAAGCACTGGTTATTATTATACTTGCGGCCAGTACCTGGCAAGTGACAGAGAGAACATGTGTAAAGTTCTATATCAATGTTTCTTGTTATTTTTAGGGTTCCTCAATCGGCAAAAACGAAACCCTTAGGCTGCGTTTCCACCAGAGATGCGCCAGAGAACGCTTCATTTACCGATACCATCGCTCAGCTCACCTGTTTCCACTAGAGCTGTGTGGAGCGAGGATTGGTAAAACACGCGTTTCCATTGGTTCATAAGTTCATAACAAACACGTTCCGCGCAGCAAATACTCGCACATCTCTGGTGGAAACACAGCCTTATGTATAGAATCATTTTGATGTCGTAAAGTCTGCTATCCCTGAGCTGAGAAAAAATTAAACTTGTAAGTCAACACAAACAAAAGAGAAAACATTGTAAAAGGTTTTTTTTAATTAGTTAATTTACGACGTAATATTAATTTGTTATCAATGAGGGCTATCGCGTATGAATTCGCCACTAGAGGCGCTAGTGTAGCGTGTCTCCGAAATGTCAAATCTCATAGTTTTTTGGTGAGCTACGCGGGTTTATTTATAATTAGAACAACTTTGTGAATATTTTGCAATATCTGAAATTAATTATGGCAAATATGCGTTCCGGGGCAATGAATGTCTGTGTTTCGAGACAGTTTTGTCTTTCGGAAACCTTTGTCCTCCCTTTTTCCGAACAAAACGGGGACTACGCAACAAGGTGTATTAAATATGATTTTGACTTTGACTTTGAAATGAAGTAAGTCGTCAAAGTTAAGGGAAATCAAGTAAAACACGGTGTATATTATTATTCCAACAGTCAATCACACGCACACGGTCAAATAAACAATTTTACAGCGACAGTAAAACGGTTTAGTGACACGCACTCGCAATACAAACAAACACACGTGTATACATGATATTTTTTAGATTTATAGCGTCTGGCGTTTTTGTTGCTTATAATGTTGAGTAACGAGTCCCTTCGTTGCTGGCCTTTTGTTAAAAATTTTGAAGTATTCGCCAATTAAAAGGTATCATTGTCATCATAATTATTTTGCACTCTTGTTGATGGAGTCAAGGTATTTGACAAATGCTGGATTCGTCATACCCTATTATTTATGAAAATATAGATATACTGCCAATGTTTGGTGACGGAAAGAAAATAATATATATTCATCTATTATTAATACTTACAGATTTATGTGGAACCCTAGAAGCGCGAGTCCGATTCGAACTTGACTGGTTTTTTTGAATCATGCCTATCTATATTATACCTAAAGCACAGTTATATAATAATATGGTTATATATCAACCAGATAAATAGGAACGCAGTGTGGGAACTTCCTGTATTTTTTTCACTACATCATAATGGCTTAATAATGGCACTTTAACCTGCCATTACTTTTTTTTTATTATATTCAACCTGAGGTTCAGAACCTTTCAATATACCTTCGTATAGTGTAGAACAGAAACAATGCTAGCCTACAATATAGTTCTGTAGTGTTAAAATAAGGTAGGTAGTCGATTTTTAACGTAAATTTAGCAATCTCCGTTCCGATTCGCCTAAAATAAGACAAGCTGTAGCTTCCAATTTATTTATTAACCTGCCAATTCTTAGGTTATTTACGTACAGTTCACTGACAATTTATTACGTAGCAGAGGACTAATTCGGACCACCGACGTTCTATCACAACACTAGAGCTACAATCCGAATCATTCCTTGGAAACATCGCGTACTAATTAATCGACTGTGTACATTAAAATACCACATTCACCTAATAATTTCCTCTTACTAGAATTCGACTAAAAATAATTCTTGACAATCCATTGCGCGCTAAAAACGAACGAAATTACAACGATCTCAAACTAAAGCTTCAATAGAACACGTGTGTTTCCTAAAAGCTGTAGGTCTTTTTAGTGTAACGATTTGTTTATTTAATATTTCAGCGCGCGATGTGCATAAAACTTGAAGTTTGACGAAAAAACAACGGAACTGCCTAAGAATTGCTACTTTTATTTTAAACTTTCAGAACATACAATTATGATTGAATTTTGAATGCCGTTGCATTTGATGTATGTTGTTTTGCTGTTAAGTGTATGTCGTGTAGTGTGGCAGAATAAACACCGCTTCCTACGTGCATGATAAAAAACCTACGTGCGCTCTCTTTGGGAAAATGCGTAATTTTTATTTAAGTATCGCCTAAATTTAAACGTTCTTTAGTTTTGCAACAAAGGTTGTTTAAAGGTGGTTAACGTCGTTAAGGTGTTTTTTTGATAAACGAGGATTTTTCAGTTTTTGAAAGCAAATGGAGTAGGCAAATAATTTCTACTATGGTAGGTTGGTAATATTACGATGATTCCTGTGAAAATATGTAAAACATTGTAAAAAAAATAGGAAGTAGGTAGGTATCTATTTTTAAGAGTACTCTACATGTTATAGTTTGCATTACAACTGTCACACGGATTACCCAAATCCCAGCAAAAACCAGAAAAAAAAATTAAATTCATAATTTCGTTTTGCTCTCACATTCCAAAAACAATAAAACGAGCGATTCGAAATTTAAAGCCCGCTTTTTAAATTTGGAACGGCTCAATCATTGAATGGGCACTAGGATGGGGCGCGTTACTTAGCCGTTTAGAAGTCAATTAGCGCGCGGACGGAATTAACCGCCGCTCAAACAATCCCGCACGTGTGCGGTTACTTCCCGTGATGACCCACAACTTGTAAAAAAGATTCATCATCATCGTCATCCCAACCTATATACGTCCCACTGCTGGGCACAAGCCTCCTCTCGGAATGAGAGTGCTTGGGCCGTAGTAGTTCCCACGTGGGCCCAGTGAGGATTGGGAACTTGACACACACCATTGTGTTGCTTCGCAGGTTTGTGCAGGTTTCCTCACGATGTTTTCCTTCACCGTAAAGCTCGTGGTAAATTTCAAATGCAATTTCGCACATTGATTCCGAAGAACCACCGTGGTGGCCGAGTAGTTTGACCTATGGCCTCTCAAGCAGAGGATCGTGGGTTTGCTCCGGCTCGCACCTCTGAGTAAAAAAGATTGTCCTACTAAAATAATCTCAAAGTTTATGTGTGTGTTTTGTGTTTGTTTGTTACGCACGCAAAAACGGCTAGACGAATTTAGTTAAGATTTGGTATATAGATATGTAGTTATCTGGATCTAGGTATCGAATAGCATACCTACTTGTGAGCTACTTTTTATCCCTGTATTGCCGCGGAAAGATCTTGAAAACTCAACTGCTAAGTTAAAGGACATGAGGATTGACACAAGTCTGCATACAACGTAAGTGAGAAGTTCTTTACTTAGAAAGACATGTAAATTTTGGGGACTTCCATTGTCATGTACCTAGTACAAGCCTGACATTTTAAATCAACTGACGAGACTTAATGGCATAAGCGATAAAAACTGCAGAGTAAAGCTAATTCTTTCACATTATATCAATAAAAAAATACAAGTATTTACTCCTATTCTGCTTTTTCTTAATATTTTTAATACAAGGTAATTTGGCTGTGGTGACGAGTGAAATTTATATATATTATAAGATTTGACCTAAACCAACACACAAAAAACACATCGCAATAAATTAAACAAAACCTAGTAAAAATATTCAAGACTCTACCGGAATGGACCTACATTTGATTTAAATATAAATCCGAGCATAGACGACTAACGCGTCCGCTTCAAGGAAGCCCCGTTTGTTTAGTCCCGCTACTTGTATAGAGAGTAACTTAAGAACAGTAAATAGCTTGAGAATGATCATCAGCTGGAAGATTACCATCAGCATTCCAGCCTATATCCCACTGCTCGGCACCAGCCTCTATATGTCAATACTTAACTTTCGTCAAAATAATTATCTATTTTTTATCTAACATCACCAACATAGAACAGTTAAAAGCTCCAACATTGTCATTTCAAAATTCAATATCTCAAAAATGGCTACACCAATTTTCATCAAACGTAGCTAAGAACACCCGCAAGGACCATCCGTTTGAGAGCTACGATGCTATACGATCGATCGTAGCGTACGTTGATGTCAAATTTATAACGCCCTTCCTTTTACGTTGGGGGATAAAATCACATACAAATTCATTTAAGCCGTCACCAATGAATATTTCCCTCACTTGCGCCAGTACTTGCTCCAGTACTTACGCGGTAGCAAACGCAGCAGCCGTGCTTCCGACAATGCCTGTAAACAGGTAGAGAGACATATCAAACGCTACTGAATGAGAGCGGCGGTGTTTCTCTGAACAAGCTTCGACCGCGGATTCAGCGCCGCTCAGGGCAGCCATAACTTGACCCGTTCATTCATAATCATAGGTATTAGAAACAGAAAAAAATAGTTTGGTTACTTGCTTTTTTCTGTTCTGTGGGAGCCGTATACTGTTGTTGGCCAGTGTTAATGGGAACCTGTTACAATACCTACATAAAATTTAAATAAAATTAGAAAAATAATGTACTTATAAATAAAAGGGTTGAGTGCAGCGAAAATGAACATAACCTAACCAACAAAAAGTTGCAAAACTCCCGACTTTGTCACTTCAAAGTTTAATATCTCAAAAACGGCTGAACCGATTTTGATAAAACATGTCTAAGAACCATTGTTAGAACACCTGCTTTCAAATAAAAAACTGCATTCAAATCGGTCCACCCTTTTAAGAGCTACGGTGCCACAGACAGACACACATAGCGATCAAACTTATAACACCTCTTTTTGCGTCGGGGGTTTAAAAAGAGTTTATTTAACGACTCAGAAACGTAGTTTTGCCTTGAGAATATTACCGCAGAGCAGAGTATAGACTTATAGAGTTAAATAACATGCAATCCGAGTTTAAGAAAAAAAAATCATTGATGTACATGTTTCCCATTAAACCATAACTAGCACTAGAAACCTACTCTAGTTAGTGCTTTTGTATTCAGTGCTGTTACCTACTAACCCAATAATCTAGTTAGCATTCTCTTGATCTTGTAAATTATTTTCTCCCAATTTTCACTTCTTCCTGTTTGTATTTTAACCGGCTTAGGCTTATGAAAGGTCCAAAATAAAATTGCATGATAAGATGATAACTTACTTGATCATTTAAAATTGCCGTGTGGTGTCGGTCGAGAATTGCACCACCCCCTCTTCCCGTGGGTGTCGTAAGAGGCGACTAAGGGATAAACCGGAGGATGGGCAGCAGCGTCCTCCGTGAACTATCGGGTATAACTGCGGTCGCCAACCCGCCTGCCAAGCGTGGCGACTAAGGCATTATCCCCCCAAAGGACAAAACTGAACCCACAAAACCAGCCCAGACCCCTAGTCCCCGGCGGTCCTGCTATTCCTGGCTCCGGTAGCGGTCCTGGTAACGGCGAGGCAGGGGGTGCTGGATGCGGAAAGCACAAGACCGGTCTGAGTGGAGAGCCTGGGAGGAGGCCTATGTCCAGCTGTGGACGTCTTTCGGCTGACATGATGATGATGATGAATAAAAACCTGTGCAATAATAAGTCATTCCCAGGTATAAAAGTGATAAAATATTAATAAAAGATAATTTTGAGCTTTAATTTAGTTCGTTAAGAAACCAACTTTTTCTTAAAAAAAAAAATACGTAACTACACAATATGTGTTCACGGTTATTGTTAAAGGTCAAATTATAAAATTTACAAACTTGACGAGTGATATTAACTTGACACTTTAATGAGACAAAAAACTCAAATTTAACCTTTGATAAATATGATTGAATTAAAGCACTTTAGTTACGGACATTAAAAAAGCGTAATATGAAGAACATTTTATACTATTTTATCGCACATAATTATTTCTTAAACAGTAAGAGATAGGCCACTAGTGTATTACCGAAATCAACTTCATTTAACCTGTTAGAATCAGAAATGATGATATCCGCAGTAGAACTAAGATTACATTACCGACATAGCCTGAAGAATCGCGAAACTGAAGTAGCAGTGGGCTGCGCACATTGCTCACAGGACTGATGGCCGATGGGGTCAGAAGATTCTCGAATGGCGTCCGCGGACGGGAGACGAGCTGTCGGTAGGCCTCCAACAAGATGGAGCGACGACCTGGTTAAGATCGCGGGATCGCGGTGGATGCGGAAAGGACAAGACCGATCTGAGTGAAGAGCCTTGGGGGAGGGTTATATCCAAGGAGTAGACGTCTTTCGGCTGACATAATGATGAACCTGTTAAATATTCCCTTAAAGCTAATGGAAATCAGAAATAACACGTCGTATACTAGTAAAGATAGAGCTAATGTACTTTAACCCATTGCTATAAATGCAACCATAAACCCTATTCTAAATTATTTTAGTTACAATAGACAAATAATTGAGACCAAACATTTTCTTTTCTCGAATAGTTTTATACGCGTTGTGATTGGCAGACGCTGCAATCTGTACTGGTACTGGGAGTTAATGTTCTTTTATTTATTTACTTGCTGTTCCCCGTGACTTTGTCTGTGAAAAATATCTCCTGAGAATTCACAACAATGATACCGTGTAGTCTACATTGATGTTACATTAAAAACAACTGCAAAATTTCATGACTGTAATCACATGGGAAAATCGGCATAAAAAAGTGGCCTATGTGTTATTCCAGACGTCCACCTATCTACATACTAAATTTCATTCAAATCCATTCAGAAGTTTTTGCTTGAAAGAGTAACGCGCATTCATACAAACTTTCGCGTTTATATTATGTAAAATAATGCAAACAAATTCATAGCATTAGATACAGTATTTTATAAGCAAAGCACTGGATATAAATAATTGTATTGAACAATTATTAATGTAAGGTAAAAAGAAACACGGGTTTACTGTTCCTATTTCATTTACCTAACTTTAGTACCTATGATAAAATGATTTTGGTTTTAAAATTAAACCCTTGAAAAACAAGTAATGAACCCTTTTAGTTTCAATGTCCGTCCATTTATTGAAAGTGAAATACTTTAAAAAAATGATCAATGAAAAAAATTTTTTAATAAGTATTATTTTGTAATTTTCAAATGAAAGAAAATCTTCAGTTAACTACAACCCCCAGTCCACGTGCTCGTCCCGGCCTAATTTCCTAAGAATTATTTTTCCAACATTCGGGTATTACATTTTATTAGTTTACAAAAGATAATTAACCAGTTTCCTCGAACGGCACACGTGACGTCCACTATTAATTATTGTATACCTCCAACACTACACCATTCTAAAATAACCCGTTGTGCATCGGAATAGAGTCCGTTTAATCATTTAAATTCAAGTCCATGGCGTTTTTTGTCGCTCCTAGGTGTTTATTTTACGTTAGAGCGGGTTTATTTAATAGGTGTTTTTAAGTTTTTAAAAGTTTCAGTGGTGTTTTTTTAAAGGTTAACTCGAAGCATGTGTTTCGGTGATACTGGCCGGTTACACTTCTGGCTGCGTTATGTTTTATTGCCACAGATTAAAAAGGTGGAGTAACACGTTTGGAAAATAAAAAAAGTTAAAAACATTATTAGTTATTACGTAAGTATTTTGTTCGTAGTTAGTTGGGCACCATATTACATATAACAACTATAAAAGCGTATGTCACGTTGGCGCATATGGCGGCGTGTACTCTTGCTGGTACTCCTAGAAAATTGATGCCAAGGTGATGGTGGTGGCGAGAGCTGGCACGCGCCCGTCGGATAAGCGAAAGGCGGGTGCGGGACCGCTGGAAGAGCTATGCATACATGGAGCGGGGTGGAATATTTGTTTTTTTTTTAATTTTTGCTACTTAGGTTTGATTTAGAAGAGCAGCTTACGGCTATGCCTCGACTCGCGAGCCTAATTTCACTAAATATAAAGACTACGTATTTCACGTGAAACATACAATCAAAAGAATACAAATTAGTAGCGGATACGTCGCTAAACTATAATCTGCTACCGACGGACAGACACAAAGGACGTTTCCTGTTTAACTGTTTACGCTATAGCACTGAAGAACACTACAAAAGTAACAGTTAGAGGAACGTTACAATAACAATATCTATATTAATATATTATATATATGAGATTAAATAAATAAATAATAATAAATAATAAATATCTATCGCACAAACCTAATAAATAATATAAGGAATTGCAATACCAGGCGAACTGAATGTGCAGGCTATTGAAATGTGAAAAACAGAAATTTTACGTCGGACCTCAGGAGGATAAATAATACTGAATAACGTCTAGATAATTATAATATATATTTTTTTTATCATGGGACACTTGACACCAATTGACCTAGTCCCAAACCACAGCCCAAACTATGCAAAGCTTGTACTATGGACACTAGGCAACGGATAAACATACTTATATAGATAAATACATATTAAACATCCAAGACCCGAAAACAAACATTCGTATTATTCATACAAATATCTGCCCCGGCCGGGATTCGAACCCGGGACCTTAAGCTTCGTAGTCAGGTTCTCTAACCACTCGGCCATCCGGTCGTCAATATATTTCACAATTTTGTCGCACGTACGATTCGAACTGTTTATAATGAGCATTTTCCTTTACTTATACAGTGACGAAATCGGGAAATCCCCTTTCTATAATCGAATGGTACATTAATGTATTAGGTAAGTTTTTTAAAACCTAAACAAGATGGCGGCAAAATTTGCTTTCGCCCCGGGCGGCTGTTACCAGCGCTACACCACTGGTTTCACCATCTGTTTTGGGCCTTACAGGTCAACTGGGCTTAACAATTATGGCAACCCTATCCATCTTGTAAACGTCCCGCTTGGCACTAGACGCACGGATGTATTGTCTGATCGTTCCAAGATCTAACGACTCTAGATCTAGATTTAGCCCTAGGATTTGCTATTTGACGCAATCGTTCCTTTGTGTTTCGGATGTGCTTGGTAAACTTTAGCTCTAAGTTCAATATAACATCGGAGAAATGACTCACAATGTCTTCAGTAGGGTTGTGATCATTTGCATAACAACAATATTTTACTGTCTTTCTTTCTTTCTATCTTTACCTAGCATAAAATAAGCCGTGGTGGGCTAGTGGTTTGATCTATGGCTTCTCAAGCAGAGAACCCCGAATTCTCTGAGTTTTTCAATCAATTACATACGAAATTCACCACGAGCTTTAAATCATTAAAATAAATAAAATGTATGTATTAGGTACGCTTAGTTCTTTACGATAAATACACATTATATATCTATAACTTATATATAAGTGTGTATGTGTGTCTGTGATACGAGAGATGTCTTTTGCTTCGACTAATGGCTCGTGGTGCCCTGCGGCTGCGCACTTCTGAAGTTCTATGAATGGACGGTTTTATGCAAACAGCCGCCAAGAATCTATTATCTAAATATTACCTAACCAACTTAGAAAAGTTGAAAAACCGCCAACATAGTTATTTCAAAGTTCATTTGCTCGAAAATAGCGTAACTGATTTTAACGAAACATAGCCAAATAATAGCATAACATAGTCAGTTTGAATTTTGCAGCCCATTGGTGTTTTAACTGTAATGCTGTAATTTTTGTTGACAAATAAATAAATAGCTACGAACCACCGCAACGACTCGATTTTTCGTAAAAACTTAAGTATAAGTTAAAATCAAAATGTTTATTCTGTGTAAGTAGTCGTCAACTTTGCATTTTAGTTTGGAAAATTAATGTGTACCTAAAAACGAACTCACAAACTATTTGCACGCCGAATTTCATCCAAATGAGTTCAGCTGTTTACACGTGATGATGTCTCATCACAGACAAACAGACTTACAATCTTTTGCGTTTAAAATATTAGAGGGATTTCATTTTATTTAATTAAAAAATAAAATGTTCTTGGTTCGTTACCGCATGGAGTCGTCCAGAAATCCGATCCCCAATACGTGTAATTGCAGATGTGGGGGAACTAAAATAATTTATTTAAACAAATATCGAGCGAATTGGCGCAATGATAGCTTTTACTGCTAATGTGCGCTAACAGCGGCGCCCGCGCACACAAAGAACTTAGGGCTTTTTAACACGTTCTTACAGATCTATTGAATAATGTTTTCTCATCGTTTTTTTTCTTGTATCTCAATTAGCTCCAGTAAACTTCAGTAAGCTAGTTGAGAGAGCATGATAACTACGGGCTTTTCCGACAAAATACGATGGCAATACATTATTATATTCACTACTTGTAACTAGCTTCATAGATATTATTAGCTTAATTAGTAACTATACCGGGTTTGGCCTGTAATACGAGTAAAAAATCAAAACATAGATTATCCTCGTCAAACTGAACAACATTAGTTCAGCGACGTTTAAAAAAATGGAGTCTTTGAATTTTCCTTTTTTACCCGACTGCGAAGAAGGAGAGTTATGTGTTTGACGTGTATGTATGTAAGTATGTATGTACTTATGTCTATTCCTATGTCCTCTCGTAACTAATCAACGGCTGAACCGATTTTGATAAATGATACGTCATTGGATTCGTCTTAATGACGCGAGTGACACTGGGTACATAAAATTCTTAAAAAATCAAAATGGCGGATTTTTGGCGCCAAATTGTAAGTTTTCATGAAAGCTAATAATTAACCCATTCTAAAAATATATGGGTTATAACCGTTCTAATACACTATTTTCACAGAAAAGTGTGAAATAAAACAATCAATTTTAAAAATCAAAAAACCCGACTGCCTTAAAAAATACTAAAAAGAAGAAAACAAGTCTAGTGGGCTAGAACTTTATGAAGTATCTAACTTAAAGTTCAACAGTCAGAACTCAAAAATTGGGAAATGGAGCTGAAAAAGTGTGGAGTGCCTTTTGCTAATCGGCAATAAAGATATTCTGACGATTCATAAAGTATCTAGAGATAATATTAGAAAGTTCAAGCGTTCTGTGGTGGCACCAGCTATTTAATATAAACTATTTTTACGCAGCGAACAGCCTCGCACGTCAAGCTTATTAACAAATTGTTTACGACGAGATTTAACTGACACAGACTTACATGACGATGACGAAATGACTTGGCAGCACTTGGCCAGCGTCGGACTCGGTTTCGTCAAACGTCCTTAAATTTCAGACCCTAGCTAGATTAAGATAGCTTTAAAATACAAAAAACGGAATTAATGTACTCAAACATAATTTCAAGATAATGTTAATAGAAAAATGCTACGAGTATTATTCTTTCAATCAAAGAGTTTTTGAATGACGATAGTAGAGTAAGTAAAGTAATTTAAATAAAAATATTTTCCTATAAAAAATCTGTAAGCCCAGTAATTCAACGAAGTAGCAAAGTAAAAGACTGTACTGTCGAACAAACTGATTCACGTACATGGAACCTTTTAATAATCAATTTCACTATGACTTATTTGACAAAATTAGTACGAGACGTTAGCATGACATAGTAGCACAAAGATTCCACCTTTGGCATGATTCATTTTTATTTAGTGAAAGTAATCCCGGATAACTCACGTCTTAAATCGAGTTTAGCTCGACATGTTTCGGTCTTATCCGTAGCCCTTCTTCTGGGAGCACACACCACGGAGGCTGCTGCAAAGCGCGCACGCATCTGAATTTATTTCACTAAACATGAGTGAGTCTCACGGTAGTTTCATGTTCAAAATAATTCAGTTTGTTTGACTGTACTTCTGAAGGTAGGTATTCATTGCACCATTAACTACGAAAAAGTCCTACAATTCGTAATTAGAATAACTTGTAATGTTTTCCCTCATCCAACCAATCCGACTGTAATCAACGTTTTCCAGGAAGCCCACCCACGCTCCTGACAAACAAACGGACAGAATGCAGTAGCGGGCTATATCAAGCCCTCAAGCCTGCCCATATACTCCGAAGACCAAAATTCGACCTTCATATCGTACCATCCTGCTTGCACTAATAGTTTTTCATTGGAGACAGAAGGGGACGATGTGATTCGAAGTTCGAATTTTGGAGTGTAGCCCTTCCAGAGACTCGGTTAAACAACATCGCGGCTAAGAAATGTATTGCAACAAAATAGATACTTGTTGGAATGAAAATAAACTTGAGCGGATGAGGTCGTGTAGTAGAAATTGTAATGAAACAAAATTTGAGTACCTACTGTATTTGGTGCTAGCAACACGGCCATATCAGCCGAAGAACCGATAACCGCTCGGGTATGTAAACGAGTTCTTGAGTGGAGACCACGGATCGGCAAGCGTGGCGTGGGATGTCAGACTAGGTGGCGATGATCTTCGCAAGATGGCTGGCAAGAACTAGATGAGAGTGGCCTAGGATCGTGCTCAGTGGGGAGGCCTATGTCCAGCAGCTGATGATGATGATGATGAATACTGCTTACTCTCTCATCTTTGACCTACAATCTAGCTAGTTGCTCTGTTTTTTTTGGAAAATAGCATATTACCCTTGTGTGAGAGTTACAATTAGCAACTTTTTTAACGTTGCAATTAGCAACGAAACAAAACAGAAATAGCCAATATACAAAAGTACCTTGGGTATCTTATATTGGCCACCTAATTACTTATAACAGTACATTAATTATTTATTGAGCACTTAATTACTATTTATTTTAAATAGATATTATTATTATTTTTATGATAATTATTTAAAAATTAACCTACATACATCAACTACTTACTGGCATCAGACTATCTTGTTGGTAATTAATACAATACAACATACAATAAGTACCTAATTTTTTTGTACCTGCCTCATTAAATAATCATCCAAACATTGCGTATTGGAAACATAAAGCAACACACCTACATTTAATGAATTTATCTACTATGTTTAGAGCTTCCAGTTAATCGATATAAACAGTTTAAATCGTATCGATAAAACACAGACAAAACTGTTGGAATCTCAATAAAATCGCGTTTAAACTGTACGAGCCAGAGGTATTTATTTAAGTGGTTTTACAACCTCGCCACACGCAGTAAATAACGGACTATCGCCATTACGACAGACCGACAGACCACACAATACCGGGACGGTAATTGTTCAAAACATGGTTAATTTCAACCGTTTTTGCGATTGTCTGTTCTACCTAAACTTGCATATTTTATTACCATAACATGGCATTCGCCATAACATGGCCCCAGTGACAATGGCATGTCGGAAAAGAAGACAGTTGTGAACATGAACGTGACTTTTGAGAGAACTGGGGCATTAGTGTCTAAAGCCGAGTTTAGACTTACAAGACAAATCGTGCAAGTTGCATTACCTACATTGCGGCGCTCGATTGACCACTACATACTCGTTGGCTATACGGCCTTGCAATGTAATGCAACTTGCACGATTTTTCTTGCAAGTCTAAACTCGGCTTAACACTCCTGAGCATTTCTTATTCTTTTACCTCAAACAAAAGCATAAATTCCTTGTAGCGATTCACCGAATAGCATTTCACCTCGAACTAACAAAATTTCAATAGAATCTTGTACTTCACGCAATTTTTCGCGTAGCTTTTTACATTACTATAATTAATTTGTAGCATCTCATTTTTCGTGTACTTAGTATATTTTACCCTAGACGCATTTCGCCGCGATTGATTGAGTTTGCCTGGAACTCTAATTAATTTGACGCGTTAATTGATGTTTGCACTAAAAACACTAATACACGATCGATAAAAAACACACGATTGAGTTGAGACACAACGCGATAGTTAAATGCACGAGCGAGGTGAAATGCGATTAAAATTTACTTAAAGCGACTAAAAAACTAAACGATTGTTACACAACGCGATACTTAAATGCACGATCGAGCTGAAATGCGATTCGGCGAATTGCTACAAGGAATTTATGCTTTTGTGGTAAGTAAAGAACCAACAAATGCTCCTGAGGTCGTATTGTCTATCTCGCTGACGTTCGCGATCGCATTCACCATCTCTTTCTACCCTCTGGATTCCATACACAGCTAGTTCAACATGTCCTATAATGGCAGCAGAACCCCACCCACAGTAAATGGCAACTCGCCACTACTTGCACCCACCAGTTCGCCGCAACTCTCACGATGTCATCACATTACTCAGATATCTACCTACCTACATTAGGTAGGTAAAGTTCCAATATACCAATTGGATTTTCCAAATAAGTATGTTATTTTTAGGGTTCCGTAGCCAAAATGGCAAAAACGGAACCCTTATAGTTTCGCCATGGCTGTCTGTCTGTCTGTCCGTCCGCGGCTTTGCTCAGGGACTATCAATGCTAGAAAGCTGTTATATATATGTAATTGCACGAATATATTATTATATATGTAAACTATGCCGACAAAATGGTGATCTTGTAGTGTGGGGTATCGTTGGACAGGTCTTGTAAAACCATTAGGGGGTTGCTAAAACGCTTTTTCGATTCAGCAAAATCTCAAAATAGTCAACTTTAAAGTGCAAATTATCATTAAAATCGAGTTTCCCCCCCCCCCCTCTAACATCCAGGTATATTTTATACCTAAACTTGGAATATTCCGTACAAAATAGGTACGAAATCCTTAGACACGCTCTTGGCCGGTTTTTATTTTAGAGTAAATTAGGTGAACATGAACAGAACAGAAAAATAAATGTTTGCGATAATATTATGTATTTTTCTTCAGACTTCTGATACTGTGCTGCTATCTATCGTAAAAGTTTGTTAATTTTTCGCATCAACGCAGGCTATCTACGTAAGACTGGTAAGACATTACCTTTGGACACTACCTATCACTCGTTGAGTGTTTCCTAAGTTTAACTACTCACCAACAGATGGCAGTAACATTCGACGAAGAAAGAAAAGTGCAGATTTTCGAAGTGTCGACGCAGGTTTTAATTAAACTCTTGCCAAAAATAATAAAAAAAGTTACAAAACCTTTTAAATTTGACAATTCTGTCATTTAATTTTTTGCCCGTTGTTAGCTCAGCTCAGTAAGTCAAAGATTGCCATCGTAAACATAACCTGTGGAGCAAATCAATACGGAAAAATGACGTTTGTTGACAGTTTAGCTTTGTTATCGTGCAGATTATTTTACACTTTTTGGACCAGAAAAAAATTCTCGTGCATCAGTACAGCAAGATTTCATATGGATTTGAAGAATGAAGCAAAAGCACACACCGACGTGGTCAGCGTGCCACCTATCGTTGCGACGTACCGGCTCGCACTGCAGACCTTCCAAGACAAGGCGACTGCTGATCTCTCCGCTAACTTAAACAAGCTCAAAAAGGTAATGGACAAGTTAAGAAGCGAGGACCTAGGCTTAGATAGGAGATTAACCGATCCAGGGACGTGGAACAACCCCACCAAAGCTCCCTGCACTTATATCCAAGTATTTCAAAACCACGAAATAAACATGAGTATTTTCGTACTGCGACCCGGTTTTAAGATGCCACTACACGACCACCCGCATATGCACGGACTTTTAAAGGTAATATCAGGTGCCGTGAACATTCGCAGCTTTTCTGAGCATCCATTGAAGGAAGAAGTGAACGCTTTAGACTTCGCAATCCGCGCGAAACATGAGGCAGCTCGCTTGGCACACGGGATACATAAACGCAGAAGATTTTTCGCCAAAGTTTCACAAGATCGCGTTTGTAGAGAGAACGCTGAGACTTGCATTTTGACCCCTACCATTTCAAACTACCATGAAATAGAGGCTCTAGAAGTACCGGCTGCCTTTTTCGATGTTCTAGCGCCGCCTTATGATACCCTTATTGAAGGTATTGGGCCTAGAAGATGTCGGTACTACACCATAGCTAACACTTTAAGCAATAACCTAGTAGAACTACAGGAAGGCTCGGCTCCTGACTGCTTTTACTGTGATCAAGCCCCGTACCTGGGTCCGAAGCTGTTTTAGATACAAATTAGGTAGCTATGAAATACAGAAAAATATACCATGAAATGAGTACAGTTACCTGCATTAATATCAGCCACAGCAGAGCATGCAAAAATATCAGACACATCCTACCGGCCCTGGAAGTAAAGTTGTATCAGCTATTTACCTATGCACACTTTGTTTGTCACATATTGGTGCTTGTGACTGTACGTTAGCTGAATTTTAAGTTGTTTTTACAAAGTACTGACTGACATGGTTTTTGTTTTTATTTGCATTAGTTTTGTGCTGTTCATTGAAGTAAATCCATCTGCTATAGTAGTTCTAACCAATCTATTGCAGTTTTGTAAGCAGTACTTTGCAATACCTTAATTGAAAAAATTGTAGTTAAATGCTTGAACTCAAGGCTCAAGATGGACTTAATCTATTATTCCTTTTTTGACATTTTTTATATTTGAACTCCAGAAATTTCGCTATCCTTATTTGTCCTCATTGGTCTGCAGCCCTATGAAGTCTGTTGTCCTAACTCGTCCATGTGTCTAAGATATGTCTACTGATTCTTATTAAACAAAAAGATGTTTATTATACAACAGCGAACAGCAAATAACAATTGAATAAAATAAAACAATCCAAAACTTAACATATCCACATAAAAGAAAAAAAGAACTAAAACAAATTATTAAGCCAGACCCCTTAGGCAAAGTTCCGTAGATGCTGGCTAAGTTAATTATTTGCCTGAGGAAGCTATCTGCTTTTCGGTCCCCTGTGATTTTTATTTATATGGTTATGATATTAGATATTTTTTAACACATTCAGTGACAAGAACCCGATAATCGGGTTCTCTATATCTTGGCTGTTTTTGCTACAAAGCAGACAAATGCTGCTACTGGTTATGAGGGTAGCGATATGTGGTTGCAAATTTGTTAAAGAAATATTCTTTTATGTGGGTGTGTCTAGGCAATGGATGATTTGGAAATGTGGTGAAGTAAAAGATATTATAGGAATGTGAACGAACTTGAAAAGTGGACTTCATGATGCTGTAGATTTGATGGGAAAAACAATGAAAGAATTGTGAATGTATTATTAGTTACTAGAAAATAATCTGCCTTCAAAATTAATCATGACTGCAATGACAACTACATAGTTCAAATGTTTTTGTGCCTTGATTTATGATATTTTATGCCTGGCTGGCCCAGGCTCGGTGTATTAGTGAGTATTTAAGATATTATCAGTCACCATTACTTTTAAGAATTTTAATAGTGTTGTCAAATTTAAAGTTTAGATGTTACCTTACCACAAGGTATAGAACCACAGTAATGCTAGTATCACCTAGTTTTGACTAGTTTAGAACTTGTCATAAGATGTCTAAGTCTCCTGCAGTGGCATAGTGTGGACTTCTGTAACCTGTACAGTCAAGTTCACAAATATAGTATGTTACCAAGACCATCAAAAATATCCATTTGCATTTATGTCACTAAATATAATGTTGCCAGTCACTGTTCAACTATGTTGTCAAACATTTGAAGCCATAGCTGTTAGATATTTATGATATTGACTGTTCCTACTGTAAAACATAGTGACTTTGAACTACTTGTGCAACATTAAAAATTAGTTTCACACTAAACTCACAATTTTTTTTTCCAATTGCAAATCACAGTTGATATCGTTGATATCTTTAACAATCTTTTCATTTACATGTCTGAAACTCCAGCGCTAGATCTTTGAGATTTTCGAACCGGCGCAAAAGTTAATTTAATATAGACGGTCTGCCACAGGTATTTGCAACATGGAATTTGGTGCCCATTTACAAGTGTTGCCCTGGCTTGCCCCTCCCCGCTTCCAGTTCTTGAAATCTCGCTGAAAACCCACATCATATAGACAATATAAGATTTTATAGCAATTTTAAAACTTATAAAAGTAGCCCAACCAACTTTAACAAAGCCAGTCTTTTTTACTGTGAAGAAATTTGCAACCTGTTCTAAAAATTTTAGAAGTCCTTCCGTTCATGCTATGCTATTGCTCCAGAAAAACTAGCATTTAGTGTAATCAGTATGCTTAGATAGTTGATATTTTACTCTGCTGGTATTTGTATTAACACGTATTAAGCATAATGAACTGGAACTTTATGGGCCAGTACAGACTGACTGCATTCCGACTGTAACGTAACTGCAATATGGCATTTCAATATTTTTTATTTATTTTATAAATCAAAGCTTGTCTATGCGTGTTATACTTTTAAGCTACTTTTACACAGAGAAAAACATTTCAGAAAGAGATAGATTGATTTTCGAAAAATCACTACTATGAATTCAATTTTCAACTTATTTATTTTCTTTGCTAAACATGGGCTATTTTTTTTTATATAAGAGGTCAAACGAGCGGGGGGTCACCTGATAGGATACAATCACCGCCACCCATGAGCACTCAACACTAGGGTTGTCACAGGTGCATGCTGGTCCTTTAACAGATTGAAAGACTCGTTTTTAAAGGTCCCTAAGTTGTATCGCTCGACGACTGCAAGGAAAAATGTATGGGCAGCTAGCAGTTAAGTTGCAGTTGGACTGCAGTCTGTCTGTACTGACGCTACCTTGCTATTCTGCTACCTAGGAACCAACACTATTATTTTTATGCATTTATTGAATTTCGCGTATAAAATTGCACAAAGGGTCAATTATTTTTATACAGAAAGAGTGTAATTATTCTTGATGGTTTTCAAAGGGTTACAGATGGAATAGTGTTGTATTGTCACTTTATTTAGAAAAGTATTTAGAAGCACACCCAAAGCCAAAGACTGCCCAGAAATCAGCTTTAAACTTGCATAGAGAGTCAACTTCAGACCACTGTCCATTTAATATGCACACTCTTCCCATGTTCAGGTACCTAAAATTTGTGATCAGAATAAGGGTGCCCCCACATGCAGTCGCTAGTCGCTCGTTTGCAGCGATAAATCTGGTCACGTGACCCCATTTTGAATGTGATTTTGAATTTCCCGCGACAAAAAGTAGCGTCAAGTCGCCGGGTCGAGCAGCAGCGACAAGATGGCTTCTTGCAGGAATGGTATTGGTCTTGGAAGCTGATTTCCTAATCTCATTTAGTAGCAGTCGTGGCAGTGGTACAAATAAAAGAAATTAGAGTGAATGAAAAAAATAAATAACACTGTTTTTGCCGAAACGAAAGCTCACTATTTTCAGCTTTATCGCTAAATGTCACGTGACCAGATTTGACGTTGGTAACTAGCAGCGTCGAGCGACTGCATGTAGCCCAACCTTAAAATAGTTTAAGGAGACAGCACCAATTTATGCAATCTGCTTTATGCTATGCTACTCTTTATTTTTACCACTATGTATATCACAATTTGTATGAAGTTTTTAAGATTGTCTACATTCCAAAAATCTTGTAATTTGACTTTATGAATAAAATGAATAATCACACAAATAATGTAATTGAATTTGAAGGAAATTTTACAATTACTTTGATCTCTAAAAATTAAGAGTTGAAATAAAAGTTTACTATGAAGTAAATATTTTATTTTAAGTATTTAGTTATCTAGTAGGGTTCAACTTAGGGTTAAGCTTTCTGATGATTTACCGGACATAGTCTTGTATTGAAGTTTTGTTGAAATAAAATATTAACATTGTTGACTGTAGTACTTTATTTACATTTAACTAGCTCAGTGTTTTTCAATCTGTGGGTCGCGCCCCCATGCCGTTACGCGTATGCGTGTGTACGCGGATGGGTTAAAATACTCTCATTGTACAGTCAAGTTCATAAACTTGTGAGCAAAAATTTGATCAAAATATCTGAACACGCTTCTACGCCGTTAACAATAGAGTCGTGTTCAGATATTTTAGATTAAAAATTTGCTCACAAGTTTATGAACTCGACTGTACTGTTATTGTGTATGATTATTCAATTTTTGTATTATCAACGTAAGATATAATGAATATTTTTCATACAGAGGGGCCTCGTCCTGGAAAAGTTTGAAAAACACTGAACTAGCTTATTCTCTCGGCTTCTCTCCCATTGCGGAATTTTACCTCAAATCCCGCGAACCTTAAAGAAAATATGTACAGGGTACTTACTTACTATTATATTTCTAGACACGCTCCGCTGCGGCACATATTCATGCATGTGACTGTACCTACAAACGAACGTTAATAGTAGGTACAGTCGCCATCAGATGTTTCGGAGCGGCCAAGGTGTTCAAAATTATTAAGGAATTAGAGTTCATGTTTCGATATTTTTGATCATCTTGGCCGCTCCGAAATATCGATGGAATCGAATATGGGACCTCACCCTAAGTGGTAAGTTTCTCTAAAACAACTATGCCATCTGGTAATCTTCATACAATACACGTTCAGAATCAAAAATCGACTTTAGCGACATTTATTTGATAGGCCGTTTCAAATTGTGGCACTTATTTGGCCGTTACATGGTAATTTCATGACTTGAGAAAAAATATTTTTTTTGTATTCTACCTATACATAATCTACCTAGTTTAACCCTTAATAAGGTAGAGGCGATTTAGCGACCAAATGCATTGATTTGGAAATTCAACCTTATCGTTTTAATAATAAGTTACAATATTCATTGTAATTATCGAAAATACTACTAGCTTTAAAAATATCCTTTGCCAGGTATTTGTTCGATAGGTGCTTTTGATTCTGTGGTAGTAGGCTCCAATAAATGACGCCTTGGTTAAATGACAAAGCAAGTATAGTCAACAAAAAGAACAGCCATCAAAAAACTTGTATGTACGTATGGTAAAATAAATAAACATTTTTGTGGTAATTATTGATTTATTAAAAAATAACAATAGCATAAAGAGTTAAAGAATTATCAGAGGCTTACTAAAGGTCGTCTATGTACAACACCTTTGCTTTATATTACCAGTTCACAAATACTGTCGTATGCATACATATATAACTACGCATAATAGCTGCAAAAAATATATTTATTCGTTTGATTCACTTGAAAATGGGGCTTGATATATGCGAGTAAAATTGTGTTGCTTGATGATCCCAATAAGGGGCCATCCATAAAGTATAGGCAGTGCCACCAGAATTGAGGTCACGCACACAAGAACATGTCGTGTAATGACAGCAGAATTTTGACATTTACTCATTCATTTCATTCATTCTCCTTTTGTGCACTCAGTTCTTTTTGTAGCTGTGTGTGTAATCATTCACTTCAACTCTCGTGGCCCTACGTATACGTCACATTAAGTTCAGCCCAGTTTTACCCACTCTAAAATGAAATGATTTCAAAAAATGCGCCCCTATATTAAAACAACTGATTGGAATGGAAATCGTTTAATTTTGTACAGTCGCCATCAGATATTTCAGAGCGGCCAAGTTGGTCAAAAATATCGAAACATGTACTCTAATTTCTTAATAATAGAGTGCATGATATATTTGACCACCTTGTCCGCTCTAAAATATCTGATGGCGACTGTACCAGCATTCATTATTTGCAGTACGACAGTTAGGTACATTATTCGACATTCCAAAAAGCTAAATTCGAAAATTAGCACTCTCACTCCACAGTTACCAAGTAAGTTGAGTGAGAGAAAACACTTCGACATTTCGTTTTTTGAACACACAAAGCTCTGCTCCTAAAGAATCACTAACAAACACTAATTTGATTGCACACAAAAATAATTATCTTTTATATAATCAATAAGCTGAATTATTCGCAAATGTAAATATATGTATCTTTGTAATTCTAGTAAAATATTTTTATGCTTCAATTTGACCAGAAATATAAAAGATTTTTACGAGGTAAATACTACAGTGACATAAATAGTCTATTATTATTATTACCCTCAATGGCGCCCTTAAGCCTTGGGCCAATGTCATTTACGATGACAGGGTTGCGGTTGATTCTCCAGAACGCCAACAGTTTGACAGGAGCAAGAAAATAATTTTGAAAGAAAAAAAAATCTTTTACGGCCTCATAAATAGTCTTTTTCACTCACTAATAAATTGACACACTTTGTGTGTTGCCAATACGTTTTTACCCATAGATTTTGTACAGTAACATTAAACTTTGACATACCTAACAACTCAATGAGGGTTTTCACAGAGGCGAAATATCGCTAGATGGCGTTAGTATCGTGAGATCTGTTTGACGTTTGCTCGTGATTGGTTAAATTTAACTTAGTTATTTATAACTAAATGAGCCAATCGCAAGCAAACGTCAAATGGACCTCACGATACTAACGCCATCTAGCGACTAACTATTTATTCCGAAATATTACAAAACTTAATTGTTTCGCCGTTCCGTCTGTCCATCTTTTAAAAAGGGCTCATTGTGGTCATTTGGATATGCTTTCCTAAAAATACTTATATTTCTGGTCAATATTTTAAGTGAATAAGTAAGGCATAATTTCTCATAGAACACAACACAGCTCACAACTAAAGAGTGAAATTTAAACAATGATTTTATTGTACTCTGATAGATAAGAAATCGTATGATGTCAAAAGAGTACTTTCCCGGATGATTCTGATAAAAATAATTTGATAAGATGACATTGTTCACGAAAACATGTATTATTATGACTAATGTGTAATTTCTTAGGGTGAAGACCAAAAAGTTGCACACCTTAACGCAGTTAGAATGACTATAAACTTTTTTCATTATGTGACTAAATATAATCATACATTTGTATAGATAATGTTCGTGTCTCGCAGTGGAAAAAAATAATAGTAATTTTAACTACCTGCATTAAGGTGTGCAACTTTTTGGTCTTAATATTAACAGACTTAAAAAAAGGTTCTATTTCATCTAGGTATTTGTACGTAAGCATTTTTACAAACTTTTATTAATTGCCCTGCTTGTTGGTTATTGTTGGGTCAAATCTTGAAAGTTAATTTTGACCCACTTCTTAGTGGTCGGATTGACTTGAAATTTGGTATACATACGAAGTTGGATAACAATGTAAGCAGTCAGCAAAAAAGCTAGTAACAAAAACTTATTTTGTTTGGCTCCCGATAATATCCCATATAAATTTTATAAATATATGCTTTGCAATTACAATTTTATCCATATCTGAAGTAAGTTAACGCATCGTGAAAGAAAGTTATTTTATACAAGTTTTTTTAATGGGCTATAGAACGGCGATTAATATTAAAAATTAACTATGGGTGCCACTTTATAACTTACAATTAATGTGGTACTTGAATATGATTGATATGATGAACGTTTTAATTAGTAGTTTTCGTTTATTTATAGATGCCTAAGTAACTCAACCACGAATAGTTAGAAAGTAAACCATGAACTCTAATTATCTGTTATCGACTCTAACATTTTGACAACAATAGATAATCGACATACACTTTGACTCACATTTTAAAACTAGCGTGTGAATTTAGAATTGGGTACGTTTATATCAACACGTATGCATCACCGTTTACGTGGACGACGTGATTTGTTTGAGATTTATCTGATAAGAACGAATATACATAGACTGCGTTGCTGAGCAAGATATATTGTATCGAAGATGTTACGAAGTTTTTTTATTATTAAAGGAATTCGACAAATTAGTTGTTATATTTTTTACGCGTGGACTAAGAGTCTAGAAGGCCGTATTGATTGGGCCATAAGGTGGAGATATCACGGGACACTAGACACAAATTGACATAGTCCCAAAGTAAACAAAGCTTGTGTTATGGATACAAGGCAACGGATAAGTAACTTAACATGAGTACTTAGTTCGCGAACGTATAATTACATGTAAGTGAACTAGTTGCGTGTGACGTCCCATGCAAGTGTGTCTTTCTCTGTCTAATCTTGAATTTCAAACCTTTATAACTTTGATAGTTGTAAAGGTAGCTTAAAAATGTTTCCTCTATTAGATATCATTGATTTATAGAACATATAAAAAATAGTCAAATACCTTATTGAACTGAGCAAAAAACAAAGATCAAGTATAAAGGAAAATTTACTGTTAGGGCGTTTCACATTTACGTTTTATTTTGTATCTCAAGCTTACAAACTTTTTATTGAACTAAACTGAACTAAAAAAATGTAGGCTCCGTGAATGAAGCGGGACATTTTGATATATCAGGGCCATTTAAATGAATACATTACGATTGTTGAAATGATATGATAATGGTTCGTTGATGTAAAATGCAATTTGGAATAACGTATTACCTATATCACAAATTATAAGATTCAGGCTTACGATAAATGACGATTGACAATAAATTCACACTAATAATCAGTTAAGTAATAAAGCTTAAATTCAATTCCAATAACGATTTGATAATATGGTGTACTTTTAATTCTAATAAGTATTATCTTTTGTCCATAAGCTATAATACAAAGAAAAGCTTTTCTTTTTAACACATCCATTGTAGGCAACGCATATATGCGTTTTCATGACTTTCGCTCGGTACGCATTTTAAGGCGTTTACAACACTGGAAGAAATTTTAGGTTCAAGAGCCGGTGAGCGAATGTGTTAAAAACATGAGAAATAAAAATAAAAACTTTGGTGTCTTATGTATTTGGGATAAAGATATATCCTTGTCACTAAGGAGCCACTGGGTACTGTCATACAAACTACCATTATATTTATGAAAATAAACCACAAACACTAAGATGCTCAAATAATTGGTCCTTTGTCACACTCAAACCGTATCTAATAAAATCGGATTAACTATTTAATATTGTATGTATATATATCGCATGTAAAGTTAGTCACTTCTTCAGACATGATTTATGCAATAGCAAACTGTAAGCTCGTGTGTAATCTTTTTATCATTGATAATAAGTATCATCTTTACAGAGATCGAATTGACATACATTGATTTAAAAAAGAATAGGTGCTGACTTTATTTTACAATAGTATTTTTCTATCTGCATTAAACATAACATAACATAAAGATTGTATGTGTTAAAATATTAGAAAAATCTAAATAATTGATACTTTTATAAAGTGTAAGTATAACTTAAATTCGAATTTTTTAAATATTACAAAACAAAATCAATAACGCCTACCATGTCATATATTCTTAATACTAGTAAAAAGGCAGTGATTAGGTTTGTAGGTCCTCTCAAAACTGTCAATCTTTATGGCTAGACTAAGGGGCTGTTTCACCATCCATTGGTTAGCGTTAACCGACGGTTAAATGTGATGCCGTCTCCGTCTATTAGAACAAAACAAATAGAGACGGCATCACACCTAACCGCCAGTTAACACCAATCAATGAATGGTGAAACAGCCCCTAAAAATAAGTAAGCATGCATAACAAATGGTGAATACTATAGCTACGTTGTGTGTTACTTATTTTATTATTAAAAAAAAAAACAACAAAAACTTGCTGCTGTCACTAATATGTACTTACATTACGATTTTCCTCACTGGACTAGAATATGAGAAAATAAAGTCTCAAAAAAAGTTTTTGTTATAATTTCTGAAACTTAAAGATCGGTCAAATACGCTGACGCATCGTGAAGGCGATGACGCGACTCACGCGTCACATTTTCTCGCGTATCATCTCCACAGCTGTTCAAAAAACGATGACTAATCGTAAATCGAATAACGTAGATATGAGTCACTTTTTAAAAAAGCTTTGACGGACCGTAAATTCTAGCGTATAAAAGGTACGTGCCGGAAAAGTTCAATCACGTCAGAGCGTGTACGGTACATTAGCATTTTTTAAGTGGTGTAGACGGTACGCTACGCGACAGAAACGTGACGCGTCGAGTCACGTCAGTGCGTTTACTGTGCGTCAGAGTATTTTGTACAATCAACTCTTTACCCAGTAAAAAACATGCATCTCTTTTCAGTTGTTTTAGAGTAAAAAGTGAAGCAAGGTCTTAGCTGGGTACTCCCTTCACGTCTTATAGTAAAATATTTGTCACATTTTAAGTCATTGCATGACTGTTATTTATAACCAGGTCTTTATTACCTAATTTAGTGAGCAGAAAATATCTGTCTTTTAAATTTGTTCCTAAACTACCCGCGTCTATGTTAATCAAATTATTCCGTATTTTTTAAAAGGACGACACGACGCGTTTTACAAATAATGTATAACTTTAGAATTTACGAATGGGATTAATCCTCTTTACGGTCCCCACTTCTGAGACAGGTGGGAAAAAAGTTTCACTGCGACATGTACAGTCGAGTTCATAAATTTGTGAGCAAAAATTTGATCAAAAATATCTGAACACAACTATTGTTAACGACCATAGAAGCGTGTTCAGATATTTTTGATCAAATTTTTCTCACAAGTTTATGAACTCGACTGTACCCTCGGAAGAATAAGTTTGGGTGAATATTCGAGCCTTTGGCCGCACGATTCAACATCATTACCGTAGATCAAAATTTTTGTGGCAAATTTTTCACTGTAAACGATTTGATGAAACAATAATTACTTATAGACGTGAATTTTCTTCTACTTCAAAACTATCGATATTGATAAAATGAAATTTCAAGTGATACAAAATTTGCGACCGCCTTGTATTTTGCCGGATAAATTTCGATCTCTAATCATTACCATTCGATTATTGCCATAACGGAAAGACAAGGTCGCAAAAACTTTGATCAAAACTAGATTTAGCGTCGGTGTCCCGTTTTTTTTTTTTTTTAATAATCCCGAGCATCATCTAACAATATTTTCTGAAACGGTAATGACATAAATCAACGCCACAAAAATGCTGAACATTGTCCCATTCTCTTCTACCACTAACTATTGGTGACAATATATTTATCACGTTGGTAGCTTGTCCGCAAACTAAGCGGGTGTCGGACGGTCGCCGACGTATACCACCGGCCAAATCGTACACGGCTTACGCGACTTGTCAAGCATCATACATATTTGCCGAGACGGTAATGGGATAAAACAACGCCTTAAAATGCTGAATATCAACCCACCTAGTACTACCAATAAATGTTGATGCTCTATATATTTATCACGTTGGTAGCTTCTCTGCCGATTAGTCCGCAACCTAAGCGGGTGTTGGACGGTCGCCGACGCCACCGGCCAAGTCGTACACGGCTTGCGCGACTTCTGTTGCCAGTTGGTCTGCGAACTGCAAAAAATAACTTAGTTAGTTTATTAATAACTAGACTTTACCCGCGGCTTCGCGTGTGTAAACTATACAAGGTTATTCGAGCAGAGGGGCTACTAAGAAATTCGAAAATCGAAGTTCGTGTCGTACCATCCCTCTCGCTCTCGTATTAAATAATAAAGCGCCAGCGGGACGGCAAGATACGAAGTTCGAATTTTGCACTTTATAGGCTCAGGACCAATACCACCGGGTACATCAATGAGATTAACTTTATATATTTTTTTAATGTCTCGTAAATCTCTGGTGAATATGCAGCCTAAGGCGGTTGTAACGCTTCAGATCACCCAGGTATTAGAAACCAAGTATTTAGTACTAGCTTATGCCCGCGACTTCATCTGCGCGGATCTAGGTTATCGCGCGGTGGCGCCCTCTACCGGAATAAAAGGTATCCTATATTGATTCTTGGGGTTCAAACTTCCTATATACCAAATTTCATCAAAATCGGTTCAGTGGTTTCCACGTGAAAGCGTAACAGACAGACAGACAGACAGAATTACTTTCGCATTTATAATATTAGTAGGGATTAGAAACCAAGCTCACCTCCTGCGTCTCTGCCTCAGCATACACCCTCACAACGTCCTCGGTGCCTGAGGGCCTGACGAAGGCGCGCCCGCTCTTGTACCCGGCGACCAGCTCGTCGACCTTAGACTGGAGACCTTCGGGAGAAGTGCAGGTTCGCTCCGCGTCCGCTGTCGAAATTACATTCCTATCCTGTGAATAGATGGAAGATAACATCATTAGATATATCAAGTCGTACTTTATCCTGTGAGGACTAGAATTCTTCACAATTCACGCGTGTATTCACAGAATTCGATTTGGTGATGGGAATTGTTATTGTGTGTGTGTGTGTCATTATGTAATTGTGTGGGATTCTCATTCGTGAGCGTCATTCTTATTTTGCAATGAACATTGACACTGGCTAGCGACAGTTTATCACTTTTTACCACAGATAAAAAATAAAATATGGCTGGTGCTCAACATATGCAAACAGATAAAATTTATAGAATAAGCATTGGTGTGGCAGAACTAGGTTTAACTATGACGTCATCAAATCAAAACAGCTTCGATAATTAATTTTAAAAAGTACTGATTTATATGAAAAAAATATTAAAATTGGTTTCTAAGTATTGACTTTCCTATACAAAAAAAAGCATTTGTATTTTTTTAGGTCATCGCGTTTGTGGTGTCAAATATCCTATTCCAGCAACGGTGTTTCTTTTGTGAATATTCCATTTACCTGCACGGTAACCTTCAACTGGCGGCACGGCAGGTCCGTGTAGGCAGTCATCCACGCGCGCGCGCTGAGGCCCCTCGCGCACAGGACCGTCTCCACGAGAAACAGATCCGATATCGCGTCGCCGACAGTCTCGTTGGTTATATCGATGAAGTTGACTAGTAACTGGGCCGCTTTACGTTGCTCTGGCTCGCTGGAAGAGACGAGGTTGTTTTATTAGAGGAATTTGAATTATCATTAGCCTGTAGTCGACTGCGGAGGGCATATTCTCATTCAGTATGATTATAATAAAGTCAAAGTCAAAGGCAAAATATCTTTATTCAATTTAGGCTAAAACAAGCAGTTATGAATGTCAAAAAAAACTACCACCGGTTCGGAAAAACCTCTGTTGGTAAGAATCCGGCAAGAAACTCAACGAGGTATATTTTTTTACACAGATTTACAATATTATCACAAGTATTTAACACAACTTTATTTTTAACACAGTAGGTTCGCTATTTGAAGGTATTGCTAGTGCGGATCGCAATTATTTCCAAATATCCCTGTCCATGATATAATCATTAACTTTATAATACGCCTTAGATATTAATGTCTTCTTGACAATCGATCTGAATTTTGTATCTGTTTCATTTATAATATTTTTTGGAATTTTATTATAAAAACGTATGCAATTTCCCAGAAACGACTTTTTGGTTTTAGCCAGTCTGTAAGATGGAACTTTAAGCTTCCCTGTGTTTCTAGTAGCCTTTGGCTTATCGACGTTAGTGGGAAAATCACATATGTTCTTCCTTACATACATGATTATTTCAAAAACATAAAGCGACGGCAGGGTTAGGATAACATATTGGCACACGACACAAGGAGGATGAAAGGTAGTAAAAGCTAAAACAGGAAAAAACAAGGTTTTTAGGACATTTCGTCGACCTTATAATTATACATACAGGTTTTTTTTTTTTTATCTATTTTCACTGATGTATTAAACTGTAGATACACATTGCCAAACAAAATCCCCATCAAAGAATGTCCGAACTATTTATTTGTTTGTGTAACAAATAAAATCATCACCCACACAAATTAATTAAAAGAATACGTGACGAAATTTGAACCTAGTCTTTACTAAGTTACAGTTGAATTTCGCTAGCGGCCATATTCCACAATTAATAAAAACATTTACGTGTGCGTAGAAACACTGATCCCACCACACAAACAAATAGAAAGAATACGTGACGAAATTTGAACCTAGTCTTTACTCTATTACAGTTGAATTTCGCTAGCGGCAAAACTCCACAACGCTTGACACTTGACAGCTAACTCCACAATTTCACATACGCATGCTCGAATATGAATGTAAGCCTTATCAGAAAAGGCAGAGGGATTAATTTCACTTGCTACATTGAAGGCGACGTTGCAAGATTGCTTGGATGAGTTTGACGTTTCTTAAGACGGACGAGGTTAGGTTGTAGAACAAAGAATGCATTCGGACTTTCGGAGAGGACTTTCGTAATAAAAAGTTTTTGTCAATTAAATTAAAAAAAATTAAAAGGTAACTATTAAGCTAATTTTCTTTAGCCAAATGTTTACCGTTTTCGAGATAATCTATATACAGCCGGATTAAGACTATTTGATGCCTTAAGCAATGGACGCCTATGCCCCCCCCCCCCCTTATCGATATTTTAAATAAGTAAGTATTTATTACGACGAAATATTATATTTATGAAAGACGATAGAGATTATGGGGAGGCACGAGCGAGCGGATTTTCAAACAGCCTTACCTTTTATGTGCTAACAAAAAAATTGGTGCTGTTTATGTTGCCCCCAGACGTGATGCCTAAGCAATCGCTTAATTTGTTTATGGGCTAATCCGGCACTGTCTATATATATATAAAATTAAAATAATAAACTGACTAACTGACTGTTGATATATCAACGCACAGCCCAAAACGCTGCACCTAGAGACCTACTTTATGCCCTGGTTACCGAAGTACTCGTCAAGACGACAAACGAGTCCAAACTCGATGTGGTCGTGTCGTTTATCACAGAGTTCCTATGGTCACCCGCTAGCTTTATCATCAGATCAAATCCATGTTATAATAATATTGCATTGTCATCGGATTTAAGTATACATGCGTGTAAAATTTCAGGTCAATCGGTTGAAGATATCCACTTCAAATTAGAGTTGAAAGATTCCACCCGAGCAAACATAGTTACATTACACTGCAAATAAATATAATGCTTGTAATAAGTTTTTGTTAAAAATTTAATTTTTAATACAAGCTTTTTGCCGATTGTACTTTTTGTTGACTGTACAGTCAAGGGTAAAGATATCGACACGGCCAAAGTTACAAAAATATGTATACACGACTTTATGCATTTAACATTAAGACCGTGTATACATACTTTTGCAACTTTGGCCGTGTCGATATCTTTGCCCTTGACTGTACTTGAATTGTCGTCTAAACTACATATCTGTACCAAATTTCAAGTCGGTACTACTAACTATTGAGGAGTTCCCTCCTGCAGAGATGATTCTGACAGAACCTCCAAGATGTCACTGCCAGATTATTGTACTTTCACCAATTTTACATAAGTATGCCAAATTTCAAGTCGATCGGACCACTGGAAGTGGGTCAAATTTAGCTTCCAAGATTTGACCCAAACAAACAATAAATAAATAAATAAGCAAACAGGGCAAGCTACAGAAAAGCTTCTAAAATATCACCGAAATGTAAGCACTTGTGCAAGTATTTCGAATAAAAACAATTTGAATTCTCATCCTCCTTGGTTCTGGCTGATTGCTTCTAAAACCATTGCCAGCGCACGCCACGCGCAGCTCAAAAAAAATTGCAGACTGTCTGTCAGCACAGTTCTTTCGCGGGAAATTTGGCGGACTTCGTATGTTGTGTAATTAATTAATAAGAAGCTCAACTAGTGTGAATAAATTGTAAACTGTATTATAAACCTTGTAAACAGTGTTAAATACTTATGATTTTTTAGTGTAAAAAACAATAGGTAAACAGTGATTAATACGGTGTAGATTTGGCAAGCGCTTTATTAAAGTTGGCTTCATTGAGGTTTGTGGTTCATAAATTGCTTTATTAATTTTGCACAAAAATGATAAAACCACACAGTCAGACAGTCAGTACATTATATTATCGAAGCTTTTATAAAACATAATTAAAATCGCAAACTTCAAGGTAAATATTCAAACGACATAGCTACCCGTTGCTAGGCGACTCGGTAAATAAAATAGAGTGACGGCAACTCCACTACACTTTTGTTCCATGTTCTGTTGTTTATCTGTTTCGTTTTACTGATATGCTTTCCTGTGCGTGTGACAAAGACAAGGCATATGTCAATGTTGTGGAATTCTGGCAACGTTTATCTTTTAATTAGCAATTTAGAAATGACTTTAAAATTAATTTAAATCAATATTTCTCTCTGATTATTAGAATTTAATAGAAAAAACAACAAATACTCGCTGAAAGTATGATATTCCATCAGATTTGTTCCGTTTTCGCAAGTGATTTTTGCACTTTTTAAAGACGCACGTGGGCATCGTTACGCTTGCACTGACAACAACGTACTGTGAAAAAAGAAGGCCACATTTACCAAAGTGGCGCTCATTTGGCTCGGACATATTCGGACGCGCGACTGTGGATCTACAGTTTAATACATCAGTGTCTATTTTAATTGATTTTTAGTTTTATATATATAAATTAAAAACTATTAAAAAATATATGTAGAAACTTCTTTGTGTGTCGCATAGATCCAGCATAAATATGAACTTTTTTTAAGAGCAAAAGAAGTGAATAAGTTTTTTGTTAAAAATTTCATTTTTAATACAAGCTTTTTTGCTAACTGTACTTTTGGTTGACTTAACTTGCATTTACACTCAAACTACATGTCATTAACCGTTGAAGAATTCCGTCCTGCGGAGACTATTCTGGCCGGACTACCAGCATGTCACTACCAGATTATTGTACTGTCACGCAATTTGCATAAGTATGCCAAGTTTCAAGTCAATCCGGGTACTGGAAATGGGTAAAATTTTACTTACGAGATTTGATTACAGACAGACAACGGGCCAGGTGAAACTAAATAAAAGCTTGTAAAAAGTATATTTACCCTTCCTGGGCGATCTTCCGTATGGTTCTCTTGGCGAGCTCGCTGTAGACGACCGTACCGTGGCCATTAGCCTCGAAGTACACGCCGATGTCGTACGACAACGCCGCGTGGTGGAGATGCTTCACACCCGTCTTTACACAGGACACTGGCACTTTCTGGAACAGGACAACAACAATAACCTACTGCATACTGTTTCAGATATACTATGCTATACTTCGTTTTTTTTTTAGCATTAGAAAAAAGGTAAGCGATCTCGACGTGTCTTTTTATTGTAAAACGCTTTTGAAAAATAAATCACAGCAAACATGTAACGATTAGCAAGGACATGTGATGATCATTTACATGCCTATGGTAGTTTTTTTAAAAACGATTTTCAATAAAAAGACTCGTCAAGATTGTTTAACCTTTTTCTAATGCTAAAAAAACGAAGTTCATCAGTAAAATGAAATCAGAAGTATGTTTGTTAATTCCATTTAATTGAGTGACAAGTGTTTTGTATTGTGTTCATCATCAATATCATTATCATATCAGCCGTAGGACGTAGACAAAGACCTCTCCCATAAACCTTTAACTGCTTCGGGTGGAATCGGCCTGTATTCACCGTGAACCCGCGGCTTTAACCAGGTCATCCGTCTATCTCGCTGGTGGACTCCCTACGCTGCGCTAGCCGATCCGCGGTCTCCATTCGAGAACTTTTCGGCCCCAACGGCCATCTGTACCACGTAGTAATTACACAATTGTCCCATGTAACCAAGTAGTGTATATGACAAAACAAGGGCGGGGATGTGATCTATAACAATGTGATTTCCCCCCTTGATTACTAATAATCCCTTACCAGGTCGTCGGTGATGTATCTAGTAGAGGCCCCGTTGGCGTACGCTGTCTGCACCAGCCCGAGCTTCAGTTCCGTGACTTCGCAAGCCTTTAGCAGCTCTGTTATGTAGCTGGCCAGGAGAGTGGCTATTTTGTCGCCATCGAGGAGGTTCATCTGATTCCTAGAACAAAGAAAAGACTCACTTCTAAGGCTGCATTTCCACCAGAGATGTGCCAGGATGTGTTGCGAGGAATGTGAAAAAAATATGTGTTTTTCATGAACCAAGAGACCACCGCTCTGGTGGAAACAGCTGAGCGGAGCGAGGCTAGGTAAATGAAGCGTTCCTATTGGTTAGGTAAGTTTTATATACTTATAAAAACCTGAAGTACATACACAGTTAAAAAAAAAAGTTCGACCTATGAAACGCTTGGTCCGTGGGGTCCCGAAGCAAAAAAAGTATTTAATTTTTTTAAAAAGAAGCTTGCCCGTTCCACTGGCGACCATAGGGCTGGCTCTTTCCTCGCTCAACGTATTGGCATTGCCATACAACGAGGAAACGCAGCCAGCCTTATGGGCACCCTGCCCAATAGCAACGACTTGGGTGATATTTGTAAATATAGTTTTTTAGGATTAGAGTAAGTTAGTTTTAGTTCTTTTTTTATTTAATTCTGTTAATTATTGTATATATTATTTGTTTGTTTATAAACAAATTCATTTTGTTGGGAAATTAATCATTTGAGCAAAATATTTTCGTATAAAACTTAGAGAACCGATAAAATAAATATGATTCGTGTGGTTCGTCTCAGGTGTCCTTATCCTCAAAGCTTGCACCCTGCCTCTGCTCTTGCGTGCCTACCTTCTGCATCATTCTGGGCTCGATTTTGCTTCCGCGTTTACTAGGAGCGCATAAAATTCAAGAGTTTGTTCAGTACCGTTTAATACTAATTCATGTCTCTTGCTCGAAAAATACGTACTAATTAATTTACGGCATAATGTTATTACTACTTCTACCTGGTAATAATCCATGCTAAGTGAGAGGAAATAAAGCTGATGTTACTCTGTTGCTACTTTAACCATCTCTCTCCTATCGACCGGATAGCTTAGTGGTTTAGAACCAGAAGGGCTACTACGAAATTCGAAAATCGAAGTTCGTATCGTACCGTCCCTCTCACTCCCGTATTCAATAATATAAGTGTCGGCGGGACGGTACCATACGAACTTCGATTTTCGAATTTCGTAGTAGCCCTGCTGACTATGAAGCTTGAGGTCCCGGGTTCGATCTCCAGTCGGGGCAGCTATTTGCATGAAAAATACCAATGTTTGTTTTCGAGTCCTGAATATTCGGCCAAGGTGGTCAAAAATATCGGAACATGCACCCTTATTATTGATGTATTAGAGTTGTTCATGTATCGATATTTTTGATCACCTTGGCCGCTCTGAAATATCTGATGGCGACTGTACAGTCATCAGCACCAATATCTGACACAACAAGCGTGCATAAATATCTGATACGGGCTCTATTTCTAGGGCCGGAAGGAAGTGTCAGATATTTTTGCACGCTTCGCTGTGGCAGATATTAATGCTGGTGACTGTACGTACATACATATCCATAGCTCAAGCTTAGCTTACTTTGGGAATAAAGAGGTTTATTTATGTTTCGTAGTTGTATTCTTCTTTCATCCTGCTGAGTCAGAGCTCGATTTTGCTTCCGCGTCTACCAGGAGCGCATAAAATTCAAGAGTATGTCTACTACCGGTAAATGCACCGCAAAGTCTGTGGTAAATTTCAAATGTGATTTCGTACATGAATATAGAAAAACTCAGAGGTGCGAGCACGGAGTAAACCCACGATACTCTGCTTGAGAGGCCACAGGTCAAACCCGGTGCTCATCTACTCTACTAGTCCGAATTTTTGTTAGTACATTATGACAAACTACATTATGACTTTCAATAATTATGCAAACCAATATGGCAGGTTTATTTTCCTACAACTTTCACTCCACCGCGTCATCTGTTCTAGTTTTGCTTCCGCATTTACCAGGAGCGCATAAAATTCAAGAGTCTATCTAACAGACGAATGCATAGGCAACCTACTTCCCTAGATCGATATATAATATAACATTGCAATTCGTAATCATAGAAAGAACTATTATATTTATATCTTTAGCCTGCCTGTCCAGTAGAGCGGAGCGAGGCAGCGGAGCGGAGTGAGGGGGTAATGCGGAGTATTGCGGAGTGGAGTTGCGGACTGTGTTTTTCCATAGCCGCGGAGCTAGAGAGCGGAGTGGAGCGAGAAAGTATTGCGGAGCGCAGCGGGAAAGTATTGCGGAGCGGAGCGAGAAAGTATTGCGGAGCGGAGTTGCGTACTGTTTTTCCATTCGCGGAGCTTCGCCGCTTCCCCACTAGCGCTCATTTTACCGCCCCCGCTCCACTGCTCCTCTTCACGGTTTTATATTTATATAAATTTTTAAGCTAGTTATCAACTCCCTGTCCACTAAAGAACGGAGATTTTATGCAATTCTATTGATGGATTTTTATCTCGGTCACCGCTTCGCCGCCTCACTCCGCTCCAATGGACAGGTAACCTGAATGAAGCTTTAATTGAGCTCCTCGATGCCATGCCACCCTGGTATACGCGAAAGCGACGCCGCGCTTCTCGCATTGATTCAGTTATACCAGGCCCATAAAACCACGTTTCCAACCTCTCCTTCGCTCTTGAGAGGCTTGCAAACCGCTGCAAAGTGCGACATCCGATAACCTCCCGAGCGCGAGCAAGAGGTTCGAAACATGGTCACAATTATGGCCCCAGAGCTTAGGCTTAGATGATAGCGCTAGTATAGCAAGTTTTAGCTTACTTGTCATCGAGGTAGTAGTAGACGATTCTATCGCCGTCTCCGTCTAGCGAGGCCACCCGCTGGAAGGGCGCGTGTTCGACGCCCACTGGTGGCTTCTGGGACACCTTCACAAAGTCAGCACCACACTGCAATAAAGAAGGTATAGGTAAGTAAGTGTAGATATTGTCATCTTACATCATCATCATCATGTTAAACGTAAAACGTTCATTGTTGGATATACGCCTCCCGCATAGATCTCCAGTTGCCAGGTGGAAGCAGCATGCATCCACCGTGAACCCGCAGCTTTAATCAGGTCACCCGTCCATCTTGTTGGTGGATGTCCTACGCTGCGCTTGCCGATCCGCAGTTTCCATTCAAGAACTTTTCGGTCCTAACGGCCATCTGTTCCCTGCCCATTGCCACTTTAACGAGCTAATTCGCTTGTCTATATCGGTGACCCTCGTGCTTCTACGTATCTCCTCATTTCTAATTCGATCCCGTAGAGGAACCCTGAGCATAGCTCTCTCCATAGCTCGCTGAGAAACTCTAAGCCTATTCATAAGGCCTATAGTGCAGCACCACGTCTCGGATCCATATGTCATCACTGGCAACGCACTTGTCATCCTACATATCGACACCAAAATTTCAAGTCAATCCTACCACTTGAAGGTTAATTTGGTACTCACATTCAAATTCAGCTTTCCCCCGTTCCCCCCCAAATTGTACAGAACCAAGTCCAGCTCCCCATCCAGGCTTTTCTTGATGATGTTCAGTTTCTTGCCCCCCACACCATTGGCTCCGTCCACATACAGGGTGGTGTTGTACGAGCCATGCACCGGGAGCTTTGCGCGTATGTTTTTGAAAGCACCCACTATCTTTTCATAGTAGCCTGTGAAAATAAAAAAGGGCGTAAGGGATTGTTTCACCGCTAGCTAAATCAATAAAATAATAAATAAATATTACAGGACACTTTAAAATATCTGCCCCGACCGTAGCTTCGTAGTCAGGTTCTGTGACCACTTGATCACTTTACTATCTGGTCGTCAACTGATGAGTTTGTCTGTTTACTAGAACAAATCGAACAATGTCGTAAAAGGTCGTATGGGTGTTTCTCAATGGGTCGCAGGGGGTCGAGCAGTCTTAGTAATTAAGAAAAAAAAACAATCAGCAATAAAAATGATTCAGATTCATATGAATGAAAAGAATATTTAAATAAATAAATAAAATAACTAAAAGTAGGCTTTTTAATGAACTACAACCTTAAAACTACTACTCTACTACAAAACGTGCATAGACAGAAAATAATATGTCTGTGCGACATATACAGTGGTGGTCATATAATTAAGAACGATTTTTTATAGAGAAGATTTTTTCAAACTGACAAGTGTTACTAACTGTATGTATATTTTTGTACTTCTCTCGGTATCGTAAAACTTTTCCTTACTAGCGGTAAATTCATTTATACATATAATTGGCCAAAAAATAAATAGATAAACTTTATATATTACATCTAAAACTAGTATTACTACTTACTGGCTGGTCATATAATTAAGAACGCTGAATAGTTTATTTTTTAATTCAAATTTAAATAGAGAACGGACCGCCGCTTTGTGGTTTTAGGTTATTATTTGAATAATTTTGGCGCCATTTAGTGCCGTAAAAGTCTTAAAGGCGATTGCTTCATATAAAAACAACGGGGAAAAATAAAGTTGTGATAAATCTACAAGAAAAGTAATACTAAAACTTCGCGACAAGAATTGGTCGTATAAACACATAGCCGATCATCTGCAATGTTCAAAAACTATGGTTTTCCACGCCATAAAGCATTTTGCTACGTATCAAACTACTTCAAATGTTCCGCGTGTACCTAGACAAAGAAAGTCATCTCGTCGAGATGATCGAAATATCGTTCGTTTGGCAAAACAAAATTCTTTTAAAGGGTCTAATGAGTTGAGAAAAGAATATTTTGGCGAAAACAACCCTTCAGCAATCTCGGCACGCAGTATTCGAATGCGTTTGGTGGAAGAAAAGTTGCACGGAAGAATAGCAAGGAAGGTGCCTATGTTGAAACGGTGTCATCGGCAAGCCCGGCTTGCATTTGCAAGAAGATATGAAAACTGGACAGTCAGACAGTGGAAAAACGTTCTTTTTTCTGACGAGACAAAATAAATAGGGTATGTTCTGATGGCAAACGATATGTAAAACGGCCTCCAAATAAAGCATCCGACCCAAAGTACACAAAAGTAACTTTAAAGCATGGCGGGTTAAATTTAAAAATTTGGGGATGTTTTTCTGGACATGGTGTTGGACCTGTTAGGCTGATAGAAGGAAACATGGATCAATTTCAATACAAAAACATACTGGAAGAAACAATGTTACCATATGCTGAAGGCGTCGGTTATTTGGACATTCCAGCACGACAATGATTCCAAGCATACTGCACGTACCGTTAATGAATTCCTCACATCGCAATCAGTTTCTGTCTTAGATTGGCCAGCCAACAGCCCCGATCTTAGAGCAATAGAGCATCTTTGGTGCGAAGTCAAGAAAAAAGTTTCAAATCGACAGTGTGGCAATTTAAGAGAACTGTATGACGTATTGTAAGATGGAAGTCTATCTCTCATGCGGCTTTTCAAAAAATGTTCAGATTCAATGCCACGCCGGTGTAAGGCAGTAATAAAAAGCCGTGGACATGCTACTAACTATTATTTTAGTTAAAATGTATTACATTGCATTTTTTTCTGTACAAACTTCACGTTAGTGTGATTGTTTAATCTAAGTTTCAAATAAAAAAACTTTCGAACCGTTCAATAAATCGTTCTTTATTATTTGTCCAGCTTCATTACTATTTGAATTTGTTACTAAGAGAATAAAATCAAAATTTGTAAAAAAATGACAATAATTTTATTCTTTATTCTAAATCCCGTTTGCTCTATTCATGTGGCTATTTCATAACGTAACTAGTTACTTCTAAGAAGGACCCACGACTACACATTACATGATTTAGTTAAAAATACTCTGGAACTTCAAATCGTTCTTAATTACGTGGCCACACTGTATGTGTTTTCATGCAAGAACCGCCCTCAAACAAGCAAAAAAGGGAAAATACGGCTGCCAAACACGAATTTCGAATCCGTTACATAGTAATTATAATATAATAAATCGTAAAAGAAATACCCTAGAAATATCAATCTGAAGCTATGTACCTACTACTGTAATTTTCCTATGCACTGTGACACAATTCAAGCTTATTACAATTCATGCGATCCTGGTAAACGCGGAAGCTAACGCGACCGAGAAACTCAGTTGAAACCGAATTAAATAAATATCACAAACACTAGGCGAAGCAATGCCATGTCCATGAACATGATATTGGAAAGAGATATAATATAGCGCGAAAATCCTGAAATATTGTTATCTCCGTTCCACGATTGTACATCGACCCAATACGAGTAGAACTTTCGCTTTCTGTACATCATCGATCCAGGAAAATAGGTCATTGCACTAGCTATAGTAAGTTTAAATGGCGACCTATTGAATTTTATGCGCTCCTAGTACACGCGGAAGCAAAATTGATTCTGCTAGAAATATGAGCGATAAATAAATAAGGGACTTAGTTTAAAAGGAACGTTAGGCAAATCTACGAAAATATACCTTGTTGTAAAAAAATATAGTAATCTTTGGCTGTTGGTCTCTTGAGAGAGGCTCTCAGAGTCACGGAACGAGGTATGGAGAGAGCTATGCTCGAAATTTCTTGCGCGACAGGATTCGGAATACGGAAACCCAAGAACTAGAGTCATCGACGTAGCTCAAAGAATGTAGTTAAATGGAGTTATAGCAGGCAAGCGACATCGTTCGAAGAACAGAATAATTGGGGAAGAAAGCGTCTCTAGTGGCGACTATGAATCAGAAGACGCAGGGTGAACAGGCCTTCCACTAGATGGATCGACGACATCGCGATGGTTAGGTACAGGCAACCTTTAAATGCAGGTGGCAAGTTGTCGTGCATTGTGACGTTCTAAGAAACGGTCGACATCTTCCAGGTGAAAATTCATCATCATCATAGTATAGCCATAGGACATCCATATTGTTGTACATAGGCCTCCAGTTGCTTCGTTGAAAGCGTCCTGCATCCATCGTGAACCCGCGGCTTTAACCAGGTCATCCGTCAATCTCGTTCGTGGACGTCCTTCGCAGCACTTACAGGTCTCCATTCGAGAACTTTTCGGCCCGTCGGGCATCTGTTCTCCGTATGGATGATTGTGGTTCATTATAAACTGACCTTCCTCGGTGGGCGTGCCGTAAGTGTTATCGTTCCTGCATCGCACACAGTAATGCAGTATCGGAGTGGTGACGATGCCGAACTCCTTCGCGGTGCCTTTTAGAGCCATCACGCCGTGCACGGCCGCCGCGGCCAATCTAGGGCTCGTGTATCTATAGAGGACAATAATAAAGCCTCATTTATTTCTTCTCAGTTGAATGACAGACAAAAAAAAAAGAAAAAAATCAAAAACCCGACTGCCTTAAAAAAGACTAAAAAGAGGAAAACAAGTCTAGTGGGCTAGAACTTTGTTAAGTAGCTAACTTAAAGTTCAACAGTCGGGACCCATTAGTTAAGAATTTTTGAGCGTCACGATTTAAATGGGTCCCGACTGTTGAACTTTAAGTTAGCTACTTAACAAAGTTCTAGCTCACTAGACTAATTGTTTTCCTCTATTTATTATTTTTAAGGCAGTCGGGTTTTTTGATTTTTTAAATTAAATTTTATATTTCACACTTTTTTAATAGTTCTATGAAAATGGCAGATTAAAACTATTATAACCCATATATATTTAGAATGGGCTAGTTATTAGCTTTCATTTGATACCCTACTCGATAGATTTGATTATTTTTTTTTAACTTACAATTTGGCGCCAAAAATCCGCCATTTTGATTTTTCAAGTTATCAAGACGTATCCAATGACGTATCATTTATCAAAATCGGTTCAGCCGTTAAGTAGTTACGAGAGGACATAGAAATAGACATACATACATACGCGTCAAACACATAACCCTCCTTCTTCGCAGTCGGATAAAAAGACAGGAGTGGCTTATTGTGTTGATTTCACAGATTGCAACATTGCAGAAAGAAGAGAAAAATAAATCCCTAATAACAATAATTCAGACACTAATAAAATTATTTAACAATAATTTCTTAACAATTTTTACCCGACTGCCCAAAGATTAGTAGCAGTAGAGGAAACATTCCAAAAATTTTAAGAAACTAAACTAGCCTATAATTTTGACAGCAAAAAAACCGGCTAAGTGCAAGTCAGACTCGCGCGCCGAGAGTTCCATAAAAAATTGTAGGTATAACTATGAATATTCAGTGTTAGCAGAGCCCCTCGCCCTCCCCCTCTCCTAAGCAAAATATACGCAGCATCCCCACACTTCGTACATGCTATGCTATGCCAGTAACCATCTAAAATCGGAGGTTATTTTAGATGGTTTCTGACATAGGCAGATGGGTATAAAAAATAAGATTTTAAGACAACGAACGAAATTTCAAGTTTCTAGGACAGCCCGAAGTACGCTATAGGTTTTACGGTTACGACAATTTGTATAAAAACATTTTTTTAATTACCTTTTTTAACGAACTTAGAAATATAAAGTAAACCTATAAGGGTTCCGTTTGTTTTTAACAAAAAAACTCATTTGCTTTAGATGTTTTTCATCTTATGACTTTACCTCGTATCCATGCCGATGAAGACACTAGCCTTCAGTCCCATGTCGGCGTTCACCTCCTTGATCACCTCAGCCGTCGTTGATTCCAAGTCATTGTCACTGGAAGCAGTAAAATACATGACATTAACTCGCCCGTAAGTGCCCAGTGGTTTAAGATCCGTCGTGCCGAGTTCGGATTTGGGCTTGAGAGCCTCTTTTGAGTTTTTTGGGATTCGTAAACGCATATATGCATAGCAATTCAAATGTGCGTATGAAGTTCCCAATTCGCCCGAGTGGGAACTACTCCCACTCATTAAAAAAGGTTTTTCAGACCGGAGCCATAGATAAAGCCGGAATAGCCATGGATAAGCGGTAATCAGATGATGAACCAGTCCTCACCCAACGTTAGCCAGCCGCATGGTTCAACATCAACCCCCCATCAATTTTTTAGGTTGAGACGCCCTTGAGGGTCCTTGCATTTATTTACTTGATTTTAGTTTTGAAATTTTATATAAGGAGAGGCTTATTAAAGAGGCGTGTAGTCGAAAGAAAAAAAAGAGTCCGGGAAGAGTCAGGGAGGGCCCAGACAGTGCCTTACTCTCACTGTTTAAAAAACTCAGCTGCACGTCCAAGTACCTGGAGCTTACTATACGGGGACAAGATTACATCCTCACCTGACGTTAGCCAGCCGCGTGGCAATCGCCTCCCAACTCTCCTCCAGCATTTCTCCCTCAGGATCGATCAGCTTCACACCATTGTCTGGCTCCAGGTTATGGGATGCGGTTATCATCATGCCTATTGTGCGACCTGCGACATGAAACAACTTCAGTGACCGACAACTTAAAATAACTGTAATTTAGTACAGTACAGTCCCCAGCCATTGCCGAAAAAATATCTTACACGTCCGCCCTAGAAATAAAGCCGTATCAGATATATAAATAATTGATACGTCTCTAATCGTGCATGAGCACGCTTTGTAGACTGTACAGTTTTCCTACAATAATCTTTCAACACTCGCCGCCTGCGGTACCATAAATCGTCGGTGCACTAGGAACGACGCGTGCGATCTGTGATAATCGCTTATCGATTCCTAGAAGTCACTAGAAGAGCGATGGCACATAGCACTTTATTTCTACGTTAGATTTATTTAATAATTATATTGGTCATCGTCCCGAGGGCAGCGAATGTTTCACATTTAGTATGGTTCTATCATCTGAGCTAAGGCCATATTTTCTGTTTTAACACACAAGGAAACACAATCAAGTGATTGGGATCAAGTGGAAGACGTGTTGAAATTTAACGTAAGATTTTTTTTCTTAAAAAAAGGTACAAAGAGATACCTAATGCATACTATCGCGGTCCGCGCGTAAAAAAAACATCAGCTTTGCATCTCGGATATTTTCGTATTTTGCCTTACAGTCTTTTTCTGTACTTAAAGGTATAATTTTTTTATTTTTTCTTATGGCTTTCACTCTTGCCGTTTTATTTTAGCAAGACGTATTTTGCCAATGTCGACGTAGAGACAAAAGGTATAATTAGTTTGAACAAACAAATCTTACCATTTTTGACGCGAGAACGGATGACAGCGAGCAATCCCATGCGATAGACCACATGTTCTAGCAGGCTGGCTCTGAAACAAACATAATAATGGTCACGACTATCTTCATACTTTTATTATATTTTACTACGGTTCCATACCTTCAGACACACCCCACTAAGTCTCTCCGTCCGTCAGTCTATCCATTCAGCTATCACAAAACTGTATCACCCTGTTTGTTTGTTGATGTAGGGCCAAATCTTGCAAGTTCATTTTGACCCACTTCCAGTGGTCGGATTGACTTAAAAATTGGTAATTTGGTATTTGGTTTGGTGGTTTGGTAAAATTTGGTGTGGTATTTGGTTAAATTTGGATAACAATGCAAGTAAAGCCTACAAAAACAGCGTCCAGCTGTTTTAGCTTGAATTAAGGTAAACATACGAGTGCTCGTCATCTCATTAGCAGTAGAGATGACAGCAGAGTGTCTTCTATTGGGCATTAGTGTGTCGAGCACTGGGACGTTTATTTAAACATCAACATCACACACATACTCATTACATTACTATCGTATTAACAATTTAGTAGGATAGATATCACACTTAAATGTACAATATTGATTTGCGATAACAGGTACCTATCTGTATGTATTACCACCAGTTTATCATCGGTATTTAAATAAACTTGTTCGTACTACGCATTCTTGTTGAGAATAGTGTGACACACATATTAATTATAGCTATACCTACCTAGTGTACACTAGTTACTGATTGTATACCTATTAGTCATTGTTTTTAAATAAAAGTTACAATACTATTAGTATAAAACATTTTATACTGGGTAAAACGAGACGAAAACAAAAAATGAAGTGTAGGTACAAATAATAAATGTTAATAGTGATATTTGCTATATTTACGAAGCTATTTAGAAAAAAACTTTTTTTTGTTTTGTAGCGTCCAGATAAACAATTACCCCCCTAGCCGCAGCCGGTTCCACGTGTTGGCAATAGTGTCGAAACATCTGCACACCGGCGCGTGGAACTGCGCGGCGTATTCGAAGTTATTTGAATTGCCCATAAGGCTAGTCGAGAAGCGGAGCCACATTCATTCCGGCGGCGTGGTCCTGCAGGGCTACTACGAAACTCGAAACTCATACATAACCTTCCGTTTTCCCTATAAACATTTCATATTTCATTGTAAATACTTTCCCTTTTTAACCCCCGACGCAAAAAGAGGGGTGTTATGATACTATTTTATTGTGCGTTCATGTGCCTCAAACTTCTTCTTATTTAATCTCTTCAAAGCCTCAGAAGGCGCACCTACAGTTTGATACACAAAAGAAAAAATACGTTCAATCTTTATTGATAAATTAACTGACGGAACAATTAGAATATATATTTTTATCCAGGAAACTAAATAAACAAAGAGTTTTGTAGGTTTCGAATGTGAAACATTTTTATACACTTGTACTGTAAAACATAGAAGACCGAGAGCGTCACCACCCATTTAAACTATGAGCTACAAACAAAGCATACATACAGGAATACACCCTGTATATTCAAATACAAGAAACTATTCATAATTTACTGAAGCTAAAACAGACAGTCCCACAAAACCAACACACGGTTACCTAGCATATTAACCCAGTCAATATAATCTATGAATAGATTTCAATAGAATTCAGGGAAATGGCAACCTATTTTAAAATGGGCACAGATAGTCCGACAGGACGTCCGCTACGCCCTAGAATATGAATATAATCTTGATAAACAAAAGATTGTCAATGGTGATTACATATATTATCATTTTAGTGAGGTGATTGAATGTCTTAGCTTAGGCCTTGGCCTGATTGGAGGTCGTTAACAGGTTGTAACCCTTTCAAATGTACGAGTCAAACAAATAAATCTCGTAAAAAAATGTTTTAGTAAGTAAAAGTTTCTGCTGTTTTAGAACAGGTGAGAGCATCGACTGACGATGGTTCCTATTGGGTCAAAAAGGGCAGTGAAGTATTTACTTACATATTTATGCGGAAATAATTATGCCTATGAAACTAACTGATATAAGTTTGCAGGTGGCAGGACCTTGTGCAAGGTCCGCCCGGATTGCTACCACCATCTTGCTCGCTAATCCTGCCGTAAAGCAGCAGTGCTTGCACTGTTGTGTTTCGGTGTGGAGAGTAAGACAGCCGGTGAAATTACTGGCACTTGAGGTATCCCATCTTAGGCCTCTAGGTTGGCAACGCATCTGCAATACCCCTGGTATTGCAGATGTTTATGGGCGATGGTGATCTCCTACCATCAGGAGACCCACTTGCTCGTTTGCCAACCAGTCGAATAAAAAAATATATAAAAAAGTATCTAACTGGTAGATCTAAGGTTACCGTAATAGCCCGAAGAATTGCGAAACAGAAGTGGCCGATGGGGTCAGAAATTCTCGAATGGCGTCCGCGGACCGGGAGACGAGCTGTCGGTAGGCCTCCAACAAGATGGAGCGACAACCCGGTTAAGATCGCGGGATCACGTTGGATGCGGAAAGCACAAGACCGGTCTGAGTGGAGAGCCTTGGGGGAGGCCTATGTCAAGCAGTGGACGTCTTTCGGCTGACATGATGATGATGAATTGGTAGATCGAACGAGTTCAAACAATAGATTTTAGGACTAAAAACAGGGTTGCAATAATTATTTTGATAATTATCAACGATCATGATAAAAAACGAGCAGTATTCCGTCTCGGCAGCGTCTTTGATATAATTACCTACGCCGGCTCGGTAGACAAACGCGCGATAGGGCTGCCTACTCTACTAACTGTCACTCTTCAGTTATGTATTTGATTTGATAATGTCACATGAAATTTAAAGTAGGGGAAGGATTAGGAGCTTTAGGAAATTATGGAAGGAATGGACTAAGTAGTGTTTAACAAAATTGCATTTGACGTTATTTTCATAAACCACAAAACGACGTTTTATTTGGCTTCAACACTACGTATATTTGTTACCTACAAATTAGTTACGGAGAAGTATTTGCGCCTCTTCTGGGATGTGCGAAAAGCTTTATTGTTGAATTGAAGAGTATAAAAAATTCTCATTCTCATAAATAACTTATTAGATACGTTTTTATTATATTATATTAGATGATTTTAAACATCCGTACACCGAACAATACTGTTTATATCGACGTGACATAGTTAGGTTCGTAAGAAATGCGCGTGAGTCCCGCGTCGACCTTACGTAAAAGCGGAGCACTCGCGACCGATGGTTGCCGAGGTATGCTGAGAATTCGTGGCGCGTAGGTATAACTCGCGTTCCGGCCGTTTGTATGAAGACGGTATACTGCTCCTTTTTTGTACTGTGATTATACTAGCGCGTGTGATATCGTGCGTAAAGTACCTATGTATATAGTGTGTATGTAGGTATCAAAACGCGCCTATTGTGATGTAAGTCAGTTTTTTAGTGTCCCGGCGATTCTGTTTATTATTTCAAATACGTGAAATGTGGGTACTTTTATTATACTAATAATGGCAATAATAGCTATTCTTATTACAAGATATTGTTGGTTAATAACCGGATAATTATGAGATAACTATCAATGAACATATTTATTTTGATATTTTCCAACCTTGTCCTTAAATATTGTTAATTAAAGTGCGTACCTATCAAAGATAAAAAAAAAAAATACAACTGAATATGTTGATTCTGCTGTGTAAATGATGATAATATTAGCATCTATGTGTGGTCAAAAGATACAGACACAGGACTCGTGTTGATATAGCAGCAGACATCGCGTTGGTCGCACGACTATAATATCCTTAGTCATCACACGAGAGCCCTCATATTGCTACAAATGACCTAACACACAAGACGTTTTCTACTGTTATAAACATAGGCATAAACTACACTACAAAGCATTTTAGAGAGGTTGATGGGGCGTGAAGGTTCTCTAGGGAGGACCCTGGACTAGGAGACGTGGCGTAACTCGACTACGCGAAACGTTCACGAATACATTGCGCGTGTTGTTGGTTATCCCATATGCGGCGATAGTCCCGACCGCGTAATGAACAGGAAAGCTACTCAAATAATCTAGCTGCGAAATGGCCGGGACGCGAGACGGACTGACGACTTGGCTATGTAGCTAGTTATGGAAATCGGGAGATGTTTATGTAAAGCAGAGGACATAGATGATTATAATATAACAGATTGGCTGTTGCCCGTAACTACGTCTGCGAAGAATTCGTTTATCTATTCCGCGGTAACTATGCAATGACCCAGGATAAAAATATTTTCGTCCTGCCAGGAAGAAAAAAAAATTACTGCATTTCTTCAGCGGTTAAAGCGTAAAAAGGTAACAGATAGATGGGTGCCACTCGAAGGATATAACAACAATTGATATAATGCAACAATTGATATAATTTTCATTTGATATAAGTAATGCAATTTATATTAAAACTAAACTTATTTCTATTGTCATTAATTCAATTTGACGTACTTTGGGTTAGGTTAGGTTTATTTTATAAAAAAAAAAAAGTTCTGCTAAGCCTATCCTTTGAAATTATATCAAATGTTGTTATACCGATCATTACACACCCCAGATAGATAGAGTAACTTTCTCATTCCACTAATATTATAAACACAAATGTTTGTAAGTCTGTTTGTTTGTTACCTTATCACGTCCAAAGCACCAAACCGATTTAGATTAAATTCGGTATACAGATAGCTTGAATCCCGGGGAAGGACATAGGATAGTTTTTATCCTGGAAAATTGCATAGTTCCTGCAGGATAGCGATAAACGAATACGCGGATGGACTCACAGGCAACAGCTACTTTATAATATTAGTAATTAAGAATGCTCGATAACAACTGCATATATCAACTTCATATACTGGAGTGCTCAAATGAGCAAAAACTAATTAAAACTTTACTATGATTCAACTGTGTAGTAATAATGACTGCGTTAACCTTGCCCTTAACTCCATTATCCAGACACTAGATTAACATAGCACATTTTATAATCTTTGTTTAATTGCAAATTAAGTAAATAAACTTGAGTAGGTATGTTTTTTGTTTGTTGACATCAATAAACAATTAAGCATTTTTTTTATAATATCACTTAAGTCATAATGGCAACTAACTATGTGTATTGCTATAAAATTACCTCAATGTTTGACCACATTGTGGCGGCAGTGGTCACGAGTTTAACAACTACCTATTTTTAAATAGGTATTTGTTAAACTAGTTTTATTTTGAAATCTAAAAAATTATACAAAAAAATGAACCAACTGAAAAACTATTTGGTGTGATTTGTGATTTTTAATTCTTTAAATTTTCTGTTATAATTTTTTAAACAAACAATTAATTACATTACCATAAATTGATAAAGTACTCATTTATATTATTATTATTATCATATTATAGTGCACATAATGAACATGATTATAGACATTGTTGATTTGTTTTCATAAATAATGTCAATAATTCTTATGTAGGGCTATTGTTTACACTACTTCAACATTTTACAATCCGGAATAATCTGAATCTAATCTGAATTCAACTAACAACTTAGTATCAAGAAAATTGTCAAGGGATTTCCATTGTCTTTATAATTACCGTTAATCTTTGTTTTAGCCAACATAAAGTAAGTTTAAAGCGAGTAGCAATTAGAGCCCATTTTACATAAACTTGCCACCACTGCCATTTCTTTGACCATGTGTTCCTTGTTCTAATTTTAAAAACAGATGTTTTATTTCTGCCTACAAAGTTGATTGAACCTGCCAGTACTTTATGATAGCAAAATGTTGACCAATAAAATATTGTGTTTGTTTATGAAAAGATAATGTGAATTTGAATATTTTGAGTGCTTGGCATTTGGCCAAATATTTGTATTATGAATAAAACGAAGATCAAAGAATTTTATAATGTTTAGGTGAATGGAGATTTGTGCTTTAGTTGTAGGTGTTCACATTAGCTTGACCTTTTTATGTAAATTTATTTTGTGTTAGATATTGTTTTGGCTGAATGAGTCAGAACTTGGTTTAATATTTTTTGTGGATAATGTGATATAGGGACAGAAACCATTTTCAGTATAATCAGTCCAGCAGTATTTTTTAATAGAGAAAAAATATTACAAGAAAACAAATGAGGGTACAAATAACAACATGCACATTTAAAATTCCTATTCATTAACCTTAGTGCTAATAACTGTGTTATGAGAACGACTGTGACATTTTAATTATACCAAGGTCTCGGTAGGCAGTCTAGCAAGCAAAATCGATGGTTACGTGTTTAAATACGGAAAACTATGAATGAGTAACTAATTCCACTTATCGCCCTATCAGAGTCAATGACCATAATCACGCTAGCTTCCCGTTAGAGGCAGCCAAACAATCTAAACCATGACTCACAATGCAGTATCGTAAAAGGAATCACGCAAACCGAGATACAAAATTGGCTACGTGACATTTTACCACGTTGTCTGAGAGAAAGGTGCGTCAAATATTTAGACCCTTACACAATAATGCCGTAACAGCTACTTATGCTTATTAGAATGGAAAAATCTTGCATGAATAATGTAATAAGACTCACTTTGTGCGAAATCCGGCTGTGCCGTACTGTATAAAGACGTCAGTTGTTTTCGGATGCATTTCTCTTGCGAACGCGTATACCACTCGTAAGCTACTCGGCGGCATTCTGATAGGTGATTTTTATTTATAAGGCCGCGTATCGCGAAGTTACAATCACTTCAAATCAACAAACGAGATTTCTTCTACATTCCCGCTGCAAAACGTCAAGCAAAAGCAAGTTAACAAACGTCATTGGCATTTGGCGTTCGGTTTTATTCCAACCCAACGTCAAAACGTCAGATTAAAATGTGACTAAAAACAATGACAATCATTGTTACTACCGCGGCGCTAGCTTCTATGACATTCATACAACAAATTTTCATACGTTTACCGTAAGCCGGTACAACTTTAATTTGTCGTTTAATCTTAACTGTCAGACTGCAGACATCGCTGCAAGCGACAAGCGTTGGAGTAAACTCACTAGTGTTGCTACTCAACACTAGATGACTCTGAAATAAAACGCTGGGATAGTTCATACGATGTTAAATAGATGTCGCTATTTTCAATTTCAGATGAAATCAAAATCCTCTAAATAATCGTTGTAAGCTTAGAAATGTCCGCTGCTGGACATAGGTAGGCTCCCACCTTCGGCCCATTTATTTAACACCAAAAGGGGGGAGGCACATTCATTAATTTATTTCTGAGACGAATGGCAGGAAGTAAACAAGCCCTTTCCCAGCCGCGGGACACAATAGGTTATGAAACATTAAGGTCGTGTACCTATACATATTTTTGTAACTATGGCCGTGTCGATATCTTTGCACTTGACTGTACCTAATTACGTAGCCCTATTAATACCACTAGATGGCGCTTTTAAAAGCTGCCCATATCTCAAGTCAAACTAATTACCGTCAACGTCTCTCGTTGAAACGAAGTAAGGATCGGCCCATTTAGTTCGGAGTCGTTCGAGTCGTCTCTAATTTTATTAATTAGCTCCTCTGTTCGCTCCGACGAGCGCCATTGACGGAAGTTTAGGCTTGAGACACACACAATGAGGTTTAACTATGGAATGATATTTTATATCAAAAGGGGTCGTCATCATCATCATCATAACGGCCGTAGGACGTCCATTGTTGGACATAAGTCTCCCCCATAGACCTTCAGTTGCTTCAGTTGGTGGAAGCTATCTGCATTCACCGTAAACCCTTGTCTGCCGCGCGGGCATTGCCATCGCTTTCACCATATCTTTCAGTCACCGTCTCACACCGTTAGACAGAAATAGTGAATGCGATAGCAAGCGTACGACAATACGGCCTCACTCAGCAGGGCTACTACGAAACTCGAAACTCGAAGTTCGTATCGAATCGTCCCTCTCGCTCTCATATTAAACAGTATAAGTGTCAGAGGTGACCGCACGAAACGAACTTCGAGTTTCGAGTTTCGTAGTAGCATCTCGTTGGTGGACGTGCTAAGCTGCGTTAAGTAAATAGCTGCAGGATAGTGGGAATAAGGACTATCGCGTATGAATTCGCCGCTAGAGGCGCTAGTGTAGCGAGAGGTCTCCGAAATGTCACACGTCACTGTTTTTGGGTGAGCTACACGTGTTTATTTATAATTAAGTAGAATAACTTTTGAGAATATTTTGCAGTATCTACCTGAAATTAATTATGGCAGATATGCGTTACGGGCAATGAATATCTGTGTTTTGAGACAGTTTTGTCTTTCGGAAACCTTTGGCCTACCTTTTTTTCGAACAAAACGGGACTATGCAACACTGTGGCATACTCGATATTTTTATAGTACGGTTTTAAGGTATTAAATATGGTTTAAATGTAAATTTTGTTTTGACGCCCGTAATAACAAACTAAGCACTATAACTTCAGGCAGGACCTTTGACTACAGTGGCGCCAACTGGTAAGCGCGAAAACGGTAGCCCTCATTGCGTAGGTATTGCAAGAGCTGTTGCCTAGTACAAGAGTATGACCGCTTCAGTGTCGATAACAGTACTTACGCGGGTCGGGCATTACATTTTTTACTTGCAGAGATCGCCACCCAATAAATTTCCTTGACCACTATATGGCTTCTAAAGCCTTGTACGGCTTGTTGTTGTTGGCTGCATTAATATCTCTGCCACAGCGGAGCGTGCAAAAATATTTGACACGTCCTACCAGCTTCAGCCCTAGAAATAGAGACGTAGCAGATATTTATGCACGCTTTGTTATATTCATCATCATCATCCCAACATATATACGTCCCACTGCAGGGCACAGGCCTCCTCTCGGAATGAGAGGGCTTGGGCAGTAGTTCCCACGCGGGCCCAGTGCGGATTGGGAACTTCACACACGATTTAATATCTTGAATTTGTCTTAGTGGACCAACAGCCTAAACTAAAACGCTCTCATTACGTCGAAATCGCACGATTAATAACATCCAGTCCTAAACGATGCCCGCGCGCACGTAAAACACATGTCACGTCATTCATAATTGATTTACAAATCGCTTTGTGTTTGAAGTTTAAATAAAAACTGTTTTCAGTTTGTTACGGATAGTTAACTTGGTTTCAAATTAGTTTTCCATTTTTTCGTGTAATTTATATCAGATAATATTTATTATTTAATATTATTTCTTTGAGGAGATGAAACTTTAAATTAACCCCAAAACGGCTGGTATGTACTTGCCACTGAGTTTTTAATATAATTACATAAACTAACTTTTAAATGTTGTCAGTAAATAATAAGCTGTTGGCTAAAATAAATTATTTCTGAAATGTGTTGAAATGTAGGCACTCGTATTAGTTTTTTTAATGGCTTTTGTAATTGCAAAAAAAAAACACTCCAAAGAAATAATATTTCGTTTAAATAACGCTCAAAGCAATAATTAAATTAAATTGCGAAGACTCTACAAGGCATAATAGACAACAGGATGTTGGGACATTCGAAATTCTAATATACTGATATTCACCAAAAAATGTAAATAACCCTAGATACGCCAATGGACTCTGAAAGAAAAATGATTTCTCTTTTATTTGTAGAATACCTATGAATAATCTGTTACCTGAAAACATATGTCAAAAAGAAAATAGGTATGTAATGTTTGACATGATCAATGCGTAAAATACATTCTAAATTAGGTTAATATATGAAGTACTAGCCGTTAATGACTCCGTCCGCGCACAATTAGTTTGTCGCTATGAACTATGCTTCCGGGATAAAAATCTAGTCTTTCCGGGACTCAAGCTATAACCCTATATACGCCAGTGGACTCTGAAACAAAAAATGATTTCGCTTTGTAATATTAGTAGAATACCTATGAATAATCTGTTACCTGAAAACATATGTCAAAAAGAAAATAGGTATGTAATGTTTGACATGATCAATGCGTAAAATACATTCTAAATTAGGTTAATATATGAAGTACTAGCCGTTAGCCGCTACTCCGTCCGCGCACAATTAGTTTGTCGCTATCCTGCGGGAACTATGCAGTTTTCCGGGATAAAAACTATCCTATGTCTTTCTCCGGGACTCAAGCTACCTTGGTATACCAAACTTTATATAATTCAGTTCAGTGGTTCAGACGTGGTGAAGTAACAAACAAACATTAACATTTCGATATTTGCATTTGTAATAGTGAGTAGATTGCAGATTTGCCCTATATGTATTGTGACCTTTATTGTCCCACAAAACTAAACAACACCGCATCAACTCAAAATAATATACCATTTTAATTTAGACCTTCCAGAAATTTGATTTAAGTCTAAGGGGCTGTTTCACCATCCATTGATTAGGGTTAACTGACGGTTAAATGTGATGCCGTCTCCGTCTATTCGAACAAAACAAATAGAGACGGTATCACATTTAACCGTCAGTTAACACTAATCAATGGATGGTGAAACAGCCCATAAATTAAATTAAATAAAATGGTGTATCATTTTGAGTTGATGCGGCCCGATGCGGGTCTGGCAGCGCGCTTTATGTAATCTGATATCCGCAATACTTACGCAAAACAAGACTCCATCAAAATAAGCAAATACTTGATCTAGACCGGTATAATTAAGCAGATACCTTCAGTACTGGTAGCAGATAAATCAGCGCGCGCCGCTCCGTCGCTCGTGACTGATGGACGGAGCGACGGTACCGTCAACAACAAATACTGAAACATGAATTTTCCTAAATTTTTTGCCACGTAGTAATACCTTGTTCAATTTTTATTAGATTTTGAACCTAGTGTTTATAAAAGTTGTCAATCACTTGAACTTCAAACAGACGGAGTTATTTAAGGTGGCAAGTGCTAGGACCTACTACAGTACCCAACCTCAACAAACCGTCGTTCCACCCATGACAGAGGCCAAAATACCGTTGATTCACCGCGCCTTTTGGCGGTCGAAATAAGGGTAGCTTTTTCAAGAAAAGGATAGAAACATTGACTAGCCATTTTATTCTTAAGAATAAGTAAATAAGACATATTTTGTGATGAGCTCCGACTACTCACCTTGTCGTGGACACTACAGTACCCAAGATAAAGCGACGTCCAAATAGTGTTGGGTTAGTACCCAGGGTGAAGCGACGGAACTCGGCGTGAACGCGGGTAAAGCGGTAGAACAAAAACTCATTGCATTGTATTGTACATTTTTGTTCCAGTGCACTTAGTGTAAGTTTTCGGTTATAAAATACGTATCGATCGCGTTCGCGTTAAAATCTCAATTTGTATGGAAACACGAACATCGCAAACGTTCCGCTAGAGGCGCTGTTCGTGTTTCCTTATAAATTGAGATTTCATCGCGAACGCGATCGAGACGTATTTTGTAACCGAAAACTTACACTAAGGGTAAAGAGCCCTGCAAAACTGTTTTCACGGTTTTTGTTTTGCTGACGGTCCGCAGTTGGCACGTGCGACACATGGCCGGACAATACTTCATCGTTATCTGTATCTCTTCCAGTTAGTGCTAATAGTGGACATTCGTTACCTGACAGCCGCCATCTTGTACGAGAATACTTGTTTGTGTCAAGTCAATCGAAACCCCATTAACGGAGCAGCGCAAGAAACGCCGGGAACTCGGAGCAGTTGCGCTTGCGCTTTATCATCATCATCATATCAGCCATTGGACGTCCACTGTTAGATATAGGCCTCCCCCATAGACCTCTAGTTGCTCTGGTTGGAAGCGGCCTGCAACCACCGTGAACCCGCGGGTTTAACTAGGTCATCCGTCCATCTCGTTGGTGGTTCTCTTATAAGCAGGCATAAAACAGTACCGCAGCAAGCAAACCTTGGCTTATCGGTGATTCTTGATAATTCGGTGACAACTGCCACTTTTGATTTAATCGCTTGCGTTTCACCATTGTGAGCTCAGAATTACCAAGTTCATAAGGTTCTCCTGTCACTAATATTATTTCCAAATAAAATAGAGAACTTTTGTCTCTGTCGTGGACCTTATATTTATTTTTCTATAGATACCTATGACTGACTGAATGATTTAAGTGAACAATACCTTTAGCTTCTACAGACAGACACCATTCGTTCAATATTTGATGGTATCAGAACCTGGCATTAGCGTAATTCGCTTCACGCTAATATGAAATGCCTACATTTCATCTACCACCGATTATTACTATACCATGCGATATTGTAATGTCATTCCGGTAATAGGCCCCTTAATGGGACCGATTTGGAACGCACCAATAGGAATAGAGCTACCGCGTCCCGCGCTCTCGCTACCACAATTTTAAACAGCACTACCGCTAACACTTTAAGACCGGTGCATAAGATTTATATTCGTGTGAATAGGCAGTAGCAAATACTTATTTGATTTTTAAGGGGGGTGTTTTAATACCACTCAGTGGTTCAATTTAAATTTGTCTTTGCGTAGAACATTAAGTTATTTAGCCATTTCGGTTAGTAGCAGCGCTGGTTTTGAAATAATCAATTTGTAGGATATGATTTCGTGTTACGGGAGTGCGATCGTGGTTGGATAAGTTTATATGCTTTCGGGGTTCTTTATAAGTTGGGTGGTCTAAGGTTTTTCGTTATACTTTTATTTATGAGTTTATAACCTGGATTTATACTTACACAGGATATTCTTAGTCACGGAAAATTGAATAGTTCCGGAAGGATAGCAATAAACGAATTCTTTGTGGACGAAATCGCGAGCAACAGCCACAGATAGGTACTTATTTAGTTGACAAAGGAAACTAAAAATAAGTTTTTAGTAAAAGTTTCATTTTTTAATACAAGCTTTTATGCTGACTGTACTTTTTTCGACTTTACTTGCATTATCACCCAAACTACATTTGCATACCAAATTTCAAGTTGATGCCATTAACCCTTGAAGAGGCGATCCTGGCCGGCCTACCAGGATCTCACTACCAGATTATTGCCACGCAATTTACATAAGTATTCCACGTCAAGTCAATCCAACTACTGGAAGTTGGTCGAACAAAATATAATTTGCAAGGTTTGACTACACACACGACGGACAGGTGAAAATGAAAACTACATTACCGCTCAAATTTAATTTTCGATTAAGTACTTGACAAAAATTAGTCTATTTTAAACGAATTTCCCACAAATCCACACGTCCTTCTAAGTCAACATACTGAAATTCTTACCAATAGAATATTTCCCACAGGTTTAAAAGTGAGCAAAAATTATCACTTATCAGAGTGACCTTGACGTTTGACGTCGACGCTGATTACGAGTATGGTCTCTCCATTTCAGTCTCATGGCACCGTTATGGAAGGCATTTAGCTTCCGCGTTTACCAGGACCGCATGAAATTATAGAATGCTATTTCAGCGGCAAGCGAGCAAGCAAGGGGCTCGGCTGGGTACTGGCTACAGTGAGTCGGGAAAATTGCACTAGATGGCGTTGAAAGTTGGGATTGCCTATTAGATGCCTACTCTACTGATACCTTACCGCAGAAAACATAAAACACGTTTCTGACAAGGGTGTAGTCAGGATTCTGACCCTTGGCAAGTAGAAGTAAGTGTACTGAATTCAAGCCTCGTTGGATTCTTGTAGAGATATGCATCTTATACCTAAGATACAATAGGTACCAAGAAAAGGGTTGACGGAATAAGAGCTGGGTGATTGAAACCATCAATTTACATAAGGTTTAGGCTGCCCGAGCTGCGGTTTGGAAGCATTCCTTATTTAGATAGGGGCAGCCCAACAAGCAAAGTAATCCTATAAGAAAGAACTATAAGTCTGTTTTTACCAGTAACATACTTATAAAGACCTTGCTGTAGATTATTTTACTTTTAACGAACGTTATTGTACGAATGCTATAGGATTATTAAGTAGATTGGTGACGGAAACTGAGGTGGCACTGATGACTTATGCTGAAAGTGAAATTAACGACGTACTAAGTACAAGTGGTCTTGGTTTTATGCTGTCCTAGTAAACTCGGAAGGAGAATAGCTCCAAACTCGTTTGCGTCGCGACTCGTGCGAAACGAAAACAAATGAATATTGTGACGAATGTTATTGTTTTTCGTTATAACGTTCAGTGCCGGCAACGTATACTATCATAAAATATGGGAGTATTTAGTTTTAAGTGCACCCAGTATTTTTGTTTTCAGAATGAGTTCCTAATTCTAGGTTATTCTTACTCACAATAACCGAACACTATTGATATTGGCGAAGAAAAAAAAATCCTGAAAAAAATGAAACCTCTATATTCGTTTTTAGGGTTCCGGAGCCAAAATGGCAAAAACGGAACCCTTATAGTTTCATCAAGTCCGTCCGTCTGTCTGTCTGTCCGTCCGTCCGTCCGTACAGGCATTTTATTCGAAAACTACAAGATATGATGTAGAAATGCGATTTTGCTCACTGAGTTTTCATAGCAAAACCTGCCTGTTTGAGCTGCTGAGGTGAAAAAATTATTAATAGTTTATTCTGAAAATCGCGTTAACTACTAAATTTACTGCAGGTAATATTTAATGTTATTTTTATTATTATGGCATGAGGCTTGGTAGTAAAGCTAAAGTTTATACTTTTTATTTATGTAGTCCTCTCTTATTTTCTGTGGCAATCAATGATTTTATTATTATTATTGAAATAGTAGGGGATCATACATGAGTTAAATAAAATTTTAACATAGTTTGTATACAATTCGCAGAGGTAGTTAGTCAAAAGGCATAATATGATTCTTTTCAGACTAACACATCTGTTTATCTCTATACCTACTCTTTCTCAAAACAATATCCGATTGAATGTGACACGGACAGTTAGCATCTATTGACATTGACAACTAGCTCGTTATGCCGCCATGTGTAATTTACGAGACGTCATTAAAAAAATATTTAAATATAACTATGCCATTTTATGCCACGATATCCAAATTAGTAGGTATCTTGAAATTATCTATATTTTAAGAAAATAAGATAAAAAATAGTAGTAAAAAAAAGTAAACAATGCCAATTGGTTCATTTACTTACGTCAAAAAACCTCACGATACTAACGCCATCTAGCGATATTTCGCCTGTCAAATTAGCCCTCATTAAATAAGTTAGCACATAATTTTTTTTGTAGACCGATTTGATCGACAAATGCAATTTTAAGTCATTGCGGCCACTGCACAAGTAGCTTAAGTTTGAACTAAATGTAAGTTGTCTCTGCTAGTCAAATTTGGTGCAAATATGTAATTTCGATCGCACTAAAAATACAGTTAAGTACCTAACAATAAATTTCGTAGATTGTTAACAAGAACACCTAAACAACTTAGAAAAGTAGCAAAACCCCCGACATTGTCAATTCACAGTTCAATATCTTTAATACCTTAAAAACGGCTGACCTGATTTTAATGAAAAATAGCTAAAAACCACTGCAAAGAAAATTGCTTTCACCTGAAAAAAATCGCATCGAAATTGGTCTATGCGTTTGAGAGCTGTGATGCCAACAGACATACTTCATCACTACTCATACTTCATACTTTGGCATCAAACTTACAACATCCCTCTTTTTGCGCCGGGGGTTAAAATTTTTAAGCCAAGTTCATTTTGTGGATTGCTCAGGCTCTCTGCTAGTAGGTTACGAGCGTATTCGGTACTAGGTATTCAGAAAACAAGACGGATTCGGTCAGATTCACTTTTTACTTAGGGAAAACTCCGAGAGATGGCGTGGAAATGAGATTCAACTCCGAAAATGGAATTGGAAAACCCTAGTTAGTTACATACGCTCAAATAACCGACTTCAAAAAGGGAGTTAAGGGAGTGATTGTAGTAGTAATGCATGAACAATAAAATGTACATAGTAAGTGAATAATCGTTTCTATTTTATTCCCTCGCCATCGAAGTGAAAAGCAGAGTGTAAAACTAGAGCATTAATCCCATTTTCTGCTCCACGTGTCTATCCAATCTCGCCGTACCGGCTCGGGTGGCTATATGAACTTTTCAGGTAAAATGCCTCGTTTTATGCTCTCGTTATATAATCTACCACTATACTGCAGTAGACACGCTTAACTTAGACGCGCTAAAATTATTAATTTTATTCAGTTCACCTTTCATACGAGTAAGCGTAAACCAAATAATATTTACTAACAAAATAGGTACAACCTTAAAACTTTAGTAACCCAACGCTATGCACAGTTTCAAATATTTAGTTCTATGCAAGTGAAAATTAATTAATTTTCTTATGAGATATGTCTCTACCTAATCTGATTACTTATTAAAAAGTTAGTTAGGTACTTATTTTTTATTTTATCAGAAAAACTCTTGAGGCGCACAAAATACGCATGTTTCGTGGATTTTACCTATTGCCAAAATTTTACCAACCCTGTTAAAATGTTTTTAAAGCTTCATTCATTTGTTTCTTGGTAAGTAGTGAACGCCCGACGCGTGTGTACCAGGGGCATAGGGAATAAAAGGAGGTTATATCCGTTTAGGTTGGTTTAGGGGTTGCGATTGGCAGCGGGTGTATCTAAAGAGCAGTAGGTGGCGCTAAAATCAATTTCGCAAAGAGTGTGTTTGCGCGCTGAAACAGATTTCTGAAAAGTGGTGAAAAATTCTGTGTGAGAGTCAAAACTTGATTTTTTTAAATACCTACTCATTAAAGATGTTTAAATTTCTTTCTTCTTTTGCTTTTTTTATTATTTCTAAATTTTATATATATTTTATGGTTAGGTACTGTAATTTTGAAGGAATAGCTAGTTATTTTTTTCGCTTTCAATTGCTACCTAAGTCTTTTCGGGGCAATGATTTAAAAATCAGGGGGTCATTTAAGACACAATTCACTACCCTACCTTTAGGTTTATGATAAATTCATCATCATCATCATCAGCTGGAGGACATCCACTGCTGCACGAAGACCTCCCCTATTGAACGTCACAATGAACGACAACTCACCACTTACAACCAGGGGGCTACTACGAAATTCAAAAATTTAATTTCGTATCGTACCGTTCCTCTCACTCTTATTAAATATATAATATACCTCGTCAGCGGGACGGCAAGATATGAAGTAAGTATAGGGCCGTTACCTACGCCCTCGCGATGTTGTCAGTCTATAAAGTGGGAAACCTACGAAGTGGGATTCTACGAAGTGTTGGCATCGTCTTACAATTTTATTCGTGGTCACCATTCGAGGACTTTTCTCCCCCAACGGTTATCTGTTCTTATTCGTGCAGCATTAGATTGCAATTAAACATTTACCACTCCATAGCTCCGTTTCCACCAGAGATGTGCTGTGCGAGGATGTGGAAATGAAGCGTTTCTATTGGTTAATGAAAAACTCATCCCTCGCAACACATACTCGCACATTATTGGTGGAAACGCTGCTTTATCGCCTACCAAAATATTTCCAAAGACTTTACAGATGTCTCTAGTTTCCATACCAAATTGAACACTACAGTAATTAAATTATCATTCCTCTGTTCAACATTACGCGATAATGACTCGACGGTCAGACCGCTCCGAAGCAAGATAAAGCCTTTTAGTGAGACTTGTGTGGTCTGAATTAGAGGCAGCATTGTGTGGTCGTGCCCTATGGGAGTGCGGTAATCGTACAATGTAATAATGAAATTTCAATTTCTCTTCGGTGTTTGTTGCGTAACATCATGTAACATACAGAAAAAGTAATGAAAGCCAATTTATTTTAAAGACCTTAGGATTATGTGGAAAATTTGCCAAAGAGGCTTCTGATCTGAGGCTCTATTGGTGCGTTCGGCAACACACAGGTCTTAACCCCTGGTATGTGCAGACGTGGATCCGCATCAAATTTAAGGCTACCTTTTGTTTTTATTTTAAAATTAATTCTAAATAGTTCAGAAGATTAGCCTGAAAGGTCTTCAGTCATTGTATATTTTTAAAATTTGAATAGTACGAGTTTTTGATTCAAGCCGAAGTCACGCTCTTGACTCTGTAGAGTCACCAGACTGCAATATATGACACAACAACGTGCATAAATTATATCTGATACAATACAACCTATTCGGGCCGCTAGAACGTGTCAGATATTTGAACGCTTCGCATTACACCTTTGAGTAGTCGATCAAGTACTTAGGTAACCAATTTTTACGACAGTTCTTGCATTAGTACTTACATTCTTACTAATGTGCATTTTTTAGTATTTATTTTAGGGCAGCGTTTCTTAAAATAGTGTCCACGGACCCCTTAGGGATCCGTAGCATGTGTATTTAGGGGTCCGCAGTAGGTCAGGCTGTAAATAAAATAAAAAATAGTATTTATTAAGAAATTTAAGGAAAATTTTGACAGGGGTCCGTAGAACTGTTTAAATTGTGAAAGTGGTCTGTTACTGCAAACAGTTTAAGAAACCTTGTTTTAGGGTCTCATCGCTCGAAGAACAAATGAACGTTGGGAGAGAAGGGTCCTCGAGGCCATCACAATCACGAACCGGCAGAGAAGACGAAACGTTTGCAGGCCTCCCACTAGGTGGACTGCAAGTGGCTAGTTGTCATTGTGGCGTTTTAAGGGGGAGGCCTTTATTCTTCAACGGTAGACGTCTTCCGTCTACAACCCACCAAAGTTGACGATCCTACCATATTGCCGAAGACCTCTTTACTCTATAACTAAAACCAAGATATGGTTCAATGGTACCCCACAGATTTAACTCTCGTTGCTATTCAAATTAATGTATGTATGCAATCACGACTAAGACACGTTGGTGGTCCCATACAGCCAGCAATAAAATATAGATGTATTCAATGGCTCAATGGCCCAATGCCTTTGCCTTGCCAGTGTTAAAAAGATTTTTACCGCGTTTTTGAATTATGAACTGTCAATAGCTTTATGGCTGTTAATTAAATTTAGGTTTAGTTGGTGGTCTTTTATTAGAGTTCTGTACCTTTAGGGTCCGAACAGCACCCTAATGCTGTCACTCACGTGTCTGTCCGTCCGTCCGTCGTTCGTTACACAGATTTTACAGCCAACAGGTTAGAGCTACAGTATTGAATGAAAAGTGGATAGCTCACGTCTTAAATCGAGTTTAGCTCCACTGTTTCGGACTAATTCGTAGCCGGAGAGCCTTCTTCCCAGAGCAACGCGGCTCGGCGACTGCTGCAACACGCGCACTGCGCGCCACCGCTCTTATCGCGCGACTACCCGATGAAATTAATACCAGCGCTAGTGTTAGTTTTTATTAATTCAATGGTAAGTATGTTCAGTTTACTTATAAAAGAATACTTACTTAATTTTTTAGCACATGTTTTTGTGAATTTAACCCCATACCCAATCAATCTTAGCTATACATGAGGACTAGGATGCAAGAGCTAAACATAATACGAAACGTTTTTTCGATCCATTTCAATTGGGTGCCTTCTTTGCGCAGCGGGCGATTAGCGGGGTGCTGTGTCGCTCTCTCATTACCGCGGCCTAATTGCGGGCTCAAACGCGCCGCCGGCTTTCATCTTACCGCCGTCGTGGGCACAGAGCGAGCGGTGGCGGTAGCGGTAGCGTGGAGGTAGCGAGAGCGGGAACGGTAGCTGTAGGCGGTAGTTATATCGTTCTCTTATACTAGGGCCTAAGGCCTTAGCGTGGTGTTTCCCAAACATGTTCTGCCGTGGCCCGGTAATTTTCACACTGCCCCATCGTAACCCACTTTATACTTTACAATTTACTTTTACTAATATTTACGATGCGTCGATCGATAGTAGATAATATTTTTTAAAAACAAGGCGAGATTGTTGTGACCCGGTATTTTATTTTGAAGGCCGGTACTACCGCCCGGCCCGGCAAATGGAAAATTCTGCCTTAGTGTCTAACGCACGGGTGATTGTGATAGTGCGGGCTCAATATGACGCCAGTTTTCATATTATTACCATTCGAGCGGTAGCGGGAGCGAGATAGGTTGCAGGAGTGGGAAAAGAAGGGTGGCTGTATTTCTGCGGCCTGATTGCTGAGTTTACGTTCACTATAATAGGTATGCTAGCAGTAAAGGTTGCCGAAGAGTTTGATCTGAGTTTGTCAAGCTCTTAACTCCCTTCATTTCATATCATAACGTAAATCAACATATCAAAACCATGTATGCGTCTAATAGTGATGTCACAATAATATTAAAACTCAAAATAAAATAAAAAATATTTATGACAATCAGCCTACCCAAAATAAATATATCCGACAGAATGTAAATTATTGTGGAAAGAAGTAAATTGAATTGAATTGAATATCCTCGACATTTCGACTTTGTCCAACTGTGTCTAAATCACAGCCGTTAAAAGTTGCCACCCAGCTTTTTCTCTTAAAACATATTGAAAAAAAAACCAGACTGGATGATCCATAGCACCTATGCATATCGGCATCTACACTTTCAGTGAAAATGACATTGCTGTTATTATGTAGTTTTGGCCTTTCAGTACCAAATTTCCTCCGCCCGCTGTTTCCCAGCACGCTGCACCGACCCTTACTTTGATAACATGACGAAATTTCTCTCATTCCTGTATTCATTTGAATTTAAACCATACCCCTCATTCCTAGGGATCATAACCATTACGAATTCTAACCCGTGTAGTAATTGTTTTTATTCATTTATTACCACCATAGAGCCAGAATGGGCCCATAATGGCGTTAGTTGAAGTTATCATCGTGTAGACTTGTACTAATTTTATTAGATTTTTTATTGAACGATCGGAAGCCCCTTGGGATTAAGAAATGTGAAGATGTTTTTGAGAAATTTAGTGTGTAGATAGAGGTATTTAATTAGAGATTTGATTTGGCTTTAAAGGATAGCATCGAAGCTGAAAGCTGAGCGGGGTAGGTAGAGCAAGAGGAGCGGTCGCGCGCCAGCAGGGCTACTACGAAACTCGAAGTTCGTGTCGTTCGGTCCCTCGACACTTATACTACGAGAGGAGAGGGACCGCACGGTACGAACTTCGAGTTTCGAGTTTCGTAGTAGCCCTGCAGGCTCTTTAGTGCAAAATTCGAACTGCGTGACTTACCATCCCGCTCACGCTTATATTATTTAAAACGAGAGTGAGAGGGACGGTACGATACGAACTTCGATTTTCGAATTTTGTAGGAGCCCCTCAGATGGCAAGGGGATTTTATGATGGCGCATTTTGAGAGGCGCGGAAGCGGGGTAGACAAATCTCGCTTCTACCTTGATCAAGCGAACCGGGCGCTGCTGACGGATATTTTAACTATTGGTAATGTACGGTCAAGTGCGAAGATATCGACACGACCAAAGTGACAAAAATATGCATACATACATAACCTTAATGTTAAGTGCATAAAGTCGGGTCTACATATTTTTGAAACTTTGGCCGTGTCGATATCTTAGCACTTGACTGTACCTACTTACGTACGTACGTAATTTATGACCTTGACTGTAAAATAAATAAAATTATCAAGTATGAAACTAAATTCGCGTACTTACCTAGAAGATTAATAGTTTAGATTTAATTATCAGGCAATTTCTTCCAGTAGTTCATATGAACTGAACTGTCTGTAGAACTTACTGAAAATCAAGAAAAACAAACACGAGTATATACTGAGATAAAGCATAGGGTATAGGTGCACCAGAGTTGAGTCACGCGCACAAGAACAAGTCGTGTAACGAACAGCCAGGATTATGACATTTATCACCATCCAAAGTGTTAACTGGCAGTTAGGTGTGATGCCGTCTCTATTTGTTTTTTGAATAGACGGAGACGGCATCACATTTAACATCGGTAACGCTAATCAATGGATGGTGAAACAGCCCCTTATTCAATCATTTCATTCATTCTCCTTTTGTGCATCAGCTGTTGTTTATAGTAATCATTCACTTCAATTCCCGTAGCACTACTTTATTATCTTGTCAGATACAGTCGATCATAGACTGAGCAATAATTGATCAAAACATCTGAACACGCTCTTATCAACGGCGGCGTAGAAGCGAGTTCAGATATTTATGATCAAATTTGCTCACAAGTTTATGAACTCGACTGTACCCACGTATTGTATAACTTTAAATCAAAATTATACTTATAGGTAAAGCGTGAATAATCTAATCTCAAGTGATCTAATCTCAAGTGCACACATAACTTTCGCGTTTATAACGCAAAGTAATGTGGTACTCGTACCCACACAGCTATTATGAGGCAATTGCCTATGAAATAGTGAGCGGTGAGTGTGACTACAGCGCCGGGTACTATGGCTAATGGTGATGCTAAATTAGATGGTTTTAAACTGAACTGAGCTGTCATTGGAAGCTGCGGTACTGTAGTTAAAGGGTGTACTGTAACCAGCACTGCGGCTTTGGTGTTGCAACACGTGAGGGCACTTTTTGCTTCACTATACTATGTTTTTTCTTTTCTTTTTACTCGTACTGAATCATGTACCAGGGTGGAACCTTTGTGCTACTAATGTTATGTTGACATCTCATACTTTTGCCAAGGAAATGGCAAAATTGATTATAAAAAGTTCCACATCGATACATGAATCAGTTTGTAATGTTATGTAATGTTGTTCTATTGTTTTAAGTTTAATGTATTTTTAACTCCCGACGCAAAAAGATTTAGTTTGACGCAATATATCTGTCTTCTATCGCATCGTAGTTTCTAAAAAGATGGACTGAGTTCGAGAAAGCGAGTTTCATTGTTATTTAAATACACACCTAAACTCGGAATGACAATATCGGTTTAACATTTTTTCTAATTGAGTGTTTTTCAGATGAATGGATACATATTTTGCATTTAACTATGAGTGTACACACACACACACACACACACACAGTGCGCTCGTCGTCTCCACGCGGTATACCCTCACACTCGTCGCTCATTTCACAGACAGTTGACTTTATAATGGCTGTATAGAGTATTACTATGCCGCCTAATATATTTTAATGCTCGAAGTTATATTAAGATGTTCTACTCTTAATTATAAAGACGGATTAATACTCATTTCCGTTTCTTTATTACATTATTAAATGGTTTTTGGTATCATTTTTTGCGGTTCGTTCAACAGCCTTTTAATGGAAATTGATGATTTCTACTATAAAGTTACTTTATTAGGTACATATTTAAAAAAAGTTGTCTAAGTTTAGAGCATTTGAATTGAAGCCAAAAGGCAATTTTTCAGGTACCTACCTACAGGTCTTAATTATTATTATAGTATCAAGAATACAACTTTGGATTTCACAAAATAAAAAAGAAGTATTACCTACAAACTTTTTTTTGCTAACTTTATCTGTACGGAACCTAGGTATACTTACACCTACTTAATATGCGAACTCGACTTAGGTTACATTTGGCCGGTTTTTTTATTTACCTGTTCAATCATCACTATCATTTTCGAACTATAGACTACTTAACGACGTACCTATCAGACATTGCCGACTAAGACACTTTTAACCATGCTTGTATGATTGACATCATTCATCTCTGCATCGTGGTGTAACAAATATTAGTTTTTTGTGAAACCCATCCATTAAAACCTATTCCTAATGCAATTCACACCTCTGGTGACTTCATACAAATTGAGTCGGCCATACAATAGCTCTACCTTGGGTTATTACGTTGATACAACTTAATAATTGTCAACTTGAAGCGTACTTGTCAGTCAGTTATCAATACATTGCGGTATTCTCCCTTCATGTTCAATCTCAATCGACTTGAAGCATCGTTGCATACGATCCTTTAAAATCGTATCGGGATTTAACAAAGTCCTTTAGTTATAAAAACTGATCAAAAG
>NC_133496.1:6266476-6311146 GCF_025370935.1 Choristoneura fumiferana | reverse complement strand
ATAAGTATAGAGGGGGGGCCGGGTGGGCCGTACCCACCCCAGGATGTTGGGTTACTAATTCGAAATTCTATAATACTGATATCTTCACACAAAAACCCTAGATACGCCAATGGACTCTGAAAGAAAAATGATTTCTCTTTTATTTGTAGAATACCTATGAATAATCTGTTACCTGAAAACATATGTCAAAAAGAAAATAGGTATGTAATGTTTGAAATGATCAATGCGCAAAATACATTCTAAATTAGGTTAATATATGAAGTACTAGCCGTTACCCGCGACTCCGTCCGCGCACAATTAGTTTGTCGCTATCCCGCGGGAACTATGCAGTTTTCCGGGATAAAAACTATCCTGTCTTTCTCCGGGACTCAAACTATCTGTATACCAAACTTTATATAAATCAGTTCAGTGGTTCAGACGTGATGAAGTAACAAACAAACAAACAGACAAAATTTCGCATTTGTAATATTAGTAGGATTGGATGATGCTACTGATTTGCACTAGTCCTTAGGTATGTATTGTGACCTTTATTATTCCAATCTTTCGCACTCCCACAACAACACCGCATCAACTCAAAATAATATACCATTTTAATTTAGACCTTCCAGAAATTTGATTTAAGTCTAAGGGGCTGTTTCACCATCCATTGATTAGGGTTAACTGACGGTTAAATGTGATGCCGTCTCCGTCTATTCGAACAAAACAAATAGAGACGGTATCACATTTAACCGTCAGTTAACACTAATCAATGGATGGTGAAACAGCCCATAAATTAAATTAAATAAAATGGTGTATCATTTTGAGTTGATGCGCTGTTGGTCTGGCAGTGCGTTTTATGTAATCTGATATCCACAATACTTACGCAAAACAAGACTCCATCAAAATAAGCAAATACTTGATCTAGACCGGTATAATTAAGCAGATACCTTCAGTACTGGTAGCAGATAAATCAGCGCGCGCCGCTCCGTCGCTCGTGACTGATGGACGGAGCGACGGTACCGTCAACAACAAATACTGAAACATGAATTTTCCTAAATTTTTTGCCACGTAGTAATACCTTGTTCAATTTTTATTAGAATTTGAACCTAGTGTTTATAAAAGTTGTCAATCACTTGAACTTCAAACAGACGGAGTTATTTAAGGTGGCAAGTGCTAGGACCTTGTGCAAGGTCCGCCGGATTGCTACCACCATCTTGCTCGCTAATCCTGCCGTGAAGCAGCAGTGCTTGTACTGTTGTGTTTCGGCGTGAAAAGTAAGACCACCGGTGAAATTACTGGCACTTGAGGTATTCCATCTAGGCCTCTAGGTTGGCAACGCATCTGCAATACCCTAATGTTGCAGATGTATTGTATTGTAAAACTCTTTATTGTACGTAAAAACACATGAAAATAACAGAACACCGGATAATAAGATCTACAAAGGCAAACTTATCCCTTAAAGGGATCTCTTGCAGCTAACGTTTGAACGATTGACAGGATATCAGACACAAGAGTAGACTAGACACTACCAGAACAATGAAAAGGTAAAAGAACCGAAATTTAAATTGACTCAAAAAATTCATTTCAAATAAACATACATATATTATAGGTGCACAAACTAATAGACAGATGGATAGATGTTTATGGGCGAGTGATCAGGAGACCCATACTTGCTCGTTTGCCATCCCAGTCGAATAAAAAAAAAGTATATTGAAATCAATTCGTCCCGGCAGGGCCGACGACGCACTGGCATTGCGTAAAGCGCTGCGGGTGTCGAGTCTATGGACAGTGGTGATCACTTAACATCAGGTGACCCACTAGTTCGTCCGTCTGGCCTCTCTAACATAAAAAATGCCAATTTAATCGTCCGTTTGAGACCTACGATGCCAAAGAAGACAGACAGACGCCAGCGTCAAACGTATAACATCCCTCTTTTTGCGTAGGGGATTAAAAACCATCCTGAGTTGGTTTTTCCAACTAGGTTTTTTAAATCAAAATAACTTATATCTGACTTTATTTTACAAAAAAACATGCACCACCAATTGCACCACCTGCTGTAATCTAGTCCTTACTTCTTTCTGTTAAAAAAGTTCGCCAGGAAGAGATCGCTCTGAAGCGATAAGTCCGCCTATTGCTTACCTTGTAAGTTTATCTCTGTGTACATGTGTTCTATATCTCTTACCATTTGTGGTGTAGCCATGCACTTGCTTTACTACGGGTACACAGTACCCAACCTCAATAAAGCGTCGCTTCACCCATGACAGAGGCCAAATACCGTTGATTCACCGCGCCTTTTGGCGGTCGAAATAAGGGTAGCCTTTTCAAGAAAAGGATAGAAACATTGACTAGCCATTTTATTCTTATGAATAAGTAAGTAAATAAGATATATTTTGTGAGCTCCGACTACTCACCTTGTCGTGGACACTACAGTACCCAAGATAAAGCGACGTCCAAATAGTGTTGGGTTAGTACCCAGGGTGAAGCGACGGAACTCGGCGTGAACGCGGGTAAAGCGGTAGAACAAAAACTCATTGCATTGTATTGTACATTTTTGTTCCAGTGCACTTAGTGTAAGTTTTCGGTTATAAAATTACGCCTCGATCGCGTTCGCGTTAAAATCTCAATTTGTATGGAAACACGAACATCGCAAACGTTCCGCTAGAGGCGCTGTTCGTGTTTCCTTATAAATTGAGATTTCATCGCGAACGCGATCGAGACGTATTTTGTAACCGAAAACTTACACTAAGGGTAAGGGGAGCCCTGCAAAACTGTTTTCACGGTTTTTGTTTTGCTGACGGTCCGTAGTTGGCACGTGCGACACATGGCCGGACAATACTTCATCGTTATCTGTATCTCTTCCAGTTAGTGCTAATAGTGGACATTCGTTACCTGACAGCCGCCATCTTGTACCTACGAGAATACTTGTTTGTGTCAAGTCAATCGAAACCCCATTAACGAGCAGCGCAAGAAACGCCGGGAACTCGGAGCAGTTGCGCTTGCGCTTTATTATCATCATCATATCAGCCATTGGACGTCCACTGTTAGATATAGGCCTCTCCCATAGACCTCTAGTTGCTCTGGTTGGAAGCGGCCTGCATCCACCGTGAACCCGCGGTTTAACTAGGTCATCCGTCCATCTCGTTGGTGTTTCTCTATAAGCAGGCATAAAACAGTACCGCAGCAAGCAAACCTTGGCTTATCGGTGAACTAGGTAATTCGGTGACAGCTGTCACTTTTGAGGTTTGCGATGGCAGCGATTTAATCGCTTGCGTTTCCCCATTGTGAGCTCAGAATTACCAAGTTCACAAGGTCTCCTGTCACTAATATTATTTCCAAATAAAATAGAGAACTTTTGTCTCTGTCGTGGACCTTATATTTATTTTTCTATAGGTACCTATGACTGACTGAATGATTTAAGTGAACAATACCTTAGCTTCTACAGACAGACACCATTCGTTCAATATTTGATGGTATCAGAACCTGGCATTAGCGTAATTCGCTTCACGCTAATATGAAATGCCTACATTTCATCTACCACCGATTATTACTATACCATGCGATATTGTAATGTCATTCCGGTAATAGGCCCCTTAATGGGACCGATTTGGAACGCACCAATAGGAATAGAGCTACCGCGTCCCGCGCTCTCGCTACACAAATTTTAAACAGCACTACCGCTAACACCTTAAGACCGGTGCATAAGTTTTATATTCATGTGAATAGGCAGTAGCAAATACTTGTTTGATTGTTAAGGGGGGTGTTTTAATACCACTCAGTGGTTCAATTTAAATTTGTCTTTGCGTAGAACATTAAGTTATTTAGCCATTTCGGTTAGTAGCAGCAGCGCTGGTTTTGAAATAATCAATTTGTAGGATATGATTTCGTGTTACGGGAGTGCGATCGTGGTTGGATAAGTTTATATGCTTTCGGGGTTCTTTATAAATTGGGGTGGTCTAAGTTTTTCATTATACTTTTATTTATGAGTTTATAACCTGGATTTACACTTACACATAGGATATTCTAAGTCACGGAAAATTTAATAGTTCCGGAAGGATAGCAATAAACGAATTCTTTGTGAACGAAATCGCGAGCATCAGCCATAGATAGGTACTATTAGTTGACAATAAACTAAAAATAAGTTTCTAGTAAAAGTTTTTTTTAAATACAAGTGTCTACGCCACTCTTACTCTTTGCCTCCGGCCTGCGCAGCCGCGGTGTGCGCATGCGCGGAGGAGCGCGGGAGCGGGGGACGCTCGCCGATCGGCGCGGCGCGGCCGCCGCCCCGCCACCGACACTGGCCAACAACGACTCTCGCGCGCGCACGCGTTTCTAACTAAAAATAATATTTTAACTCTGTACCTTTATTAATACAGTTTTGTAAAAAGTCAAAGCCTAACCTCATTTCTGACCGCATCCTAATTAATTAAACATAAAGTGGCGACCGTGACAGGACGCGGGTCGCTTAACCTCACGTTCCGGGCACGTGGTTGTGCGCACACACAGTACTTTGTGCCAACCGCGTTATCGAAAGGCGCTCAAGATATCAAGAAGGAACAATCGGCGGCGTAGCAGCCATCGAAGACTTCCTGAAGAAATCCCCGTCCGATCGACGTGGAAGATTCTAGAAGATGGGATAAGTCGATACGAAGTCCAAGGACGCACTGAAGACTGCCGCGTGCAGTTGCCTGACGACATCGCCCGTGCTTCTCTTCCATGCTAACCAGGAACGTGCCGTGAGCCCAGTCCTTTCTTTACCTACTTCCTAATAATGTGGTCCGTATTCTCTGACTGAACTTTCAGGCGAGCGCTTCGAGTGTCGTGTGTTTTCCTGTGCCTTAAAAGCTATCTTATGCTTTAGTTACGGTGATACAGGCAGGCCAGTCAGGTATTGTCGTAACTTTCGCAGTTAAAAACCTCACTTTCATTGTCTTGTTGACTTAAGTACCTAACTATTATTGCATTGTGGTGTGATCTCGCACGCATTTATTTATATTCTAACGATTTAAATATTGCCTACGCCTTACTAACTGTTCAAGTTTAATTCTTCCCGTAGGCATAAAGTTTATTAACCCCGATTTAACTCATACTTACTCGCATTTTAACATTCTTATTCGAATTTTGCCATACTATTCATACTAAAGCCATCTACTTCGTGCATAATTTGCCAAATTGCACAGAATTCGTTCACTTCGCTGGCCGCCATTTTGCATTTGCACTTATTCGCTTCCAGGAAGTGCGCGCCGCGCTGTGCCGTTTCATCGCTTTGTTCGCCACGTCACGGGAGCGGCGGGGCATCGCCATCTTGTTTATACACGCCGGCAACGCGTAGCAGCCACATAAATAAGGAGCGTAAGCCTATTGAGCCAATTTATTAATTATTTAACCTCGTATCTTTGCCTATTTTGCTATAGTTTGTTAATAATTGATCTTAAAATGTCTCAAGCAGATTTGGCGGCTCAGATCGTAGAACATAAAACTAAAAGAAGTTCTGTGAAAGGCCAATTAACTAAATTCACTAATTATTTAAATAAATTTAATGTGAATGAACCGTTAAGCGACTTAAGGTTTAACGAATTAACATCGAGGTTAAATAGAATTGTTGAGTTATCCTCAAAATTCGATGAGCTGCAAACGTTCATAGAAGTTTCTAACCCTGATAATCTCGATAACGAGCTATCAGAACGCGAGGAAATAGAAGACAATTTTCATCTATCTATTGCCACGGCACAATGCATTCTTGACGGGGCCGCGGCTTCCAAGCAAAAACCCACTGCTCCATCAGATGGTAATCATTGCTCCAGTGTTTCTAATAACTGTCATCATTCTGAGCACATGGGCTTTCAATTGCCGCAAATACGCATTGCGAAATTTGATGGCTCTTATTATAAGTGGATGGAGTTCCGTGACACATATGAATCCTTGATACACAATAATGATAGAATAAAGGGAATTCATAAGTTTCACTATTTGAATACATACTTGGAGGGCGAAGCCTCTCGGGTCATATCTAACTTGGAAGTATCCGAGCTCAATTATTCTCAGGCATGGGAACTTTTGTGTGAAAGATACAACAACAAAAGACAATTAATCACTAATCATCTTAACTCTTTGTTGAGCATTGACGCCATGCAAAGGGAGTCTGACAAAGCTCTGCGCTTTCTAAATGATCACTTAACAAAAAATTTGAGAGCGCTCAAAACCCTTGGCCAGCCCACTGAACATTGGGACTCGATTCTTATACATATGTTTACTGCCAAACTTGACCCTAATACCAATGTTAAGTGGGAAGAGCATCGGAATAACCTGTCCGAGTTGCCAACTCTGGACGAATTTAGAAAATTTCTTCAAAATCGCGCAGATGTTCTAGAAACTCTTTCTAAATCAAAAAAGGAAAAGGATAAATTTCCTAATAAACATGAAAATAATACAAATAATAAAGGCTTGTTCAGACAAGATAAAAACATAAATACCTTCGTGATTTCAGCTAAACAAAGTAACCACAAGGGTGTGCCGTGCGTCGTGTGCCGTGGTGAGCACCGCATATACGACTGCAAGATCTTCAGGCATCTCACCGTGGACGAGAGATGGGCGCAGGCCTCTAAGCTCCAACTGTGCCATGTCTGCCTACGCCCTGATCACGAGACACGGCAGTGTAAACTGAACGGCTGCCGTGTGTGTAAGAAACGTCACAACACATTTTTACACAAAGACACAACACTAGCTTCAAACACATCTAACCCTCAGCCTAGCAGTGTTAGCATAGACCCGGACATAGCGTCCACCTCCACTGCTGCTAAGGTTTTACAGAACCCTAACGTGGACACACCCACTGTGTCCACATCTGCGCTGACCAGTAGTGAAGTTCTATTGTCTACAGCATTAATTGAAGTTTTTAATCCTTGTAATAATAGGAAAGAAACTGTAAAGGCCCTTCTGGACTGTGGCAGCCAGTCCTCTTATATAAGTGAAGGTTTGAAACATCGATTACAATTGCCCTCTCTGCCCCTCACTGCCACAACCATTCTAGGTATAGGCAACACTCAATTGAAGTGTGTTCCAGGGCGCTGTACTGCCCAGATTCAATCATTATCTGACAAATTTACTGCAAAGCTGGACTTCTTGGTCCTCAAAGAAATAACTGATAACTTACCAAGGCAATATTTTGATGTGAGTCAGTTAGGAATACCTTCCTCAGTGAGGCTAGCCGACCCAACATTTAATATTCCCTCTCATATAGATGTCCTTCTAGGAGCTGATGTTTTTTGGCATATAGTGGGAGGTGAACAAAAACCCTTGGCAAACAAACAAACAATGCTGATTGAATCAAAATTGGGTTGGGTCATTGCAGGCTCTGTCATGAGTACGAGCCTTGCCACAAATACAAATTTCACTCGAAGCAATCTTTGCCTTGCTGACCTCTCGTCTCAAATGACCAAGTTCTGGCAAGGTAGTTGGGCCAAGTAATAATGGGTTCCTTACTAAGCACCCAATTGAAGAGCATTTTATAGAAAATACTTACCGTTTAGATAGCGGTCGCTTTGTAGTCCGACTGCCCTTAATTGATACCCCAGATTGTTTGGGCAACTCCTACTATATGGCCAAAAAACGTTTGCTCAATTTAGAAAATCGTTTTCAAAAACAGCCCAAACTGAAAGAAAGGTACAATGAATTTATTGATGAATATAAACAGTTAGGACATCTATCCGAGTCTCAGCTGCTGTCTAGCCCTAACTACTTACCGCACCACCCAGTGGTCAAGGAACAGAGTGAGTCCACAAAACTACGCGTCGTCTTCGACGCGTCTTGCCCTACCTCTTCTGGTTACAGCGTTAATAATATACAGATGGTAGGGCCTTGCATACAAGACTCCCTGTTTAACATTTTGCTCAGATTTCGCCATTATAAGTACGCATTGTCAGGTGACATCGAAAAACAATACCGTCAAATTCTAGTTAATGAGCTTGACAGGGATTTACAAGTAATTCTATGGCGCGAAGATGAGCACTTACCAATTCGCGCACTTACCTTGAACACAGTAACTTACGGCTTTGCTAGTGCGAGCTTCTTAGCCGCCAGGTGCTTGTGGCAGTTGGGGACGAGTGCAATGACCCCAACATAAAGGCAGTTATGCAAAATGATTTCTACTGCGATGACCTACTTACTGGCAGTGACACAGAGTCTGAGCTATTGCACATACAAACAGAAATTTCAAAATGCTTAAATGCTGGTTGTTTTAACTTACGAAAATACAGATCTAATTCACCTAAACTATTAAATTCAAAAAACATTAACGTTAACGATAATCTGGCACTAAGCCAATCTTGCCAAACGCTTGGTTTAGGTTGGAACCCTGGCCAAGACACGCTTCACTTCTCTATTGATGAATCAAATGATGATGAGGGTAATGTAACCAAGAGATCACTTCTGTCAACAACCTTCAAAATTTTCGATCCTTTAGGGCTACTGAGTTTATGTACAGTCAAACCAAAATTACTAATACAACAATTATGGAAGGCAGGGCTGGGTTGGGATGATCCTGCCCCGCCTGAAATTCGGCGTGTCTGGTCACGGTTCATAAAAAATTTACACCACCTCAAAACGCTTTCAATTCCTAGAAATGTACTGAGTAACTTGCCACTGGCAATAGAACTTCATTGCTTCTGTGACGCGTCACAGTCAGCCTTTGCGACATGCATATATGTCAAGTCCATTACAAACTTAGGTGAACAAAGTGTCAATTTATTGTGTGCAAAGGATAGGATAGGACCCGTGAATCCCATAAGTATTCCACGTATGGAACTGTGTGGAGCCCTTTTAGCGGCCCAAGCATGGGCAGCAGTAACTGCAGCCCTTAGAAAACCTATTACACGCACCATTTTTTGGACTGACTCCAGCGTGGTCCTAGCATGGTTAAAAACCGATCCCTCCAAGTTGAATGTATTTGTACGAAATAGAGTTGCAACTATAACTGATCTTACCTCAACTTCAACTTGGAGGCACGTGCCCACGGCACATAACCCAGCTGACCTGGCCTCTCGCGGCGTTGATCCCCAGCATGTCGCTGCAATGTCGCTGTGGTGGCACGGGCCAGAATTTCTTCGCGAACCCGAGACTAGCTGGCCCACGCTGGACAAAGTATCCCATGACGATTTACCAGAATTAAAAATAACATCAATGAGTGCTAGCGTAAATTCTATTCAATGTGTTATATATTTCGAAAGATATTCTAAATTGAAAACATTGCAGCGTGTGGTTGCATTCATACGTCGTTTCATAAATAATTGCAAACGTACTAGCACAAAATTATCTGGCCCATTAACTGCCCAAGAATTAAAGGATTCCTTGCACACACTAATTAAGCTATCACAGGCACAAACATACAAAAATGAGCTCGACACTTTACAAAAAAACAAATACTTAAACGCTAAAGTTCACATGTCGTCTCTAACGCCTTTCATCGACTCTCAGGGGATCCTGAGAGTCGGGGGGAGGCTGGATGCTTCATCCTATAACTATGACAAGAAGCATCCCATTATATTATCCTCTAAACACCCACTCACCAAACTTATCTTCGAACAGACACACGCACGTCTCTTACATGCACCGCCGCAGCTCCTTTTGACCTCTATTAGAGAGGAAATATGGCCGGTTGGGGGTAGAGCCCTGGCGCGACGCACGGCGCACAATTGTGTTATTTGCAAGCGCGCCGCTGGTCAAACTTTAAAAAATATAATGGGCAACTTGCCAGCCCAACGTATAACAGCTGATTTTCCGTTTTCTGTATCAGCAGTTGATTTTGCAGGGCCGTATTTGATTACCGACCGACGGGGGCGTGGTTGTAAAATAACTAAATGTTACTTGTGTTTGTTTGTCTGTCTTAAATACAAATGTGTACACTTGGAGGCCGTGAGCGAGCTGTCTAAGGATGCATTTATTCTATCTCTCAGGAGGTTTATCGCGAGGAGGGGCAAACCTCGCGAGCTGCTATGTGACAATGGGCGAGAATTTCGTGGCAGCTGCCAAAGAGATAGATGAATTTGTAAGGCTCAATAAAGACTCTATGAAAGAGTTGCAGCTGACGAAGGCATTAACTTTAAATTCTCACCGGCTTACGCTCCTAATTTTAATGGTCTGGCCGAGGCCGGCATTAAGCAGGCAAAATTTCATTTAAAAAGAATTCTAGGAAACACTCATTTGACGTTCGAGGAGCTCGCCTCATTATTTAGTCAGATTGAAGCTATTTTAAATAGCAGGCCACTTTGCCCTCTCTCCCCTAGTCCCAATGATTTTCTCCCCGCTCACACCAGGGCACTTTCTGGTTGGCAGACCCCTGACGTCGCTGCCTCGCCGCCGACTGCGCGACGAGAATCCTAACAGACTGAACCACTACCGAAGACTCGAGCAGCTGCGTCAACATTTTTGGGCCCGCTGGACCGCAGAATATATATCCGAGCTCCAGCACCGCTATAAATGGAGGACTCGACACACAGACCTACAGCTTGACGAGCTGGTCCTCATAAAGGACGATGGATTACCACCCCTACACGGGAGAATGGGTAGAGTCTCCAAGATCTACCCCGCCCAGATGGCATCCCACGTGTGGCAGACATCACTACAGCTAGAGGCACCATACGCGGGCACTCAACAGGATCTGCCCCCTGCCCTCTTCACAAGACTCTTGAAGACAGGTCTTCAAGGGCCCCCAGTATGTCTACGCCACTCTTACTCTTTGCCTCCGGCCTGCGCAGCCGCGGTGTGCGCATGCGCGGAGGAGCGCGGGGAGCGGGGGACGCTCGCCGATCGGCGCGGCGCGGCCGCCGCCCCGCCACCGACACTGGCCAACGACGACTCTCGCGCGCGCACGCGTTTCTAACTAAAATAATAATTTTAACTCTGTACCTTTATTAATACAGTTTTGTAAAAGTCAAAGCCTAACCTCATTTCTGACCGCATCCTAATTAATTAAACAACAAGCTTTTATGCTGACTGTACTTTTTCTTGACTTTACTTGCATTATCACCCAAACTACATTTGCATACCAAATTTCAAGTTGATGCCATTAACCCTTGAAGAGGCGATCCTGGCCGGCCTACCAGGATCTCACTACCAGATTATTGCCACGCAATTTACATAAGTATTCCACGTCAAGTCAATCCAACTACTGGAAGTTGGTCGAACAAAATATAATTTGCAAGGTTTGACTACACACACGACGGACAGGTGAAAATGAAAACTACATTACCGCTCAAATTTAATTTTCGATTAGGTACTTGACAAAAATTTGTCTATTTTAAACGAATTTCCCACAAATCCACACGTCCTTCTAAGTCAACATACTGAAATTCTTACCAATAGAATATTTCCCACAGGTTTAAAAATTGAGCAAAACTTATCACTTATCAGAGTGACCTTGACGTTTGACGTCGACGCTGATTACGAGTATGGGCTCATTTCACTCTCATGGCACCGTTATGGAAGGCATTTAGCTTCCGCGTTTACCAGGACCGCATGAAATTATAGAATGCTATTTCAGCGGCAAGCGAGCAAGCAAGGGGCTCGGCTGGGTACTGTACTGGCTACAGTGAGTCGGGAAAATTGCACTAGATGGCGTTGAAAGTTGGATTTCCTATAGATGCCTACTCTACTACCTGCTTACTTACTACCTTACCGCAGAAAACATAAAACACGTTTCTGACAAGGGTGTAGCCAGGATTCTGACCCTTGGCAAGTTGAAGTAAGTGTACTGAATTTAAGCCTAGTTGGATTCTTGTAGATATATGTGTCGGCGGCCGATCGTAAAATCCGCCAGATCACGAAATTCCTAGGCATATCGTGAAACGCCGCCATTTCATGATATGCCTAAACGTTGGCCAGGCATATCACGATGTGCCTGAGAAATAATACGGCAGATCGATTAGAGCAACGCATTCGTCGATATTCCTAGCTCTATACCGGGCACATCGTAAAATAGTTTATTTTATGGCCACTGGTGGCGCTGCGTATGCAATGGCGGCCGCGACCAGCTGACCGGTCGTGTTTGTTTAGCGCGTGAAAAATGTCGGCGTCGCAACAAAATGATCTTTAAACCGCAACTAGTGATTGAATTCAAAATAGAAGTGCAAAAGAAGCTTTTGAACATCAGCTCCGTTCTTTTTATGTGAATCAAACGTATTCTGTGCACAATGTGAAAAAACCATGGACGTCTGCCCGTATTTAGAGGTTAGTATTTGTTGATAAATAAAGTATTCACTAGTTGTTACTTATTTATATAGAAAAATTTAGGCACGACGAGCGAAGCGAGGAGTGGTTAGTTTTAATGTGATCACGACGCACGAGCCGAGCGAGCGAAGCGAGCGTGCCGCGGCAGCGGCCGGCGAAGTGCCAGAACCGATTTGGCGGCGTTTCATGATATGCCTAGGAATTTCATGATCTGCCTAAACTGGCCAAATCATGAAATGGCGGCGCTTCATGATATGCCTAGGAATTTCATGATCTGCCTAAACGTCACTAGGCAAATCGTTAAACGGTGAGATTTGAACGATATGGCGGATGTCCCTTAGCCAATTCATGAAATGCGGCATTTCACGATATGCCTAGGAATTTCGTGATCTGGCGGATTTACGATCGGCCGCCGACATATGCATCTTACCTATACCTAATAAGATACAATAGGTACCAAGAAAAGGGTTGACGGAATAAGAGCTGGGTGATTGAAACCATCAATTTACATAAGGTTTAGGCTGCCCGAGCTGCGGTTTGGAAGCATTCCTTATTTAGATAGGGGCAGCCCAACAAGCAAAGTAATCCTATAAGAAAGAACTATAAGTCTGTTTTTACCAGTAACATACTTATAAAGACCTTGCTGTAGATTATTTTACTTTTATCGAACGTTATTGTACGAACGCTATAGGATTATTAAGTAGATTGGTGACGGAAACTGAGGTGGCACTGATGCAGTCCTGGATTTGTCAATAGGCCGTATAGGCCGCGGCCTAGGGGCGGCAGATTTCAACGAGAAAATTATTTTAGAAAGTTACATAGGGCGGCGGATATAAAGTGGCCTACACTCCTAAAAAACATAAATCCGCCACTGCACTGATGACTTATGCTGAAAGTGAAATTAACGACGTACTAAGTACAAGTGGTCTTGGTTTTATGCTGTCCTAGTAAACACGGAAGGAGAATAGCTCCAAACTCGTTTGCGTCGCGACTCGTGCGAAACGAAAACAAATGAATATTGTGACGAATGTTATTGTTTTTCGTTATAACGTTCAGTGCCGGCAACGTATGATATATCATATGGGAGTGTTTAGTTTTAAGTGCACCCTGTATTTTTGTTTTCAGAATGAGTTCTTAATTCTAGGTTATTCTTACTCACAATAACCGAGCACTATTGATATTGGCGAAGAAAAAAAAAACCTGAAAAAAATGAAAACCTCTATATTCGTTTTTAGGGTTCCGGAGCCAAAATGGCAAAAACGGAACCCTTATAGTTTCGTCAAGTCCATCCGTCTGTCTGTCTGTCCGTCCGTCCGTCCGTATGTCACAGGCATTTTACTCGAAAACTACAAGATGTGATGTAGAAATGCGATTTTGTTCACTGAGTTTTCATAGCAAAACCTGCCTGTTTGAGCTGCTGAGGTGAAAAAAATATTAATAGTTTATTCTGAAAATCGCGATAATTACTAAATTTACTGCAGGTAATACTTAATGTTATTTTTATTATTATGGCATGAGGCTTGGTAGTAAAGCTAAAGTTTATACTTTTTATTTGTGTAGTCCTCTCTTATTTTCTGTGGCAATCAATGATTTTATTATTATTATTATTGAAATAGTAGGGGGTCCTACATGAGTTAAAATAAAATTGTATCATAGTTTGTATACCATTCGCAGAGGTAGTTATTCAATAGGTATAATATGATTCTTTTCAGACTAACACATCTGTTTATCTCTATACATACCTACTCTTTCTCAAAACAATATCCGATTGAATGTGACACGGACAGTTAGCATCTATTGACATTGACAACTACCTCGTTAAGCCGCCATGTGTAATTTACGAGACGTCCTATAAAAAATATTTAAATTTAACTATGCCATTTTATGCCACGATATTCAAATTAGTATCTTGAAATTATCTATATTTTAAGAAAATAAGATAAAAAAGAGTAGTAAAAAAAGTGAACAATGCCAATTGGCTCATTTACGTCAAAAAACCTCACGATACTAACGCCATCTAGCGATATTTCGCCTGTCAAATTAGCCCTCATTAAATAAGTTAGCACATCTTTTTTTTTGTAGACCGATTTGATCGACAAATGCAATTTTAAGTCATTGCAGCCACTGCACAAGTAGCTGAAGTTTGTTATCTGTAATTTGAACTTGTATTGTACTTGAAAAGAATAGATATTTATGTAAGTTGTCTCTGCTAGTCAAATTTGGTGCAAATATGTAATTTCGATCGCACTAAAAATACAGTTAAGTACCTAACAATAAATTTCGTAGATTGTTAACAAGAGCACCTAAACAACTTAGAAAAGTAGCAAAACCCCCGACATTGTCAATTCACAGTTCAATATCTTTAATACCTTAAAAACGGCTGACCTGATTTTAATGAAAAATAGCTAAAAACCACTGCAAAGAAAATTGCTTTCACCTGAAAAAAATCGTATCGAAATTGGTCCATGCGTTTGAGAGCTGTGATGCCAACAGACATACTTCATCACTACTCATACTTCATACTTTGGCATCAAACTTACAACATCCCTTTTTTGCGCCGGGGGTTAAAATTTTTAAGCCAAGTTCATTTTGTGGATTGCTCAGGCTGCTAGTAGGTTACGAGCGTATTCGGTACTAGGTATTCAGAAAACAAGACGGGTTCGGACAGATTCACTTTTTACTTAGGGAAAACTCCGAGAGATGGCGTGGAAATGAGATTCAACTCCGAAAATGGAATTGGAAAACCATAGTTAGTTCGCTCAAATAACGACTTCAAAAAGGGAGTTAAGGGAGTGATTATAGTAGTAATGCATGAACAATAAAATTTACATAGTAAGTGAATAATCGTTTCCATTTTATTTCCTCGCCATCGAAGTGAAAAGCAGAGTGTAAAACTAGAGCATTAATCCCATTTTCTGCTCGACGTGTCTGTCCACTTCTCAGGTAAAATGCCTCGTTTTATGCTCTCGTTATATAATCTACTACTATACTGCAGTAGACACGCTAAAATTATTAATTTTATTCAGTTCACCTTTCATACGAGTAAGCGTCAACCAAATAATATTTACTAACAAAATAGGTACAACCTTAAAACTTTAGTAACCCAACGCTATGCACAGTTTCAAATATTTAGTTCTATGCAAGTGAAAATTAATTAATTTTCTTATGAGATATGTCTCTACCTAATCTGATTAGTTATTAAAAAGTTAGTTACTTATTTTTTATTTTATCAGAAAAACTCTTGAGGCGCACAAAATATGCATGTTTCGTGGATTTTATTGCCAAAATTTTACCAACCCTGTTAAAATGTTTTTAAAGCTTCATTCATTTGTTTCTTGGTAAGTAGTGAACGCCCGACGCGTGTGTACCAGGGGCATAGGGAATAAAAGGAGGTTATATCCGTTTAGGTTGGTTTAGGGGTTGCGATTGGCAGCGGGTGTATCTAAAGAGCAGTAGGTGGCGCTAAAATCAATTTCGCAAAGAGTGTGTTTGCGCGCTGAAACAGATTTCTGAAAAGTGGTGAAAAATTCTGTGTGAGAGTCAAAACTTGAATTTTTTAAATACCTACTCATTAAAGTTGTTTAAATTTCTTTCTTCTTTTGCTTTTTTTTTTTCAAATAATAAAAAATATATTTGGTGGTTAGGTACTGTAATTTTGAAGGAATAGCTAGTTATTTTTTCCGCTTTCAATTGCTACCTAAGTCTTTTCGGGGCAATGATTTAAAAATCAGAGGTCATTTAAGACACATTTCACTACCTTTAGGTTTATGATAAATTCATCATCATCATCATCATCTGGAGGACATCCACTGCTGCACGAAGACCTCCCCTATTGAACGTCACAATGAACGACAACTCACCACTTACAACCAGGGGCTACTACGAAATTCAAAAATTTAATTTCGTATCGTACCGTTCCTCTCACTCTTATTAAATATATAATATACCTCGTCAGCGGGACGGCAAGATATGAAGTAAGTATAGGGCCGTTACCTACGCCCTCGCGATGTTGTCAGTCTATAAAGTGGGAAACCTACGAAGTGGGATTCTACGAAGTGTTGGCATCGTCTTACAATTTTATTCGTGGTCACCATTCGAGGACTTTTCTCCCCCAACGGTTATCTGTTCTTATTCGTGCAGCATTAGATTGCAATGAAACATTTACCGCTCCATAGCTCCGTTTCCACCAGAGATGTGCGAGGATGTGTTGCGAGGAATTAGATAGACACGCTTCATTTACCTCGCCTCGCTCCGCTCAGCTGTTTCCACCAGAGATGTGGAAATGAAGCGTTTCTATTGGTTAATGAAAAACTCATCCCTCGCAACACATACTCGCACATTATTGGTGGAAACGCTGCTTTATCGCCTACCAAAATATTTCCAAAGACTTTACAGATGTCTCTAGTTTCCATACCAAATTGAACACTACAGTAATTAAATTATCATTCCTCTGTTCGACATTACGCGATAATGACTCGACGGTCAGACCGCTCCGAAGCAAGATAAAGCCTTTTAGTGAGACTTGTGTGGTCTGAATTAGAGGCAGCATTGTGTGGTCGTGCCCTATGGGAGTGCGGTAATCGTACAATGTAATATGAAATTTCAATTTCTCTTCGGTGTTTGTTGCGTAACATCATGTAACATGCAGAAAAAGTAATGAAAGCCAATTTATTTTAAAGATCTTAGGATTATGCGGAAAATTTGCCAAAGAGAATTCTGATCTGAGGCTCTATTGGTGCGTTCGGCAACACACAGATCTTAACCCCTGGTATGTGCAGACGTGGATCTGCATCAAATTTAAGGCTACCTTTTGTTTTTATTTTAAAATTAATTCTAAATAGTTCAGAAGATTAGCCTGAAAGGTCTTCAGTCATTGTATATTTTTAAAATTTGAATAGTACGAGTTTTTGATTCAAGCCGAAGTCACGCTCTTGACTCTGTAGAGTCACCAGACTGCAATATCTGACACAACAACGTGCATAAATTATATCTGATACGACTCTATTCTAGGGCCGCTAGAACGTGTCAGATATTTTTGAACGCTTCGCAGTACACCTTTGAGTAGTCGATCAAGTACTTAGGTAACCAATTTTTACGACAGTTCTTGCATTAGTACTTACATTACATTCTTACTAATGTGCATTTTTAGTATTTATTTTAGGGCAGCGTTTCTTAAAATAGTGTCCACGGACCCCTTAGGGATCCGTATCATGTGTATTTAGGGGTCCGCAGTAGGTCAGGCTGTAAATAAAATAAAAAATAGTATTTATTAAGAAATTTAAGGAAAATTTTGACAGGGGTCCGTAGAACTGTTTAAATTGTGAAAGTGGTCTGTTACTGCAAAAAGTTTAAGAAACCCTGTTTTAGGGTCTCATCGCTCGAAGAACAAATTAGCGTTGGGAGAGAAGGGTCCTCGAGGCCATCACGATCACGAACCGGCAGAGAAGACGAAACGTTTGCAGGCCTCCCACTAGGTGGACTGCAAGTGGCTAGTTGTCATTGTGGCGTTTTAAGGGGGAGGCCTTTATTCTTCAACGGTAGACGTCTTCCGTCTACAACCCACCAAAGTTGACGATCCTACCATATTGCCGAAGACCTCTTTACTCTATAACTAAAACCAAGATATGGTTCAATGGTACCCCACAGATTTAACTCTCGTTGCTATTCAAATTAATGTATGTATGCAATCACGACTAAGACACGTTGGTGGTCCCATACAGCCAGCAATAAAATATAGATGTATTCAATGGCTCAATGGCCCAATGCCTTTGCCTTGCCAGTGTTAAAAAGATTTTTACCGCGTTTTTGAATTATGAACTGTCAATAGCTTTATGGCTGTTAATTAAATTTAGGTTTAGTTGGTGGTCTTTTATTAGAGTTCTGTACCTTTAGGGTCCGAACAGCACCCTAATGCTGTCACTCACGTGTCTGTCCGTCCGTCCGTCGTTCGTTACACAGATTTTACAGCCAACAGGTTAGAGCTACAGTATTGAATGAAAAGTGGGATAGCTCACGTCTTAAATCGAGTTTAGCTCCACTGTTTCGGACTAATTCGTAGCCGGAGAGCCTTCTTCCCAGAGCAACGCGGCTCGGCGACTGCTGCAACACGCGCACTGCGCGCCACCGCTCTTATCGCGCGACTACCCGATGAAATTAATACCAGCGCTAGTGTTAGTTTTTATTAATTCAATGGTAAGTATGTTCAGTTTACTTATAAAAGAATACTTACTTAATTTTTTAGCACATGTTTTTGTGAATTTAACCCCATACCCAATCAATCTTAGCTATACATGAGGACTAGGATGCAAGAGCTAAACATAATACGAAACGTTTTTTCGATCCATTTCAATTGGGTGCCTTCTTTGCGCAGCGGGCGATTAGCGGTGGCTGTGTCGCTCTCTCATTACCGCGGCCTAATTGCGGGCTCAAACGCGCCGCCGGCTTTCATCTTACCGCCGTCGTGGGCACAGAGCGAGCGGTGGCGGGAGCGGTAGCGGTGGAGGTAGCGAGAGCGGGAACGGTAGCTGTAGGCGGTAGTTATGTCGCTCTCTTATTACTAGGGCCTAAGGCCTTAGTGTGGTGTTTCCCAAACATGTTCTGCCGTGGCCTGGTAATTTTCATCATTCATTTCACTGCCCCATCGTAACCCACTTTATACTTTTACAATTTACTTATACTAATATTTACGATGCGTCGATCGATAGTAGATATTATTTTTAAAACAAGGCGAGATTGTTGTGACCCGGTATTTTATTTTGAAGGCCCGGTACCGCCCGGCCCGGCAAATGAAAAACTCTGCCTTAGTGTCTAACGCACGGGTGATTGTGATAGTTGCGGGCTCAATATGACACCATTTTTCATCTTATTACCATTCGAGCGGTAGCGGGAGCGGGATAGGTTGCAGGAGTGGGAAAAGTAGAGTGGCTGTATTTCTGCGGCCTGATTGCTGAGTTTACGTTCACTATAATAGGTATGCTAGCAGTAAAGGTTGCCGAAGAGTTTGATCTGAGTTTGTCAAGCTCTTAACTTCTTTTCATTTCATATCATAACGTAAATCAACATATCAAAACCATGTATGCGTCTAATAGTGATGTCACAATAATATTAAACTCAAAATAAAATAAAAAATATTTATGACAATCAGCCTACCCAAAATAAATATATACGACACAATGTAAATTATTGTGGAAAGAAGTAAATTGAATTGAATTGAATATCCTCGACATTTCGACTTTGTCCCAACTGTGTCTAAATCACAGCCGTTAAAAGTTGCCACCCAGCTTTTTCTCTTAAAACATATTTAAAAAAAAACAGACTGGATGATCCATAGCACCTATGCATATCGGCATCTCACACTTTCAGTGAAAAGGACTTTTCTTTCCTGCTGTTATTATGTAGTTTTTGGCCTTTCAGTACCAATTTTCTCCGCTTTCCGCTGTTCCCAGCACGCTGCACCAACCCTTACTTTGATAACATGACGAAATTTCTCTCATTCCTGTATTCATTTGAATTTAAACCATACCCCTCATTCCTAGGGATCATAACCATTACGAATCTAACCCGTGTAGTAATTGTTTTTATTCATTTATTACCACCATAGAGCCAGAATGGGCCCATAATGGCGTTAGTTGAAGTTATCATCGTGTAGACTTGTACTAATTTTATTAGATTTTTTATTGAACGATCGGAAGCCCCTTGGGATTAAGAAATGTGAAGATGTTTTTGAGAAATTTAGTGTGTAGATAGAGGTATTTAATTAGAGATTTGATTTTGATGACTTTAAAGGATAGCATCGAAGCTGAAAGCTGAGCGGGGTAGGTAGAGCAAGAGGAGCGGTCGCGCGCCAGCAGGGCTACTACGAAACTCGAAGTTCGTGTCGTTCGGTCCCTCGACACTTATACTATTACGAGAGGGAGAGGGACCGCACGACACGAACTTCGAGTTTCGAGTTTCGTAGTAGCCCTGCAGGCTCTTTAGTGCAAAATTCGAACTGCGTGACTTACCATCCCGCTCACGCTTATATTATTTAAAACGAGAGTGAGAGGGACGGTACGATACGAACTTCGATTTTCGAATTTTGTAGGAGCCCCTCAGATGGCAAGGGGGATTTTATGATGGCGCATTTTGAGAGGCGCGGAAGCGGGGTAGACAAATCTCGCTCTACCTTGATCAAGCGAACCGGCGCTGCTGAGCGGTTATACTAGTACCAATCTCATCTTGACCCTTTAAAGTCCTATTGCTGGGCTTGTGGACGGATATTTAACGGTCAAGTGCGAAGATATCGACACGACCAAAGTGACAAAAATATGCATACATACACAACCTTAATGTTAAGTGCATAAAGTCGTGTCTACATATTTTTGAAACTTTGGCCGTGTCCATATCTTAGCACTTGACTGTACCTACTTACGTACGTACGTAATTTATGACCTTGACTGTAAAATAAATCAAAATTATCAAGTACGAAACTAAATTCGCGTACTTACCTAGAAGATTTAAAAGTTTAGATTTAATTATCAGGCAATTTCTTCCAGTAGTTCATTTTATGAACTAAACTGTCTGTAGAACTTACTGAAAATCAAGAAAAACAAACACGAGTATATACTGAGATAAGTATAGGTAGTGCCACCAGAGTTGTGGTCACGCGCACAAGAACATGTCGTGTAACGACAGCCAGGATTATGACATTTACTGTTTCAATCATTTATTAGTGTTAACTGGCAGTTAGGTGTGATGCCGTCTCTATTTGTTTTGTTCGAATAGACGGAGACGGCATCACATTTAACCATCGGTTAACGCTAATCAATGGATGGTGAAACAGCCCCTTATTCAATCATTTCATTCATTCTCCTTTTGTGCAATCAGCTGTTGTGTTTATAGTAATCATTCACTTCAACTTCCGTAGCACTACTTATATTATCTTAATCAGATACAGTCGAGTTCATAGACTTGTGAGCAATAATTTGATCAAAAACATCTGAACACCCTCTATTATCAACGGCGTAGAAGCGTGTTCAGATATTTATGATCAAATTTTAGCTCACAAGTTTATGAACTCGACTGTACCCACGTATTTGTATAATTTTAAATCAAAATTATACTTATAGGTAAAGCGTGAATAATCTAATCTCAAGTGATCTAATCTCAAGTGGACACATAACTTTCGCGTTTATAACGCAAAGTAATGTATGGTACTCGTACCCACACAGCTATTATGAAGGCAATTGCCTATGAAATAGTGAGCGGTTGTGTGTGACTACAGCGCCGGGGTACTATGCTAATGGGTGATGCTAAATTAGATGGTTTTAAACTGAACTGAGCTGTCATTGGAAGCTGCGGTACTGTAGTTAAAGGGTGTACTGTAAACCAGCACTGCGGCTTCGTGTTGCAACACGTGAGGGGCACTTTTTGCTTCACTATACTATGTTTTTTTTCTTTCTTTTTTTACTCGTACTGAATCATGTACCAGGGTGGAATCTTTGTGCTACTAATGTTATGTTGACATCTCATACTTTTGCCAAGGAAATGGCAAAATTGATTATAAAAAGTTCCACACTGATACATGAATCAGTTTGTAATGTTATGTAAAGTTGTTCTATTGTTTTAAGTTTTAATGTATTTTTAACTCCCGACGCAAAAAGATTTAGTTTGACGCTAATATATGTCTGTCTGTCTATCGCATCGTAGTTCTAAAAAAGATGGACTGAGTTCGAGAAAGCGAGTTTCATTGTTATTTAAATACACACCTAAACTCGGAAATGACAATATCGGTTTAACATTTTTTCTAATTGGGTGTTTATTCAGATGAATAGATACATATTTTTGCATTTTGACTATGCAGTGTCTCCAGCGTCTCCACGCGGTATACCCTCACACTCGTCGCTCATTTCACAGACAGTTGACTTTATAATGGCTGTATAGAGTATTACTATGCCGCCTAATATATTTTAATGCTCGAAGTTATATTAAGATGTTCTACTCTTAATTATAAGACGGCATGATTAATACTCATTTCCGGTTTCTTTATTACATTATTAAATGGTTTTTGGTATCATTTTTTGCGGTTCGTTCAACAGCGTTTCGTAATGAAATTGATGATTTCTACTATAAAGTTACTTTATTAGGTACATATTTAAAAAAATTGTCTAAGTTTAGAGCATTTGAATTGAAGCCAAAAGGCAATTTTTCAGGTACCTACCTACAGGTCTTAATTATTATTATAGTATCGAGAATACAACTTTGATTTTTCACAAAAAAATTACAAAGTAATTACCTACAAACTTATTTTTTTGCTAACTTTATCTGTACGGAACCTAGGTATACTTACACCTACTTAATATGCGAACTCGACTTAGGTTACATTTGGCCGGTTTTTTTATTACCTGTTCAATCATCACTTTAATTTCGAACTATTAGACATACTTACGAGTACCTGTCAGACATTGCCGACTAAGACACTTTTAACCATGCTTGTATGATTGATACATCATTCATCTCTGCATCGTGGTGTAACCAATTAGTTTTTGTGAAAACCCATCCATTAAAACCTATTCCTAATGCAATTCACACCTCTTGGTGACTTCATACAAATTGAGTCGGCCATACAATAGCTCTACCTTGGATTATTACGTTGATACAACTTTAATAATTGTCAACTTGAAGCGTACTTGTCAGTCAGTTATCAATACACTGCGGGTATTCTCCCTTCATGTTCAATCCAAATCGACTTGAAGCATCGTTGCATACGATCCTTTAAAATCGTATCGGGATTTAACAAAGTGCCTTTAGTTATAAAAACTGATCAAAAGAGATTCCGAATCCTTTGTGCGCTCAAAACCCATAATGTGACATCTATCGATGACGAATGACTAGAATTACCAAGGTAATAAAACCTATAACAAACTCTGCGTCAACTCATTCTAGTGGTTTACCTTTTGGCGCAAAGACGAAGCATCATTTTAGGTGCTGTAAAAATAACTTTGTATGTGTTTAAAAAGGGTACAACCTAAATACGGAGGCGTTAAAAGGTGGTCCCCATTATAATAATATTTATTCGGTGCAACATCGGAGTCATCCTGATTGTACTTGACTAAAAGAGCGTATGTGCATGCCTTAGACGACGGATACGTCTTTTTGTCTAAAGCGGTATACATGTTGACTTAATGATAAAGACTTTTGGATCTAATTTTCATATTTCGCTGTGAAAATTAGCGAGTACCCTTAAAGGTAGGAAACGACCCTTAAATAATTTAAATTGTTAAACTGCTACCTAGATATTTTTTGCAATTGGCAATCAAGGCAATTTGAGTGTGTGTGTTTAAAATTTAGAACAGCGTAACGATTTACGTCCACTTGTTTTGTTTAACTACTATTTTCGGATACGTTTTTTTGTCTCATTTCTGGGTATAAAGATGCTATTAACCTCTCGTTCATTTATTGTACTTTGTGCCTTTAGCTTGGACTGTTTCAGTGTTCAGAGAGAGTTTACGTTATTGTCCATGACTGTAATGCAAGAGAGGTCAGAAATTAATATTACTGTCAAGTTTAGATCGAGTTCACACTTCTTCCTTTCTCATTATCTACTAAAAACATTCGTTCGGCAGCGAACCTTCAAGCTTTAATAATGACATAAGGCATATAGTGAAGCACCATGTCTCGGATCTATACCTATTATAGTTATAGTAACTTGACGCAATTCACTTGAAGAATTAGTTCGCTGAAGTGGCGTTGGGCTGGCCACGTCTGTCGCAGGACCGATGAACTGTGGAGCAGACGAGTCCTCGAATGGAGGCCACGGACGGGAAAACGTAGTGTAGGGCGTCCTGAGGTACGATGGACGGACGACCTTAAGAGGGTCGCTGGCGGCGGATGGATGCGAGGGGCTGAAGACAGAGTGTTGTGGCGCGCTGCTATAGGCTGATGAATGATGATAGTGGATGCAATTTACACTAGTAGGTAGTAGATACTCAAAGTACGACATTAACTATCCTTGATCTTATTTATCATAATCGATAGATGTAAAAAAAGTGTAACGATCCCAAAATCATGTCTCTATTATGGCGACTCTATTAAGCCTAATGTGGATTGAGTTGTGTCCCATGAATGGCCAAAGCCGAGTATCGGTCACAGATAATTAAACAAGCCATATTGTGGCGTGCAGGGTGACCACGAAGTGGGATTTCATGGGACGAAGTCCATATTAAATAACATTTAGTTAGAGCCTGTTTTACATGATAAGTTTTATGTGACAATATCAGTGATGAACTCTGTTTGTTTTGTCCGAGTAAATAAACAGAGACGGGATTACAAATATTTATCACATATTTTACATACACTACAATACAATACAATACATTTTTTTTAATAATCAATAAATAAAAATAAAACAACACATCACGGGACACTTGATACTAATTGACCTAGTTGTAGACATAGGTACTAAGCTAAACTAACTAGGCATCGGTTAAAAAGATATGTACCTACATATTTAAATAGATACATATGTACTCAAATACCTATTTATCAATAAACAGGCCCTGAGGAAGATCATTTTTTTTTACAAATTTCAACGGAGAAACTTCACGAAATTTGGTACGAATGCACAGTTTGTACTAAAAATTAAACTATGTACTTATAAAAAACTTCTACGTTGTGTTTTTCTTGATTTTCGTTAACTTCATACCTATTACTTACCTAGTTACCAAAAACAGTAATACCTACTGCAACATCACGACAAAAAGTATATTTTTTAATCCTTCTGAATTGTGGTCACCACGCCGCATCCAACATCTGCGACAACAATACGAGTGATTATCGTCAGTGCGACATTGTCGCGTCTCCCTCGCTGTCGCCTGTCGGCGCTGTCACCGATGTCGTCAGTACCTATCACTGTCGTCACTGTCCACAGTTCGATAATGAATGGTAGGTACCATTATATTCTGGCGTTGTGATCATCATCCTCATATTGATGCCCGTATAGCCCAGTGCGTGGTTAGAGAAACTGACAACGAAGCTTGGAGCAGATATTTGTGTGAAAAATAACTATATTTGTTCTCAGGTCTCGGGTATTTATTATGTATTTATTTATGCTTATCCATTACCTACATACAGTGCTTTCATTGTAGCATGGTGCGGGTGACACTTGATGCACGTTTCGTTTTACTCAAAAAAAGTTGCTGCGGTCAAAATATATGGAAGTATATTTCAGTTGTAGCTGGAATATGAGTGGCGTAAAATATTTAAACATAAAGAACTATGTTACACGAAATAAATTTAAGCTATCAGATTTTTATAATCAATTAATTAAATTCAAAGCACAATTAAGTGAAGAAACGTAATATGCGTGTAAAGTAACACCAGAGACTCGTTTAGTGATGGGACCTAATGGACCTTGAGTTATATCTGTACTTATTAATTAGTAACGAATATTCTTATTACCATTGCTTAAGACATTCTCCATCACATAGTATAAGTAACTGAAGTGTTTTTTTTTTAGATGCCTGGCAGACACCTTTTGCCTTAAGAGGGCAGCGTTTGTGGTAATCACACATACATAATGATCACTCGATCTATCGAGAGCTTTTTGAGACCACACGCGCGGCCAAATTGAGACGTGTCATAACGACCGCTCCCGGATATAATGGGGGTTCCCGAAGGCTAAGGTAATGAGACCCGGGACGGAGTATCGTTGCTGACGGTGTGTTGGGACCATAATATAAGGGTGCTTGTATAGTTCATCCGTTATTTTCACCAGATACACCGTCAACGGAAGCACATCGTTGTATACTTACTTACATTTATTTTTTTACCGGATGGATCATTTCTAAAAATATGCCTACATAATGTACATACATAACAAAACTTTTTTTTCCATATCGAAAATACAAACAGAGACTGAATGCACAGAAAAACCAGAAAAAGAGACCAGAGCGCTGGGAATCGAACCCAGGTCCTCAGTTTTCCGTGCTGCGTGCCATACCCCTACACTACCACTGGACAGGAGTACATACACGAATTTCTCCTATGCACACATATCTCAGGTTGCTTTTTTACTACTCTACTTAAGCAGCAGCACAAGCGAAAACCTTACTTTACTAGTTGGATGACAATACAAGTAAAACAAGCAATCAGCAAAACAAGCTTGTACTTGTGCTGAATTAAAAACAATTACTTTACTCACTTCGGCAAAGTACCTCACGCCTGATTCAGTAAATTAAATACATGTGCTTGATTTTTTGTGGGAAAACACCAGTCAGTAGGAAAGGCGGGAAAGCGTAGTGTAGGGCGTCTTGAGGCACGGTGAACGGACGACCTTGAGAAGGTCGCTGGCGGCGGATGGGTGCGAGGGGCTGAAGACAGTGTTGTGGCGCGCCACGGAAGAGGCCTATGTCCAGCAGTGGACTGCTGTAGGCTGATGATGATGATGATGATGATCAGCCGGGTGTTAAAAGTTATATAACGTTACAACGGTACGTGTCTACCAGTGGCGAAGCGTCTATAGACCCCTATTCCCATCGGCTTGCCCAATATTTACAAAATAGGACTACAGGACATTGACTTATGACAATAACTTTTGCTGCGGCTTTACTACAAAACATCTGCCGCTACGCCACTGGTGTCCACTACAGCCACCTCAACGCGTCTACCGTCAAGGTGGCCTAATGACACCGTCCTGTAATTCGGCGGTTTGGCTTCCGCTAGCAATTTGTGCTAGTTCGCCACCTACTCGTAATGGGAGTGTGGGGCTTAATCCAATACGGACAAAAGTGTTTGTTGAATTAGGGTTTTTGATTAAATTTGTTGTCCTAGTTTACTGAAGCTACTTGAGGAAGCGAGATGAATAAGAACTTTTTCGATGAAATACCATAGCAACAAAATTATTCACTAAGTATATCTGTAGTGTTATATTTATGCTGCAATTTTTTAAAATACCAGTCAGTAATTGTTCAGTTGCAAAGTGTCTACTCCAGACACCTCAACGCGTCTACCGTCAAGGTGGCCTAATGACACCGTCCTGTAATTCGGCGGTGGTTTGCTTCCGCTAGCAATTTGTGCTAGTTCGCCACCTAATGGGGAGGTGTGGGACTTAATCCAAATACGGGACAAAAAGTGTTTGTTGAATTATGAGTTTTTTGATTAAGGTTTGTTGTCAGAGAGCAGATTAAATTTCTATTTTAATAAGTGTTAGAAATAAAAAAAAATGCTTGCATATTTCCCATTAGGAACGAATTTTGGGTATAGGTATAAGTACTTAAGTAAGTATTAATATTCATGCGAGGTAAGGATAAAGTCTCCAAATCTCAACCGCTGCCGCTGGGTTTAGTAGAGTCATGAAATTTTGCACAATTGTTTTTAGTGTAACTTCACTGAAGACCACAATATATTTTTAAGAATGCCCGTGGGACTTTAGTAACATCTTGGAGTTTCAATTAAACTGCTGGATCTTTGCCTTACGCAAGCGAAGCCGATAAATGCGAAAGTTTGTGAGTTAGTGAGTATATTTGTTACTTCTTCACGCTGAATCATGCTGAAACGGCTGGAAGAATTTGGATGAAATTTTGCAAAAAGTTAGTTTATAACCTGGATTAAAACATAGGATACTTTATATCCCAATATTCTTACGGGATAGGGATAAAATCTTGAAATTTCAACCGCTGGGCTTAGAGTCGTGAAATTTGGTATGTAGGTATCTTGAAGTCTGGCTGGAATAACACATAGGCTACTTTTTATCCCGATATTTCTACGGGATAGGGATAAAATCTACCTCAATGAAGACCACGATAATATTTTTTGAAAATGCCCTTGGGACTTTGGTAAAATCTCGGAATTTCAATTCAACTGCTGGATCTATGCCTTACGCACGCGAAGCCGCGGGTACACAACACACTAATAGTTAATAAATAATGATACGTACACACAGACGGAATTTCTAAGCGGATACATTCCTACATTACAGCTAAATCCACCACAATTAAATTCGAGCAATCCTAATAATTAGTCAACAATGAAATCTGTTCGAGATTAGCGGAAACAGATCATAATTACTTCGAGTACACATACCAGAGTAATTATTACTCTTAGCCGTATAATTGAGGCTGGAGGAAGTGTTGTTTCCTTTTTCTGTGCGTGTGAAATGTGTATTTGCATGAGGGGATAAAGTACTGTTCTGTCATCATCATCATCATCATCGTCATCATCATATCAACCCTAAGACGTTCACTGTTGGTAGGCCTCCGCCATAGACCTCCAGTTACTCCCATCATCCCAGCCTATATACGTCCCACTGCAGGGCACAGGCCTCCCCTCAGAATGAGAGGGCTTGGGCAGTAGTTCTCACGCGGGCCCAGTGCGGATTGGGAACTTCACACTCACCATTAAATTGCTTCGCAGTTTTGTGTAGGTTTCCTCACGATGTTTTCCTTCACCGTAAAGCTCGTGGTAAATTTCAAATGTAATTCCGCACATGAATATCGAAAAACTCAGAGATGCGAGCCGGGGTTTGAACCCACGATCCTCTGCTTGAGAGGCCATAGGTCAAACCACTCGGCCACCACGGCTTCCTCCAGGCCTCAGACCTCAGACCTCCAGTTGCTTTGCTTGTAAGCGGCCTGCATCCACCGTGAACCCGCGGCAGTAACCAGGTCATCCGTCCATCTCGTTGATGGGCGCTTACGCTGCGCTTGTTCACTTTTGAACATATTGTTAAGTAGGTACTTTGTCTTTAGAAGCGGAATTTCTATTTATCAGACGTTATGTTTCGAGACGAAAGAAAGAGTAGAGAGAAGAAAGATAAAGGCGTGGTAGCCTAGTGATTAGATGGATGGCATTTCGCGATCGCGGTTTCAAACCTGAGCTTGCACCTCTGAGTTTTTCGGAGTTACGTGCTAGTGCGACATTAGTTACTTACACTTTTTTTTCGACGGACTCAAAGTCAAAAGTCAAAATATCTTTATTCAATTTAGGCTATAACAAGCACTTATGAATGTCAAAAAAAATCTACCACCGGTTCGGAAAAACCTCTGCTGAGAAGAATCCGGCAAGAAACTCAACGAGGTATATATATATATTTTTTTTAAAACAGATTTACAATATTATTAAATGATATGTATACATCACAAGTATTTAACACAACTTTATTTTAACACAGTAGGTTCGCTATTTGAAGGGATCGCTAATGCGGATCGGAATTATTTCCAAATATCCCTGTCCATGATATAATCATTAACTTTATAATACGCCTTTGATATTAATGTCTTCTTGACAATAGATCTGAATTTTGTATCCGTTTCATTTATAATATTTTTTGGAATTTTATTATAAAAACGTATGCAATTTCCCAGAAAAGACTTTTTGGTTTTAGCCTGTCTGTAAGATGGAACTTTAAGCTTCCCTGTGTTTCTAGTAGCCTTTGGCTTATCGACGTTAGTGGGAAAATCACATATGTTCTTCCTAACATACATGATTATTTCAAAAACATAAAGCGACGGCAGGTTAGGATATCTGTTTCCTTAAAAAAAGATCTTAAAGATTCACGCGTCTTCAAATTATAAATTGCTCTAATTGCTCTCTTTTGTAAGATAAAAATTGACTCAATGTCTGCAGCAGATCCCCATAAAATAAGGCCGTACGAAATAATGCTATTAAAGTAAGCAAATACACCAACCGTGCCGTCGCCACATCGGTTAGCTGCCGTATTTTCCAAACTGCAAAAGCAGCAGAGCTCAATCTACCCGCGATTGCTGTGACGTGAGGTCCCCACTGTAGTTTAGAATCGAGCGTTATTCCTAAAAAATACTGTTGATTTTACAAATTCAATAGTTTGACCATTTAACTTTATATTAGAAACTGAATTCGAGCTAGATGAATTTATCAACGAGAATTTAATACATTTAGTTTTCTTAGGATTTAGTAACAAATTATTGGCAGCAAACCATGCGGATATCACGGACAGGGTTTCATTGGGCTCAATGAAGTCGGTATCTTTTCTACTAACCTTGAACAGTAAAGACGTGTCGTCAGCAAACATAACTATACCCGACTTTTGGCTTACCATATAAGTAAGGTCATTAACATAAATAAGATACAGGAATGGGGCAAGAATGGATCCTTGAGGCACTCCCATTTCGACCACAGATCCCTCCGATACCGTTCCGTTAATCGCTACCTTTTGCTTTCTTTGTGTGAGGTAAGATTTAATGAGTTCTAAAGCGAGGCCACGAATGCCATAAAAATTTAACTTACAATTAAAGTATCATGATCCACACAATCAAAAGCTTTCGAAAGGTCGCAGAATACACCTATAGCGTCATGTGATTCCTCCCAAGCTTGCAATATGAATTTAACTAAACTATGACCCGCGTCTGTAGTAGACCTGCCTTTTGTGAATCCGAACTGCTGTGGATGCATGATTTTATGGGTATTAAAATGCGAGATCATTTGCGTCAGCATTATTTTTTCGAATATTTTGCTAAACGCTGATAGGATGGACACAGGACGATAATCAGAGGGATTATCTTATCACCTGATTTAAAATAGGAACTACTTTACTATATTTCATCAAATCTGGAAATACGCCTTCATCTATACAGCTATTAAATATAAATGCTAAAGTTGGAGCAACGACATCTAAAATGGAATGTAGAACCTTAACTGAGACGCCCCACAAGTCTTCCGTTTTTTTTTACTTTCAATAATCTAAAAGTCTTAATGATGTCACAGGGAGAGACATGCGTGAATTTAAAATTACTTAAGTTTGGAATAGATACATTTTGTTTTAAGAGCAATTCAGCTAACTTTGAGGACTGATGCTGTTAGCTTTAGACGGCTTTTACAGCTTACCGGAGAGAGGGCGAGCTGCCAGATGAGCGCTCAGCATTAGGTACTGTAGGAACTAGGCTGTATACCGCTGGCAGGTGGTAAAACTGACACTTGGCAGGTTAGATTGACAGTGGGTATTACATGCCGGAGCGCAGATTGCTCCCGATAGCCTAAGCGGCTGGTGCTGTGCTATGTAAATGTATTTTTAAGCTCTGAAATAAATCCAAATGATTGAAGAAGTTGTTTATTTTGAACTAAGTTTAAAGTCACGCGCGTTGATCCCCAGTACCTAAGCTCTTACCTAGTTACAGTCCCCCAAGTGGTGGAGTTAGGCGCGGTCGGTGTACTTTTTATGTTTTAGCTATCGCTTCAGAGGACGACGGAGTACCGCAGCGATACCAGCGGTCTATGGACGATTGTTAAGAAAAGACGAGCTTTGATGACAAAAAAAGCGCATGAAAAGTGAAGCATTTGGTAAATGTATCGATTTTTGAGGAAGCAACTGTGAGTTATTTATTTTTTCCTATATCCAGTGTTTAATAGAATTTGCGGGCAGATAATTTTATACGGAGAAGAAAAGAAGATGGCAGAAAAATTCGAGGATATTCGGATGTGGACGATTTTATCCACCAATTTGAAACTATTGCGATCATAAAGAATTGGTCCGCAGATCAGAAGCGAGTAGCGATCGCACTCTACTTAGAAGGGCCTGCGTTGTCCTGGTACAAGGCCAATTTCACGACGTTGGAGTCGTATGATTTATTAGAAAGAATTAGTAGAACAATTCCCGTCGCAAAAAGACTATGCACAGTCTTTTTATTATAGAAAGCAGGAGCCGAAAGAACCGCTACTATCATTTTATTATGACCTAGAGAAATTAGCGTTGAAAGCAGGGATCACGGAAGATGGCAGATTTATCAAGCATTTTATTAAGTCTATTAATTCGCAATGGCAATTACATTTAGCGTCTAGATTATTCGCGTCAAAGGAGGAGCTAAGAAAACGATTCTTCAATTGTGTGATGTATTTAATACAGAATTACACATGAAAACACATAAAGTAGAACTGCCGATTAATATTACAAAGATTATCAACACTCGTGGGAGCAAGGAGATGCTCCACCTCTTCGATTCACGCCGCGTTCGGAGTATGACACGTCCCAAACGCCGCCAACAATGGTATTTCCGCAAGAAATACACCAGGGAACATCACGTATGCCATATGGAAGGTATAATTTGAGGCCGCGGCAGCTACAGCCGGTGCCGCAGCAGCGTCAAGGAGATAAAGGAAATACTGATGGTTTCCAAATCAATACGATTTTTTCTAGTGATTTTCCCGATGTTTGTACTGTTGAGAAAAATAGTCTGAACACGTTTGTGCCCGTAGAGCTCAATGGCAGGATTTGCAAGGCCCTCGTAGATAGTGGTGCCAATGTGTCACTGATATCTGTTTCCCTTGCAGAGGAAATAAACTTAAAATATGAGCACAAGCTCAGTGATCCTTTGCGCGTAGCAGGAGGCTCCATGATTCAGCCTATAGGAATTGTAAATACATATATTTGATAGATAATTATTATTGTAGAATTAGTCTGTTAGTAATTAATGATCGCACAAATTTTTGCATTCTAGGGCAAGATTTTTTGACTGCAAATAATGCAATGATTGATTTTAGTAGTCATACTTTGACTCTGAATAAAAAATTCCGTGTCAATTTTATTCGAAAATTGAGTGACACGAACGATTTTCATTATTGACTGAAAAGGTTTGTGCAAATCAAGTTGCCATGAAAGAGGTTGAGTGCGAGCAAATTAACTCCTTGACCGTGGAAAGTAAAGTGCGATCAGTAAAAAATTGTTAGGGTTCCGTGCTTTAAATTATTTTGCTTCAGGTTCGAGTGAAGGAAAGTTGGAGAAGTCGAAGTCGATTGGGAAAGTATCGAGGATCGGTAGAAAGATGGAGCAAAAGGATGGCGAAAAAGGCGAGTTGAGCTCGAAGCCTGAAAGGGTACGAAAGTCGGAAAATTTGCAGATTGGTTCGGCAGGTCTGATGAAGGAGCGAGAGGCGCCTTCTGGTTGTTATGTAAGAGTGGCAATGCGACGACGTGAGAACGGAAACGGACCTGATAGTTTCCATAGAAAAGGTAATAAAAGTCACGTCATTGTCTAATTTATGTTAATAAAAGGTTTTCGCCACAGCAAGGATCGCTAACTGAACGAAACATAAAATTTAAAAACGTTCATTTAGGAGTGAAAGGGACGGAAAGTGATGGCTGTCTCAAGCCGAATGAACTTTATGGTTTGACTGAAAACTTTTGAAAGTTCACCCGAGAAGTTCTGTGTCAACTGTTAGAAAAAAATTGACACGACCAATGATTGACAATGTCATTCAAATGTAAACATTGTAAATTTAGTTTTTCGATTGAATTTTATAATAATAGGTAATTGAATTGAAAGTTTTTTTGAGTAGGTAGGAAATTAATGATATAATGAAATTATATGACTAATGTGTGTTGTAATATTATTATGTGACTAATATATGTTTTTTTGTGTGTTTTCATATTGGGAGATCAATTAATTAAATGCAGAAATGAGATGGCAATCTGCAGCAGCCATGCAGTGGCTGATGAAAACTGATGGCAGCTCCCAGCTGCTCTTGTCAAAACTGATGTCTGACGACATCGCTGGAAAACCAAACAGATAACTTTTATTTACATAGTGAACTTAATATAATTGTTTACATATTCAACTTCACGAATATGAGATTGCCTGTTCATACATCTCCCAATGTGAACTGTAATCATATATGATGTGAATTTCTATATATAAAGAATGAGTAGTTTTAGTTTATCTCAGCATGTGGGAGTACTTCATACCTTCATGTGTTCAATATGCCAGAAATATGTGGTGTTAATTGATGGTGTATTTAATGATTGATTTTCTGTGCCTTTCAATAGTTTTCAAGCAACAGAAGTTCACACAGCCAACTGGGATCGCCGATGAAGCTTGCCCAGGGGTCCACACTTGGATCCATGGCTGTGAAATAATAAAAAGATGGAAACCCAGCGGCTATTGCTGTCGTTGTGGAACGGCAACTCCGCTAGGGGTGCTGAGGAACCTTCATCACCTGATGAAGGATGATGGGCATGAAGCAAGAATGACGTGCCGGGTTGCACAGGCAATGTCACGCGTCTTTAGTAGCTAGGCTTTTTACTGAAAGGCGCCGTACCTTTTTTGTTTCGGGGTTTTTGGGCGGCGAAGCCCATCCTTGATTTGAAAATTTGAAATATATAAACCTATTTATGATTGTAGTAACATAGACTAGAATTTCATGAAAAGGATGTGACTAGTCTTTAGCAAAGACCCTTTTCTGTCTGTAATGTCCCCGTTAGGTAGGGCCGTAGATTAGTCCCCACCTCTGTGAGGAAGGAGGTACTGTAGGAACTAGGCTGTATACCGCTGGCAGGTGGTAAAACTGACCACTTGGCAGGTTAGATTGACAGCGGGTATTACATGCCGGAGCGCAGATTGCTCCCGATAGCCTAAGCGGCTGGTGCTATGCTATGTAAATGTATTTTTAAGCTCTGAAATAAATCCAAATGATTGAAGAAGTTGTTTATTTTGAACTAAGTTTAAAGTCACGCGCGTTGATCCCCAGTACCTAAGCTCTTACCTAGTTACAGTCCCCACAAGTGGTGGAGTTAGGCGCGGTCGGTGTACTTTTTATGTTTTAGCTATCGCTTCAGAGGACGACGGAGTACCGCAGCGATTCCAGCGGTCTATGGACAATTGTTAAGAAAAGACGAGCTTTGATGACAAAAAAAGCGCATGAAAAGTGAAGCAATTTGGTAAATGTATCGATTTTTGAGGAAGCAACTGTGAGTTATTTTATTTTTTCCTCTATCCCAGTGTTTAATAGAATTTGCGGGCAGATAAATTTTATTACGGAGAAGAAAAGAAGATGGCGAAAAATTCGCAGGATATTCGGATGTGGACGATTTTATCCACCAGTTTGAAACTATTGCGATCATAAAGAATTGGTCCGCAGATCAGAAGCGAGTAGCGATCGCACTCTACTTAGAAGGGCCTGCGTTGTCCTGGTACAAGGCCAATTTCACGACGTTGGAGTCGTATGATTTAATAAAGAAGGGATTAGTAGAACAATTCCCGTCGCAAGAAGACTATGCACAGTCTTTTTATTATAGAAAGCAGGAGCCGAAAGAACCGCTACTATCATTTTATTATGACCTAGAGAAATTAGCGTTGAAAGCAGGGATCACTGAAGACGGCAGATTTATCAAGCATTTTATTAAGTCTATTAATTCGCAATGGCAATTACATTTAGCGTCTAGATTGTTCGCGTCAAAGGAGGAGCTAAGAAAAACGATTCTGCAATTGTGTGATGTATTTAATACAGAATTACACATGAAAACACATAAAGTAGAACTGCCGATTAATATTACAAAAGATTATCAACACTCGTGGGAGCAAGGAGATGCTCCACCTCTTCGATTCACGCCGCGTTCGGAGTATGACACGTCCCAAACGCCGCCAACAATGGTATTTCCGCAAGAAATACACCAGGGAACATCACGTATGCCATATGGAAGGTATAATTTGAGGCCGCGGCAGCTACAGCCGGTGCCGCAGCAGCGTCAAGGGTATCAAGGAAATACTGATGGTTTCCAAATCAATACGATTTTTTCTAGTGAATTTCCCGATGTTTGTACTGTTGAGAAAAATAGTCTGAACACGTTTGTGCCCGTAGAGCTCAATGGCAGGATTTGCAAGGCCCTCGTAGATAGTGGTGCCAATGTGTCACTGATATCTGTTTCCCTTGCAGAGGAAATAAATTTAAAATATGAGCACAAGCTCAGTGATCCTTTGCGCGTAGCAGGAGGCTCCATGATTCAGCCTATAGGAATTGTAAATACATATATTTTGATGGATAATTATTATTGTAGAATTAGACTGTTAGTAATTAATGATCGCACAAATTTTTGCATTCTAGGGCAAGATTTTTTGACTGCAAATAATGCAATGATTGATTTTAGTAGTCATACTTTGACTCTGAATAAAAAATTCCGTGTCAATTTTATTCGAAAATTGAGTGACACGAACGACTTTTCATTATTGACTGAAAAGGTTTGTGCAAATCAAGTTGCCATGAAAGAGGTTGAGTGCGAGCAAATTAACTCCTTGACCGTGGAAAGTAAAGTGCGATCAGTAAAAAAATTGTTAGGGTTCCGTGGTTTAAATTCTTTTGCTTCAGGTTCGAGTGAAGGAAAGTTGGGGAAGTCGAAGTCTATTGGGAAAGCAGCGAGGATCGATAGAAAGATCGAGCAAAAGGATGGCGAAAAAGGCGAGTTGAGCTCGAAGCCTGAAAGGGTACGAAAGTCGGAAAATTTGCAGATTGGTTCGGCAGGTCTGATGAAGGAGCGAGAGGCGCCTTCTGGTTGTTATGTAAGAGTGGCAATGCGACGACGTGAGAACGGAAACGGACCAGATAGATTCCATAGAAAAAGTAATAAAAAGTCACGTCATTGTCTAATTAATGTTAATAAAAGGTTTTTCCCACAGCAAGGATCGCTAACTGAACGAAACATAAAATTTAAAAACGTTCATTTAGGAGTGAAAGGGACGGAAAGTGATGGCTGTCTCAAGCCGAATGAACTTTATGGTTTGACTGAAAACTTTTTGAAAGTTCACCCGAGAAGTTCTGTGTCGACGGTTAGAAAAAAATTGACACGACCAATGATTGACAATGTCATTCAAATGTAAACATTGTAAATTTATTTTTTGCGATTGAATTTTATAATTATAGGTAATTGAATTAAAAGTTTTTTGAGTAGGTAGGAAATTAATGATATAATGAAATTATATGACTAATGTGTGTTGTAATATTATTATGTGACTAATATATGTTTTTTTTGTGTGTTTTCATATTGGGAGATCAATTAATTAAATGCAGAAATGAGATGGCAATCTGCAGCAGCCATGCAGTGGCTGATGAAAACTGATGGCAGCTCCCAGCTGCTCTTGTCAAAACTGATGTCTGACGACATCGCTGGAAAACCAAACAGATAACTTTTATTTACATAGTGAACTTAATATAATTGTTTACATATTCAACTTCACGAATATGAGATTGCCTGTTCATACATCTCCCAATGTGAACTGTAATCATATATGATGTGAATTTCTATATATAAAGAATGAGTAGTTTTAGTTTATCTCAGCATGTGGGAGTACTTCATACCTTCATGTGTTCAATATGCCCAGAAATATGTGGTGTTAATTGATGGTGTATTTAATGATTGATTTTCTGTGCCTTTCAATAGTTTTCAAGCAACAGAAGTTCACACAGCCAACTGGGATCGCCGATGAAGCTTGCCCAGGGGTCCACACTTGGATCCATGGCTGTGAAATAATAAAAAGATGGAAACCCAGCGGCTATTGCTGTCGTTGTGGAACGGCAACTCCGCTAGGGGGTGCTGAGGAACCTTCATCACCTGATGAAGGATGATGGGCATGAAGCAAGAATGACGTGCCGGGTTGCACAGGCAATGTCACGCGTCTTTAGTAGCTAGGCTTTTTACTGAAAAGGCGCCGTACCTTTTTTGTTTCGGGGTTTTTGGGCGGCGAAGCCCCATCCTTGATTTGAAAATTTTGAAATATATAAACCTATTTATGATTGTAGTAACATAGACTAGAATTTCATGAAAAGGATGTGACTAGTCTTTAGCAAAGACCCTTTTCTGTCTGTAATGTCCCCGTTAGGTAGGGCCGTAGATTAGGTCCCCACCTCTGTGAGGAAGGAGGGATATGTAGGAACTAGGCTGTATACCGCTGGCAGGTGGTAAAACTGACCACTTGGCAGGTTAGATTGACAGCGGGTATTACATGCCGGAGCGCAGATTGCTCCCGATAGCCTAAGCGGCTGGTGCTATGCTATGTAAATGTATTTTTAAGTTCTGAAATAAATCCAAATGATTGAAGAAGTTGTTTATTTTGAACTAAGTTTAAAGTCACGCGCGTTGATCCCCAGTACCTAAGCTCTTACCTAGTTACAGTCCCCACAAGTAGGAACTAGGCTGTATACCGCTGGCAGGTGGTAAAACTGACCACTGGCAGGTTTAGATTGACAGTGGTATTACATGCCGGAGCGCAGATTGCTCCCGATAGCCTAAGCGGCTGGTGCTGTGCTATGTAAATGTATTTTTAAGCTCTGAAATAAATCCAAATGATTGAAGAAGTTGTTTATTTTGAACTAAGTTTAAAGTCACGCGCGTTGATCCCCAGTACCTAAGCTCTTACCTAGTTACAGTCCCCACAGTACACTTGAAATTTACGATTGACTTTTCAGTGAAGAAAACATCACGGTTTACGGATACAGGCCGGAAAATGTAGTTAAATATAGGTTAGTAGGTAGACGTTAGTTTTAGTTTTTATTAGGGTTCCGTACCCAAAGGGTAAAAACGGAAACCCTATTACTAAAACTTGGCTGTCCGTCCGTCCGTCCATCCGTCCGTCAGTAGCCAGGCTGTATCTCATGAACCGGTGATAGTTAGACAGTTCAAATGTTCACATAGGTACGATTCGTATAGGTAGATAGATAGATAGTTTCATGTAGGTAAATAGATATAATTTAATTTATGAGTACCTACCTGATGTTATAGCCGAAGACATCCCTATCTTAAATATCCAAAACCATCGGCAAAGTAATGGTTGCTAATAACACAGTGTACCGGAAATCGAGGTGATTGACCAATCATGGCGGAAAGCCAATATGGCGCCGGTTCCGGTGGATGACACGGGACATTAAGTTGCTAAAATTGCTAAATGGGTGTCTGTCAGTACTATGTTTATGTATGTACCTACTACATAATTCGTTTTCACGCTTGATTGTTGTTTTTTAATGGAAAAGTTAATATATAATTATTTTTGATACTGGGTTCTGATAAACACAAATCGAATAAAAAAATTGCATAGTATTTTTTCAGTTGTTTCAAATCTTTTTATTTCGGAACAAAAAGACAATTTCCTTAGCTTAGGATTTTTTTAGTTTTTTTTATCTATTTGGATTGATTTCATTGATTTTTAGTTTTATATAAATTAAAATTATTAAAAAATATATGTAGAAACTTCTTTGTTTGTGACTTTTTACAGCTAATTAATTACCTTGGTCTTAGACGAAGATTTTATTTTATGCACTACAACATAAAAAGTTATTTTATGTCCCCTAGATCCAGCATATACACGAACGTTTCGAGCATGAGAAGTAAAAATTATATTTGACGCAATGGTTATATATATGTAAATATTTATGCCCTCGTTGTACGAGAACAACAAACAAAAACGAAAATGATAAAAAAACAATTGTCTACCGGCAACCTAAAGGCAAATAGAACTCCCCACCGACACCAACGAGTTTTCTGCTCCATAGATCACCCCGGAAGCGGAAACCGAATATACAAGAGGACAAAATGGCTGCCTACTCGATGTAAAATATTTTTAACCCCGTAAAAGAAGGGGTCCGTTTGTACAGTCGAGTTCATAAACTTGTGAGCAAAAATTTGATCAAAAATATCTGAACACGACGCTATTGTTGACGGCGTAGAAGCGTGTTCAGATATTTTTAATCAAATTTTTGCTCACAAGTTTATGAGCTCGACTGTAGCCTTTGTTCTAACTTGTTTTGGGCTGTTAAATTGAATAAAATTTCAATATCACGATAGCACTATTTTAAGTATAAATGCAAAATGTGAGGATCTTTTTGAGTGAATATTCGTAGATATCAAGGTAGAACTTATTGAAAAGTCACAATATCATCGAAAAATATTGACGCGTATATCGTCCTTATACATTAGTTATTATGATCTTATTAGTAACTAAGTTCAAACAAAGAGCCGGCAAGGCATCCGTAACTCGGCTTAAGATATGGGTAACCATAGGCAGCGGTGATTCATTTCCATCAGGTGAGCCACCTGTTCGTTTGCCCCTATCATATAAAAAAAAAACCGTACCTACTAGTTCTCAACGATCAAAGACATACTCATACCAATAGCTTCTTAAATTTAAAAATAAATAAAACAGTTTATTATAATTAACCCCCTGGACATAATAATATTATTAAAACTAATTTAGAGAAAATTAACATAACAACAAAATAAAAGTAATCTGTCGAGCAAAAGCAAATTAAATTAAGCCATGAATGATACCAATTTGTGCAACATACTAAGTAAATAGATAGGTACAGTCGACTTCATAAACTTAAGAGCAAAAATTTGATCAAAAATATCTGAACATGACTCTATTGTTAACGGCGTAAAAGCGTGTTTAGATGTATGTACTAGTAGCAAAAAAACTGGCCCTCAAATGTACTCATACTCATACTCATACTCTTTTATTGGTAATATCATTATTACACATGCATCCATGTATGTAGTAATAGGTAATTTTGTATGAAGAATGGGCCAAATTTTGCGCCGCTGAATATATTTTGATAAAATTTTTGGTCACAAGATTATGAACTCGACTGTACCTACCACGTTGCATTGTTGTATTTTTGCTCTAGTTTATACTTTCAATATTGTTAAAATACATTGAGGTGGCTGTGATCAAACGTTAAAATGTGCCAACAATCTAAAGGTATAAAATATAAACAACTAGCTTTTACCCGCGGCTTCGCACGCGTAAACTATTCGGTGTGGTAGCTGCAATTGAAATTTCGGGATTTTACAAAATTCCCCTGGAAATTTCCAATATTTATATCGTGGTCCTCATTGAGGTTGTGTTGTGAATAACTGTACAAAATTCAAGACTCTAACCCAGTGCTGAAGTTTCAAAATTTTTCCCTATCCAATTGAAATGCAAAATTCAAATTCAAATCATTTACTCAGTAAATAGGCCGCAATGGGCACTTTACACGTCATTTTTTATACTACCAGCGCTTTCGGAAAGACCATCATTGCCAAGAAGAATGCGTCGCAAGAAACTTGGCAGAAAGTAATTTTTCAAAATAAATAATTACAAATAAATACTTAAAAACTGCAGTATACAATTAAGGAAAAAAATACGAAATAATAATAATAATAATACAGGGATGTATGGGGTCCCTTAGTTACCAAACTATACCGTGGGAATATCGGGATAAAAAGTAGCGTACTTATGTGTTATTCCAGACATACGGCTACCAACATCCAAATTTCATGCTTCTAAGCCTAGCGGTTGTTATTTCGAAATTTTATTCATAGATATCCCGTGGTAATATCGGGTCAAAAAGTCGTCTATGTGTTTTTCTAGACATCCAGCTTCCTACATACCAAATTTCATGACTCTAAGCTCAGCGGTTAATATTTCAAGATTTTATCCCTATCCCGTGGGAATATCGGGATAAAAAGTAGCCTATGTGTTATTCCAGAGGTCCAGCTACCTACATACCAAATTTCATGGCTCTTAGCCCAGTGGTTGTTATTTCGAGATTTTATCCCTAGGTATCCCGTGGGAATATCGGGTCAAAAAGTCGCTTATGTGTTATTCCAGACGTCTAGCTACCTACATACTAAATTTCATGACTCTAAGCCCAGCGGTTAGTATTTCAAGATTTTATCCCTATCCGTGGGATATCGGGGTAAAAAATAGCCTATGTGTTATTCCAGAGGTCCAGCTACCTACGTACCAAAATTCATGGCTCTAAACCAGTAGTTGTTATTTCGAGATTTTATCCCTAGGTATCCCGTGGGAATATCGAGTCAAAAAGTCCTTTACGTGTTATTCCAGACGTCCAGCTACCTACAAACCAAATTTCATGACTCTAAGCCCAGCGGTTATTATTTCAAGATTTTATCCCTATCCCGGGGGAATATCGGGATAAAAAGTAGCCTATGTGTTATTCCAGAGGTCCAGATACCTACATACTAAATTTCATGGCTCTTAGCCTTGCGGTTGTTATTTCAAGATTTTATCCCTAGGTATCCCGTGGGAATATCGGGTCAAAAAGTCATCTATCTGTTATTCCAGAAGTCCAACTACCTACATACCAAATTTCATGACCAAGCCCAGCGGTTATTATTTCAAGATTTTATCCCTATCCCGGAGGAATATCGGGATAAAAAGTAGCCTATGTGTTATTCGAAAGGTCCAGCTACCTACATACTAAATTTCATGGCTCTTAGCCCTGCGGTTGTTATTTCAAGATTTTATCCCTAGGTATCCCGGGAAATCGGGGTCATGGGTCAAAAGTCACCTATCTGTTATTCCACGTCCAAACTACCTACATACCAAATTTCATGACTCTAAGCCCAGGGGTTGTTATTTCGAGATTTTATCCCTATCCCGTGGGAATACCGGGATAAAAAGTATCCTATGTTTTAATCCAGGTTATAAACTAACTTTTCGCCAAATTTCATCCAAATCCGTCCAGCCGTTTCAGCGTGAAAGAGTAACAAACATACTCACTCACTCACTCACACTCACTCACAAACTTTCGCATTTATAATATTAGTAGGATATACTTAGGTACACTATTGCGTCATTAAGCCACTAGAGCGTAACGAGTGCAAATCGAGAAGCTTAAAATGTTATACAGCGTAGTTCACTTTCGCAAATTGTCAATTAACATTTTAACCAGAAATATAATTGTATTAAACAATCTAAAACTAAAATTTATAAGTATAAAGTCACACCTACTTTCCTTCTTTACAAGTTACCTATCTATTAACAATTAGCTAATTATACTCACTTAGATTATCTTTTATTAAAACACTTAATAGGTGTACCTACCTAGATATTGTTACCACCCGTGCGGGTGTGCAATTATTTATTTAATGGCAGAGGCTAGATATTAACTGGAGTAGGGAATTAATTGCAACTAATAAAACGTTAAATTATAATTAAACTGTATCTACAGTTGCTGATTGTAGAAGAAATTGTAGTCCGATTCTGTTTTTGAAAGGTTTACATATCGACACAATGTTGGAATAACTGTTTTTTTTAATTATCTTTAATTGCTGCCTACCTATTAATAATGATAAATTAAAGATAATTATATCTACCTAATAGAGGCACCTAAGCCTAAGTAGATATCTCTAACCACTCTTTTATTAGGAATAAAAACATTATAAATAAGGTCAACCTTTATATACCTAAGCACAAATTAAGTTTTTTAAAATTGAATATTATTAGCTACATGTTAACCCATAACAATATTGAAATTAACAATTTTAAGCTCTTATTGTTGTCTGAAATAATTCTTATTCTATTATTCTTCATCATGAATTACATTTATGGGTGAAAATCAAAATAATTAGGTATATGTAGATAGAACCGTATCCAAATTTTTTGTTACTGAAATTGTAACAAAACTGAGAAAATGTAGGTAAATTGAAATTATATTATAGGGGTGATTTCGTTACCATTTTCTCACTTAGGTAGGTACCTACCTGGTTGCTACAATCTCAGTTAAGTAGGTACCTTTTGATTTTCACCAAAACCTTTTTGATCAAAACACCAACTCAAATATAAAAAGCAATAAGTACTTAATTTGTTGTTAAACAAACCTTAATGACAACAAACATTTCAAAAAAGCCAATTCGAATTATTTTCCTTCCTAACTCTATAATGACGATATAAAGTGCCATTACTTTAATTATAACCGACACTTACCCATATAAAGTTAGCAGGTAGGTAGATACCTACTATACCGGCGCCAAACAACAACCAGTAAACAATAAATGAAGAAAAGTGGCAATTTCTCCGACAAACGTCGCCTTATCGACGCTAAATAATGGAACGCGTACTTAGACGCGTCTTCATCCCGGTAATTAACGATCTCCCCCCGGACAGAATTAATCACGGAGAATCTCGCCCCCCAATCCCCGATTAAAAAGTTTTATTGGAGAACCCAGTGTGACAGCCGCGGCGGCTAACAGCGGATCGTTAACCAATCAGAGCGGAGGCACTTTTAAAATGGGCCCGCGCTATTGGCCGGTGTTAATCAGGCCACGCCTTACCCTCCCGGCGGGCGCAGGGCTGTCACAGCCACGTCAGTTGGCCGAGGCGCGTCGACCCGTTAGCCGTATCTCGCGTCGTGAACTCTGTTTATCCGGTGTCTTTCGTGTGATGGTGTGAGATGGAGGAGGAGTCGATGTCCGGCACAGTTGTTCCGAGGACGATATCAGCGTTGGGGCGGCCATCACCGGCGCCGTCGCGGTCGCCGTCGCCTCACGACTACTTCAGGCCGCTGAAGACTGAAGATGTCGGAGCCGGCGGAAGAGAGGCGCGGGGAGGGGTGAAGAGTTTTGGCATCATGGACATTTTGTCCGCATAGTCCGAGGACGCCGGCGAGGATTGTGCGGCCTTGGGACGTTGCGGCAGCGGGTTGGAGCGTTTTGCAGCGGTGTTGCAGCGGTTGGCTGGGCGGCCTTGTTGGATGGAGAGCGCTGGAGGCTGGCTGCTCTAGGGCTCCTCAGGCCCCGGGAGGCGACGGAGTGTGACTCTGTCTCTGAGCGCTGTCTCGGCCTCCGACTGTTGCTCCGAGCCCCGGCGCGCGTCGCATGCGACGAATGCGCCGCACGCCCGCTTGGATGCCGCTGTGTCCATATGACCAGCAAGACTTTTGAAGCCAACAATACTGACAATGGAGGTAAGTGTTCTTATTA
>NC_133496.1:6194681-6266466 GCF_025370935.1 Choristoneura fumiferana | reverse complement strand
TTGAGGCTGGAGGAAGTGTTGTTTCCTTTTTCTGTGCGTGTGAAATGTGTATTTGCATGAGGGGATAAAGTACTGTTCTGTCATCATCATCATCATCATCGTCATCATCATATCAACCCTAAGACGTTCACTGTTGGTAGGCCTCCGCCATAGACCTCCAGTTACTCCCATCATCATCATCATCCCAGCTTGTCCCACTGCAGGGCACAGGCCTCCCCTCAGAATGAGAGGGCTTGGGCAGTAGTTCTCACGCGGGCCCAGCGCGGATTGGGAACTTCACACACACCATTGAATTGCTTCGCAGTTTTGTGCAGGTTTCCTCACGATGTTTTCCTTCACCGTAAAGCTCGTGGTACATTTTGAAATGTAATTCCGCACATGAATATCGAAAAACTCAGAGGTGCGAGCCGGGGTTCGAACCCACGATCCTCTGCTTAAGAGGTCAAACCATTCGGCCACCACGGCTTCCTCCTCCGACCTACAGGCCTCAGACCTCAGACCTCCAGTTGCTTTGCTTGTAAACCCACGGCTTTAACCAGGTCATCCGTCTATCTCGTTGATGGACGCTCACGCTGCGCTTGCTGACTTTTGTACATACTGTTAAGTAGGGACTTTGTCTTTAGAAGCTGGATTTCTATTTGTAAGACGTTATGCTTCGAGACGAAAGAAAGAGTAGAGAGAAGAAAGATAAAGGCGTGGTAGCCTAGTGATTAGATGGATGGCATTTCGCGATCGCGGTTTCAAACCTGAGCTTGCACCTCTGAGTTTTTCGGACGAATTGTTGCTGTTAGCCTCAGACGGCTTTTACAGCTTACCGGAGAGAGGGCGAGCTGCCAGATGAGCCGCTCAGCAACGATAAGGTACACTTGAAATTTACCATTGAGTTTTCAGTGAAACAAAACATCATAAGGAGCCCGTGTAGGATGAATCTGCGAAGCAATTCAATGCTGAAGTTCCCAAATCACACTCGCGTATTAGGTCATGGCTTCGCATTGTGGGACGGATACAGGCCGGAAAATGTAGTTAAATATAGGTTAGTAGGTAGACGTTAGTTTTAGTTTTTATTAGGGTTTCGTACCCAAGGGGTAAAAACGGAAACCCTATTACTAAGACTTGTCTGTCCGTCCGTCCGTCCATCCGTCCGTCAGTCGTCAGGCTGTATCTCATGAACCGGTGATAGTTAGTCAGTTCAAATGTTCACAGATTATAAAAATCAGAATAAAATAAATATTTAAGGTGGGCTCCCATACAACAAACGTGATTTTTTTGCCGTTTTTTGCTAATGTCTAATAATTGTTGTATAGATGGTACGGAACCCTTTGTGCGCGAGTCCGACTTGTACTTGGTCGGTTTTTTGTTTAATGTGTTTTAATTTTAGGATAGTTTCATGTAAATAGATATAATTTATGAGTACCTACCTGATGTTATAGCCGAAGACATCCCTATCTTAAATATCCAAAACCATCGGCAAAGTAATGGTTGCTAATAACACAGTGTACAGGAAATCGAGGTGATTGGCCAATCATGGCGGAAAGTCAATATGGCGCCGGTTCCGGTGGATGACACGGGACATTAAGTTGCTAAAATTGCTAAATGGGTGTCTGTCAGTACTATGTTTATGTATGTACCTACTACATAATTCGTTATCACGCTTGATTGTTGTTTTTTAATGGAAAAGTTAATGTATAATTATTTTCGATACTGGGTTCTGATAAACACAAATCGAATAAAAAAATGGCATAGTATTTTTTCAGTTATTTCAAATCTTTTGATTTCGGAATAAAAAGACATTCTAAAAACCTAAGAAGGTTAATGACATATGTAGGTTAGGCAGTTAAAAATAAATTCGATCTATTAACAAATGAGATAAAAAGAAAATTTTGAATCGTTATATAGAGTCCGTTTAAAATTTAAAAAAAAAATGTTTGCTTTTTTTTAATTGAATTTTTATTTTTCGTTCCTTTGCATTCGTGATGCATAAGCGTTACAAAGAATATACAAAAATAAATAACTTCTTGACACTTACAATACAACAATACAATACAATACAAAGACTCTTTATTGTACACCAGACATAGTAAGCGATACAGAAAACAGATACACAGAGGAAAAATTACAAGATAAGCAATAGGCGGCCTTATCGCTTAAGAGCGATCTCTTCCAGACAACCTTTTTTACAGAAAGAAGGAAGGACTAGTTTACAATACTTACCTACCTAACTACAAATAAATATATTATTAAGTATACACTAGGTGTATATGTACCCACTTAAAGTCAATCTTTGATATTATTAAACATTTTTAAACACAGCAACACTCGTTGTTTCAGAAAATACTCGTAGGTATTCACCTACTAGGATTTTATGTTTTTTTTTATGTACAGTCAAAGCCACAAATATATGTGTATGTACATTACCATGACGACAAAAATATCTATACACCTATAAGAGCGATGTGTAAGTACAAATAGTAGATTGTACAACAAGAGCATAAAACGACCTAATTTACCCGAGATCTTCAAATAGCCACCCGAGCCGGTACGGCGAAGGTGGATAGATACGTCGAGGGAAAAATGGGTTTAATGCTCGAGTTTTACACTCAGATTTTCACTTCGATGGCGAGGAAATGAAATAGCAACAGTGGAAACAATTTTTCACTTACTATGTGCCTTTTAATATAATAATAATTATAATTGTTTTTTTTTTGTTTTTGATCTATTTTGATTGATTTGATTGATTATTACTTTTATATAAATTAAAATTATTAAAAAATATATGTAGAAACTTCTTTGTTTGTGGCTTTTTTCAGCGAATTACCTTGGTCTTAGACGAAGATTTTATTTTATGCACTGGAGCATAAAAAAATTATTTTATGCCGCCTAGATCAGCATAAACACGAACTTACGAGCATGAGAAGGAAAAATTATATTTGCCGCAATGGCTGTATATGTAAATATTTATGCCCCCGTTGTACGAGTAACAATAAAAAAAACAAGCTGATAAAAAAAAACAATTGTCTCCGCACTAACCTAGCGGCAAATATAACTCCCCATCGATACCAATGGTTATTCACTCCATAGATCACCCCAAACTCAACCGAATAAACAAGAGGACAAAATGGCTGCCTACTCGATGAAAAATATTTTTAACCAGGTAAAAGGAGGGGTCTGTTTGTTCAGTCAGTTCATAAATTGTGAGCAAAAATTTACCAAAAATATCTGAACTGTACGCTATTTGTTGACGGCGGAGAAGCGTTTTCAGATATTTTTAATCAAATTTTGCTCAAAGTTTAAGTCGAGAGTAGTTTGTTCTAATTTTTTCGAAATTAATTGACAAAGTGCAGAAATGATTTTACTTCATTACGAGTAGAAATATACATAAATAATAAATAAAATAATATAGGATCTTATTTTGTGAATATTCGATATATATCAAAATAGAATTATTGAATAGTCCAATATATCGGATAAATTCGAACCCTGAAATTTTGCACCTAAATTACCTATAATGTTTAAAATTACCTTACGTACCTATTACCTAATGTTTTAGCAGCAAAGGGCCGGCAAGTCATCCGTAACTCGGCTTAAGATATGGGTAACCATAGGCAGCGGTGATTCATTTCCATCAGGTGAGCCACCTGTTCGTTTGCCCCCTATCATATAAAAAAAACCGTACCTACAAGTTCTCAACGATCAAAGACATCCTACCCATACCAATAGCTTCTTAAATTAAAAAAATAATAAAACAGTTTATAATTAACCCCCTGGACATAATAATATTATTAAAACTAATTTAGAGAAAATTAACATAACAACAAAATAAAAGTAATAAGCCATGAATGATACCAATTTGTGCAACATACTAAGTAAATAGATAGGTACAGTCGAGAGCAAAAATTTGATCAAAAATATCTGAACATGACTCTATTGTTAACGGCGTAAAAGCGTGTTTAGATGTATGTACTGAACAGCAAAAAAACTAGCCCTCAAATGTATGTAGTAGTAGGTAATTTTGTATGAAGAGTGGGCCTAATATAAATAAAATGATAAAATTTTTGGTCACAAGATTATGAACTCGACTGTACCTACCACGTTGCATTGTTGTATTTTTGCTCTAGTTTATACTTTCAATATTGTTAAAATACATTGAGGTGGCTGTGATCAAAAATTATATTGTGCCAACAATCTAAGGTATAAAATATAAACAATATACCTACTTGTATTGCGTCATTAAGCCACTAGAGCGGTAACGAGAGAAAATCGAGAAAGCTTAAAATGTTAAAGTTCACTTCGCAAATTGTCAATTAACATTTGAAACCAGAAATATAATTGTATAAACAATCTAAAACTAAAACCCACTATTTATAAATATAAATGTCACACCTACTTTCCTTCTTTACAAGTACCTATCTAGTAACAATTAGCTAATTATCCTCACTTAGATTATCTTTTATTAAAACACTTAATAGGTGGTACCTACCTAGATATTGTTACCACCCCGTGCGGGTGTGCAATTATTTATTTAATGGCAGAGGCTAGATATTAACTGGAGTAGGGAATTAATTGCTAACTAATAAACGTTAATTATAATTAAACTGTATCTACAGTTGTGATTGTAGAAGAAATTGTAGTCCGATTCTGTTTTTGAAAGGTTTACATATCGACGACAATGTTGAAAATAACTGTTTTTTATTATCTTTAATTACTGCCTACCTATTAATAATGATAAATTAAAGTTAATTATATCTACATAATAGAGGCACCTAAGCCTAAGTAGATATCTCTAACCACTCTTTTTTATTAGGAATTAATAAACTATTATAAATAAGGTCAACAATTTATATACCTAAGCACAAATTAATGTTTTTTAAAATTGAATATTAATTAGCTACATGTTAACCCATAACAATATGAAATTAACGATTATGAAGCTCTTATTGTTGTCTGAAATAGTTCTTTATCTATTATCTTTATTATGAATTAAATTATGGGTGAAAATCAAAATAATTAGGTATATGTAGATAGGAACCGTAACCAAAATTGCTTTGTTACTGAAATTGTAACAAAACTGAGAAAATTGTAGGTAAATTGAAATTTTTTATAAGGTTTGATTTCGTTACCATTTTCTCACTTAGGTAGGTAGGTACCTTTTGATTTTCACCAAAACCTTTTTGATCAAAACACCAACTCAAATATAAAAAGCAATAAGTACTTAATTTGTTGTTAAACAAAACCTTAATGACAACAAAACATTACAAAAAGCCAATTCGAATTATTTTCCTTCCTAACTCTATAATGACGATATAAAGTGCCATTACTTTAATTATAACCGACACTTACCCATATAAAGTTAGCAGGTAGATACCTACTATACCGGCGCCAAACAACAATCCCAGTAAACAATAAATGAAGAAAAGTGGCAATTTCTCCCGTGACAAACGTCGCCTTATCGACGCTAAATAATGGAACGCGTACTTAGACGCGTCTTCATCCCGGTAATTAACGATCTCCCCCCGGACAGAATTAATCACGGAGAATCTCGCCCCCCAATCCCGGATTAAAAAGTTTTATTGGAGAACCCAGTGTGACAGCCCGCGGCGGCTAACAGCGGATCGTTAACCAATCAGAGCGGAGGCACTTTTAAATGGGCCCGCGCTATTGGCCGGTGTTAATCAGGCCACGCCTTACCCTACCGGCGGGCGCAGGGCTGTCACAGCCACGTCAGTTGGCCGAGGCGCGTCGACCCGTTAGCCGTATCTCGCGTCGTGATACTCTGTTTATCCGGTGTCTTTCGTGTGATGGTGTGAGATGGAGGAGGAGTCGATGTCCGGGCACAGTTGTTCCGAGGACGATATCAGCGTGGGGCGGCCATCGCCGGCGCCGTCGCGGTCGCCGTCGCCTCACGACTACTTCAGGCCGCTGAAGAGGCTGAAGATGTCGGAGCCGGCGGAAGAGAGGCGCGGGGAGGGGGTGAAGAGTTTCGGTATCATGGACATTTTGTCGCATAGTCCGAGGACGCCGGCGAGGATTGTGCGGCCTTGGGACGGTGCGGCAGCGGGGTTGGAGCGTTTGCAGCGGTTGCAGCGGTTGGCTGGGGCAGCCTTGTTGGATGGAGAGCGCTGGAGGCTGGCTGCTCTAGGGCTCCTCAGGCCCCGGGAGGCGACGGAGTGCGACTCTGTCTCTGAGCGCTCGTCCTCGGCCTCCGACTGTTGCTCCGAGCCCCGGCGCGCGTCGCATGCGACGAATGCGCCGCACACGCCGCTGGATGCGCTGTTCCATATGACCAGCAAGACTTTTGAAGCCAACAATACTGACAATGGAGGTAAGTGTCTTTATTACTGTGAAGTTTATTTGGTCACAAGGTCTAATAAGATTGTTAAGGGGCTGTGTCACAGAATAGATAATAACCTAGTGTTAAGTAGATTACATTGCAACTCGTCTATTAATATGTACTCACCTAGTACTTCATAATAAAATAAATAGGTAGGTAGAAATCGTTGGTGCAGTAATCTATTTCATTTATATTTTACAAGAGTTGAAAGCTTTATAGCAATTTGTATTAGGTACATAGGTACTACAATGTTATTAGGTATAAAATTTAATAAAGCAGAGGAAAAAATTAAATTATACAATTTACATAGGTAATAATAGTTAATCATTTTCCCAAAAAACAAACAAAAATATGGTAACTAGGTAGTGACTTATTTAACTACAAATGATCCTTTTGCAATAAAACTAAATTGAATAATGAAACCCTTTTATCGCCTGACGGGCGGGATTTGTACCGAGAGTTCCGTTTTTAACCGACTTTATTAGGTACAAGTCAATGAGCCAATAGGCTCATTTGGTTATTTAACCAATCACAAGCATGACATAAATGTCAAAGTTGTCAAACGGACCCTCCGATAACAGAAATCCTCATTAGTAAGTAGATAAATAAAATAAAAGCTAGTATAAACTTATCCATTAATAAAAATCAAATAAATAATTTAACACTGCAACAGCCCACTACAATGTAGATATGACCCGTAACTTTCATAAAACATTTTTTTTATGGAACAACACGTAACATGCAATAACATAATAGAGTTCAGATTTTTATGACAAAGCTTGTTGTGGATATCTCTAATGTTCGACTGACGAAACCTGTGCTGTGGATGATCCACAAATAAGATCTAACTGAGCTACAAATATTTATTACAATTGCCGTCAACAGTTTGTTAAAAAAACATAACCCTTCTATAAATACAAGATATCTCAAGTGGTCTCAATCAGGCAATCATGACCAGCAGTGGACTGTCCAGAAATAAACGCAGCATGTCAACGTACAAATAAAATGCATTGGCTAGTGAATGCGATCCGTATTAATTGGACTAATTAGTTGCCATTCGCAATTAATTGAGCGAAATAGATCTATTGCTAATGCTATGTTAAAAGATAAAATAGTAGCTGTAGGCGGCTAAAGTTTTATATAACCTGATTTTCGAGAAGAAGTAAAAAAAGATAGGAAATTTTTAATTTTGGCAGTAATGGTGGTAAAGAAATCAACACTAATTTCTGCTTACTTTGAAAAATAGATAAACTAAAAAAACACCCATTTCGGTTTTTTTTACTCTATTTTAAACGAACAAACTCCATTTTCGGAACTCTGTTTTTTTTTAGTTAATTTTATGCTATGAGTCCCAATATGGCTGAACACTAACAACTGTTGGTACATACTTACCTATTTAGTTACAACTATATTTTGTCTAATTGACTACATTGAGATATGTAGCAGGAATTTTTGATTAATTTCAGGGTTATACTTTTAATGAAAAAAACCAGGATACACATAAATATTTAGAAAAAATAATCATAAGTAAAACATAGGTACCTAACTATATATTTTTTTAATAATCTCAAGAAATCTCAGTATTTTCAAATTATCAAGAAAATCATTTTATTTATAAATTTAGAGACTAATTAATTTTTAGTTGTGATAACTGCAAAAATAAAATCGACACTTTTATCTATGAATCTTTAACGCCAATGTGAGACCTGACCAAGAATCGAGATCATCTGTGGAAAAAAATATTAATACTGAGACCAGCATACCTACCTATTATGTTTAAGAAAAAAAACGAATTGTGACAAATTCTAAGTTTTTTTTTAAATATTCATCTGATAGTCCTAGTGTAGGTGCATTGCATACATAATTTGCAATGCAGATTAATGTTGTGGTTATAAATTGGAACTCATAATGGAAGCCATTATAGAAATCAGTTAGCGAAATTAATAGTTTTTAGTTACTAGGAACAAATTGAAGCAGCTTCACAAAGATAGTTTATTATACCAAGATCTGAGAAAGGATTGGTATGTAATAAATAGGTACAGTCACTTGCATTAATATCTGCCACAGCGGAGCGTGAAAAAATATCTGACACATACTACCGGCCTTAGAAATAGAATCGTATCAGCTGGTGACTGTACGATTTATTCGTCAACGAACTGTTTTCTGAGTAATCGCAGATTTAATTTGTATAATTAAATGATACTGTTTTAATGTATGATGATATTGATGATTATCCGTGGAATCGTTTTGTTGGTTTATTTAATAACTACTTCCCTATGTAAGTACCACTTGATAACTAGTAACGTATGTTTCAAACAAATAAATTATAAAAAAGTTTTTTTTGTGATCTAATAATGTAATCTAATTCAAATTTAAAAGAAAAACTAGATTTTTATTTTTTCTTTTTTTTAAGTTTGTTTATTATACTAAAATTTTATTTGATCTGTAATTGTTTCTTAAACAAGCACAAGTAAATTAACTAATAAAGTAAAACGCTACTGGATATCAAATATTTTGATATGTAAACTATAAGGTACCCGGCGGTTGCGCCGGCAATATTGCAAGCAATTGAGATTGAGATATTATTGATTATTGAACAGGAAAAAACTAACACGTTCATTGCGGGGTCTGTACTCGAAATAGGTGATTACATTATGATTACAGAGCGGCAGACAGTAATTGAAAGCTTCCCGCGCGCAACTTCGGGCTATAATTTCGGCCAGTTTTTTAATGTCATTCATGTTTATATGTCCGAATTCTAATTGTATCCAATGACTGTCATTATTGATTGATATGTGCAAAAAGCGGTTTTAATTGGACAATCACTTATTCATAACATAAGCAAAGTAACGATACTACGCGTGAAATAAAATGGAAGTTGCTTGTAATATTATGTTGCTGGTGCTAAAGTTCTATTAATTTATTTTGGACTATCATTAATCTTGTAACAACATAGATAACAGTTACACTCTTAATTTGATATACACGGCATCCCACATACCGAACAAATGAAGATAAACTCATAATTTCCCAAAAATAATAAGCGCTCCCCACTAATTTACCCCAAATGTATTTTAAATTAATGGTCATTTAAATTCTTAACGGACGGCATTCATAAAAATTAACCACTTAATAAAATAACAGCAAATCAATGAGCCCTTGAGTTATACACAGTCATTGAGAGCCTTTTAGAAAACCGAATAAGAATGCAGTTTACGGCCTCTGGGTTGCAAAAAAAAGTTATTGTTCCTGGCATAAAAGAAGACATCACGGGGCATTCGAAATTTAAAAAGAAAGGCCTGTCTATGCTCCATATGCTTCGAGATTAACACGTTAGTCGGCAGTCATTTGTCATTGCCGCCGCTTGATTGAGGAAGTCATTTCTTGTATTTCTTAACGGAAATAACGTTTTTTTAACATCCCCCGAGTGGACATTAGAGATTGTTTGAGATATATGTTTTATTATGCATTGAATTGATGATATTTATTGCGGGTTATCGTGGATGTGTAAAAACTGGTTATACTAATATACCTAAATATAGTATTTAATTTCATTAAATGTCAAAGAACTTGTAGATACGAGATTTTATAAGCCCGCGGAAATCAAGAATCATTCTTAAACCAGCTCAACTTATTGAAAAATCAATATGTCTTCCTTACAATCAACTCTCGTGAAAATTATTTCGGCGATTAATCTGCTCGCTTTGAAAATGCTAAAATGAAATCAAAAGTAACTTAATCAAAGCTTACGCAAAACAAAACAGCATCGCAATATAACCCTCCAACTGTCGCCAGAGAATATCATTTTAAACTGTCCCACAAATTATCCCCTTGTGGGGTCCAAGGTGTTGGACCCGACGCGTTTATATTATTATATTACCCCCATTATGAAAAAGGGCAAAAAGCTACCGCCATTATATTATATTACACAGGGTGTTCGGATTCGCTGAGTAATTGATTGTAAATGCTTTGTCGATTTTGAGCTTTGATTGGGTAGGTATTATGGATTTGGGTGTAGATTAGCAGATGAAGTAGGTAAATTAAAATTAATGTTGTATTGATTAAGCACCTACACTTTTAAATGTTACTTTAAAGTATCTAACTAAGGGTGTGTAAATCTTTCTCTAGCACTTAATTTTTTATACTATTAATCGTATCATACCTAGTTACTTAATTATTGTTTCACTATACTGCTGTAACATAGACATCAAAGTGCCACTGCCCCAGTAGTTGTTATTTTTAATTTAAAGTGTCAATAGAGTGTCATCTATTGGGCATTTTAGTATGTCAAACACTGAGACATTTACCGTATGTCACACATTTGACACTTTTAATAGTTTTTATAAGAATTCAAGCTCAAATAAGATACCTCCTGTATACCACATAGGTACCACAAGATTCATAAATGCGTAACCAATAGCAATAATATCTCAAGACTTCAAAATCGACCACAAATGCGCGTACGCACACGTACGCATAAACATAGGCATTATTAAAGCATACGTATGTTTAATAACCACTAGTCGTCAACCGTCGTGCAAGGTGCGTAGCGCTGTCTCGCTCTCTGATATGGGGTGTAGGAGGAAGAGAGGTTAATTTAATTATATTATTCGGGTCGCGTCCTATCTTGTCCATCTGTGAAGGTTGTAAGGTTACAATCTGTTCGAACGATTTGAGCGCGTCTCTTTTGTTTTTTATTTAATGGATACAAAATTGAGAGCTTAGATCACTATCCGTCTTATACATATATTTTTTTAACTTTAATTAAATTTATTTACTCATTCACTAGTACCTTACTATTATTCAAAACTTTTAGACACTAAATATGTTTCCTTTATCAGTTTCATTAATAAATAGACTCGTCTTCTTGGTTTTCTGAGATTACCTGACTGTAGGTTAGGTAGGTATTGTTTCAAAGTACGCTTAAGTTAAATAATGCCGAGCATCGATATTTCTGGCTTATACACGTCCCAATATTGGGTACAGGTTTCGGCTCAGAATGAGAGATACCTATAAAAAAATTATATGTCAAATGAATAAGATTTTTTGTTAATTACACAAAAGCTAAAAATTAATATTGAAATTTCATTTTTATTTTCACATAGATAAAATACAAAACATGAAATATATTCTAACAACTATCACAACTCTTCACACTACTCCTAATTTAATTCATTAATTAAACCAATAACAAAAACTGCGCTTCCAAAAGCCACCTTGCCTTTAAACCGCCGCATCATAGTCTAGCGAACGGTCGGGAGCGGTCATTATTTAATAACCCTGCATTTGGACACCCACCGAATTATAGGGCAGTTTTTGTAAATAAACTGCGGGCCCTTTGAAGCCTTTATAGTGGGCCGAATTGATCCGACGTCGTGCGTTGTAGAGGGGTTAACTTAAAACTGATATAACATCAGAATATTTCAATTGTACAGAAGAAATTAAAGAAGTGCAAAAGCGCCCGGTCGACACTATACTGGAGACCAAAGGGCTGGCAGCTATCTATCTCAACGAATCGCCATCGCCATTCAACGAGGGAATGCTACCAGCCTCTTGGGCACCATGCCACGGGGGCCTTTTTTAGTTTTAATTTAGTAGGTATTAAGTTTTTAAGTTAGGTACTTAGTTTATAGTTAAGTTTCAGAAGAAATATATTAATAAATAATAAAATAAAAAATCAATAAAATTTACCAGTCTCAAACTAAACAACTTTTATTATGGATGGATGGAGTTTGTCTACTAAGAAGAAGCGTGCGCGTGCCTCACTCAACTATATCAGTTCATTATGACTAATTAGATAGCAAATCTTTACAATAACCGCCTGAGTCTAACGGGGATTTCATCTTATGTCCTAGGTTCTCTAACTATTTTCATACCCATTTCACCTACGAATATCGGTTCAGCGTTTTAAGCGTGAAGATATATAACCGCCAGACAGATACTTTTGCGTTTATGAAAGAAAACTGGGTAAGCAATTAAGAACAATAACCACAATACGAGTTGAAAACTCTATCACCTTTCAATCGATCGATACCTCCGATATTGGTTCAGATAAGTTAATCGATCCCTAATTCAAGTCGATTGATTTTTTCGACCAGCCGCTTTAAGGCACCTGTCAGACTGAACGAAAGCGATGGGCGATTGTTTTGTCGGCTACGATATGAACAGAAAGGTCAGCAGGGCTACTACGAAACCCGAAAATCGAAGTTCGTGTCGTGCGGTCTCTCTGACACTTACTATTTAATACGAGAGCGAGAGGGACGGTACGATACGAACTTCGAGTTTCGAGTTTCGGAGTAGACCTTCAGGACGATGAGGGTTTCTTGACAGGTGAAATATCGCGACTTCGCGAGATTTCGTCAGTGTCGAGAGGTCCTTTCGACGTTATAGTTTTGCTTGCGATTGGTTCATTAAGTTATTTAACCAATAAAAAACCTGACACAATTGTGTCAAAGGTGTCAAAACGGACCTCACGATATATGGATACTATATTTCGTTTAATGTTTGCGTTAAATCCAGTTTTAGCGGTATAATTAACTTGAAATTTGGTATGAATTACACATATAAATTGAATAACAATACAAGTAGAGTTTACAAAAGTGCAGTGGGCAAAAAAAGTTGTATTAAAAACGATTTTTTAACAGAAACATTTATTTCTGCGAGAATGCCTGTCTGGAAGTATACCTACTTAGATGATTGTGAAGCTTCGAAACCCTACCTGAAAGAAAAATCTTGCAAGTTGCATCAAAGCAAATGAGATTGAAGTTTATCGAGCTCGAGGGCTCGAGCACCACAACGTAATGCAATTTGTAAAAAATCTAGTATTATTCAAGTGGGTTTAAAGTTCGCTTGCTGCTCGCGGTTGGTACGACAGCTGCCTAATGCAGTGGTCTTTGTTTAACTGTGGGGTCAGGTGTGCAACCTTTTTATAATTGGTTGATTATCGATAAAAGGCGGGTTTTGTCTTATGTGTTTGGCGTGGGTGGGGTCTAATAGATATTGCCAGTTTTAATATCCGGCTTGTTTTTTTTTAAAGTCTTTTATAAGGTCGTAAAGCCGTATTCTGAGGGGTAGGTACATTTTTTATTATTTTATTATTATTTATTTATTGATTTTAAGAACACAATGACATACATTCATACATTAATGAGTATACAAGTAAACCAAAAACAATATAAAGACCTCGAGGTTCATAAATATTCATAGGTACTAAATTAAAAGTTATTTAAAACTAATGTGAGTAAAAATGTATGTGTGATAAATTAAAAATCAACAAAACTAGGTTTGGTTTAAGATAAATGTTTTTTTACGAAGGTGTTAGTCACTTCGCCGATTTATAGGTATACATAAATAAATTTTACTTTTTAATTAAATAAAGCCGGATAACTCACGTCTTAAATAGAGTTTAGCTCGACATGTTTCGGGCTAGTTCGTAGCCCTTCATCTAAGAGCAACGCAACTCGGCGGCTGCTGAATCATACGACTCATGAATAGATAGGTAGGTACGCCTGCACTCCAGTACACGTCCCATAATAGTATTCATCCTTTATTTTTGTACAATTAAGAGTTTACATACATTCAAATGTGAACCTTGTTATTTACAGTCGAAACACAAATAATAATAATAGTAGTTGTAAATGTGCATGTTTATTTGGCCTGCAATTTGCCTCTATTCGCAGGGAATTATCCAATTCAAATATAGAACAAAGCATTGTCTTGCGCGTACGCAGCGGGTCGCTCTGAAATCGACCACAATTTATTACCTATGTGTACTAACATTCATATGTGTTACAGATTTGAATAAATAATAACCTAACCTAACTCTCATTTAAGATTATTAGTAAATAAGATGATGATATTGATGTTTTTGTATATATTTAATATTGACATAATAATATTTCGTAATGTTGGATTCCGCTTTAATTTTCTAACCATGCATGTTTATCAAAACAGAAAGTAGCGGAAATAAACTCTAACTAAAAATATCTTGTTTTATAAAACAATGCAGTGATACACCACTATATCTTGGACAGAAATAAATGATTCAATGAATTTAGTGATAAAGTTCTTAAACATTTATCCTGTACTACTCATTCATAATATACCTAGTAAAATATCAAAGTTTGTAAAGTTTTTGAATGTTTGTTAGTACTAAGTATGAACAAAAACTTAGACCAACTCAAAGGTTGTAAGTTTTTGTTCATTCTTTTTGTGCTATCTACCCAAAAATCATAAACATACCTACGACATTTCACTCGAAATTATGGAAAATGTTTGAAATAACATATGCATAATATAGTGATTTTATAATAAGTAATAAAATTATCTTTATTAGTCTGAGTAGAGTCGGGCGCAACCCGAACACTTAGTAGCAGAACATGTTAACGAGACAGAATGATCTACCATTGTCTCTGTCTCACGCGATACTAACACGACACTTCCACCATTAAACGTCGGGTGAATTGACCTTTGGTTGGCATCTGTATTCACTATACTTTACTCATAGATCTTGTTTATACCGGGTGTGGCCTGTAAAACGAGCAAAAAATTAAAACATAGATCGTCCTGGTCAAACTGAACAACATATTAGTTCAGCGACTTTTAAAAATAATGGAGAATTGACTGAATTATATTTTGAATTTTCCCTTTTTTATACAAATTAAATACTAGTTACTATCAATGTACGCCATCCTAGAACACAACTGACGTCGCCTGTCACGCTACAAACATCAAGCATTTTGCTTTACATTGCTTCTTCGAATAAACTTAAAAGTGTAATAAAAAAAACTAATTATTTTTAAAAGTCGCTGAACGAATCTTGTTCAGTTTTCTTGACGAGTATATTACAGGCCACACTCGTTATGACTCAGTTGCCACTGATGGAGATATGTGTTATTCTCGATATTTTTAAAATACTGCTTAAATCATAATCATTTAACTTTTTCGGCCATCCTTTACCGTTGTCGGGAGAAAAACTTGTACAGTCAAAGGCATAATATGCATGTCACTAACCCTAAGGTCGATATACATACATAATATACATTATATTTGATGCTATGGCTGTATAGATATTTATGCCCTCGACTGTTTTTCACAATCGGTAATGTTAGAAGGTACTTGAGTGAAATTTTAAAGGACCCAGTGACAGTGTCCTTGGTCCTTAAGGAGACTCAAAAAAAAAAAACAGTGCTCAGGCCTTATTGTCTAACGCACTCGGAATCACCATCGTTTGCACCGTTTCTTTCTGTCACATAGAATGAGATGAGGATAAAAAGGGATGGTGAATGAGATCACCAGAGCCGCCGATGTATTGACTGTTGCTTTAACAATTTACTCAACGAAAACGTCTAAAAACACAGATTGCCTTAACAAAGGCATAATAAACGATGAATTGTACTGTACTTATTTCGTAAAATATATACCTATATGTATATATTTCCACAATATTAAAACAAGAAATAACAAAACATTTTAATTAAACTCAACTGTTATCGCAATTTCAACAGTCTGAATAAAACGGTTGTATAAGTAGGTTAAATATTTAATTTCCTCCCAAAAACCGCAATTTATTGAACATAATTTCAATTCATTTTGGACAGGGACAGGCAATAAAATAGCCAACAACAAAGTAAGTCAAGAGATCTCTCGCTTTCCAAAAAATTAAAAAATCCATAGAAATATCCTCACGACTGAATTACCTTACCCATTGTAATCGAAGAAGACACAATAAAAATACAAAGTATTTTATACCCAGTATCTTCCATTCAAGTTGAAAATACTTGCAAAGTATCGAGTATCAAGTACTCGCCAAATTGCTACGAATAAAGGATTGGGATTGGGATCACACAAAAGAGTATTCAATTTGAAGTTAAATTATTTCAACTTTTAAATAAGTGAATTCTTTGCATGCGTAAGTTTAAAGTAATTTCATTTTGTTAACATGAATCATTTCAAAGGAGAAGAGCAATTAACATATGTACGGATAAATACATACGTAGGCTGGGATATTAAGTATTTAATTATATACATCTTTTTCTCACGTTATATTGTTAGTGTTATATTTAAATCACTTTTATTTGCCTTAAAAACGTAATTAGGCTTTTTGAGATAGAGTTTTCGCAAGATTATTTATGAATAGGTTTTTATTTAAGTACCTAGGTACATTTTGTAAACCGAAAGAATAATTATATATAGGCATAATAATTGCAACTACCTACAACAATAAATGAATTGGGTTTTTGCTTAAACGTATATTTTAGTGAATTTTGCTATAGTGTCAAGAGTGAGCGACTCTACCAGCTTTTTATACTCACGACAGAACGGCGAAGGTATATATAGAGTGAGAGGTTGTTTTTACGTTAACGCATGCTCTCGTTTATTATATGATTGGAGGAAACTACCAGGTGGATTACCTGATAGAAATCAATCTTTCTAGAAACTATTTCGGGTTAGAGTATTTAGTTAATGCTTAACAATACGAGCATTGAGTAGTTCTCCTTGAGTACTTAGTTGATACTCAAGGGCGGTGGTGATTTTCCATCAGATGACCTTCTTGCTCGTTTTCCTCCCTCTCACAGTAAAAATAAACTGAAAATAGAGCAAAACATTTTTTACTTTTAACATTTTTTTTGCCAAAAACCATGTAAATAATTTTCTACCGATTTGAAGTCGGTTCCTCGTATGAGCCAGCAAATTCAAATCAAATTAAAATTGTTTATTACATAAATAAAGTGTTGCTTAAGATTATGACTGTTATTACAATCAACAAAAACCGACCACCGCTTGACATTATTAAATAGGTAAAAGATTTTATCTGTGCCCCTGAACTAGGCTAGGCCTGTGTCGCAGGTTGAAGCTAACATTATGATTTTCGGATAGGATTAGCAAGAGTGATAGAAGCTAGAAGCCCAAATAGGTAATATTATGTGTGTGACTATGTAGGTAAGGTACTGGCTATAGCTACATTTCTGCTGGCTCGTTCTAAGGCACCCGCTTCAAACTAGTCAAAAATTATTTCATGGTTAATCATGGTTTTTTAAAGTAGATAGTTAATTTTTTTGTTTTGTATTTATTCCTACTTTAATTCGATGAAAGCAAACGTCCGGGTGTTCGTCATTTTTTTTAATACTACCATGCTAACCTCTATTGCTAATGACATAAATTTTAAGATGACAACCATTGGGACAACGACGAGCACTCGCACTTACCTTAACAAAAAAAAACATAAATATACTTACTTTAGCATTTCGTTTACCCATTATCAAACAGCTTTAATCCAAACAATACCAACTTACGCCTACGATTCAATCAAACAAAGCAATTTCTAACGCGATAGCATTCGATAAGAAACAATAGCAATACATTAATTGAATTATGTTTACAAATCGGCATGTCACGTAATCGGTTCCGCCGTAGAGGCCTCCCATTGGTCAATTCCGTTTGCAACAATGGCGGACTGACTTACTAATATGCGCAAGCGTTAATCAGTTAGTTAACAAACGCGTTCGGATAATTAAAACTACCGACGATTGGTTACGGTGGAAGGAAGTTTCTGGTCTAATTCTAAGAGCTACTGGGTTATTTTAGCTTCACAGAATTAATGACAGAATAGACTCAACGCCTCCAACTTTATTTATTTTGAGTGTAACATCTGGTAGCATGATGAGCGATTGAGTTGGTCTGAGGATGAACTCCAGTTGAGTTCGAAACGCGTCAGTGTAGTGTGGTAGTGGTGATACTTGGGTTTGTGTGATATGTGTGTGTTCTTACAGTGTGGAGTGGGAGCTGCATAAACACACAGTCGTTGCATAGACCTAGCTATCGTAAGGTCGCGTGAGCAAATTAATTGTTTATGGTACAAAAATCATCATGTCACTAAGTGTTTTTTGAACAAAAGTAGTTACAACAAAAATCATTTTACTTAGCAATTAGCCCTAGAGATTGCACTAACAACGCTTAAACGTTGCTAAACAGTTTTCATCACAAGCACCGACGTTCACCACAACACAGATTGTGCAGAACCCTAGGACACTTACAACAGGAGATGGCGTGCGATTTCTCCTTTGTCAAAAAATATGACAGACATTGGCTGTCGGAAATGTCTGCATTATCACTTCACGTATATAAATATGTACCTATGGATAACTCTTTATTGTACAGTCGCCATCATATATTTCGGAGCAGCCAAGGTGGTCAAAACATTGGCACATGCGCTCATTTCAGGCACATGAGTTCATGTTTCGATATTTTTGATCACCTTGGCCGCTCCGAAATATCTGATGGTGAGTGTACATAAAGCCCTCTTGTTCTCAGAGGAGGCCTGTGCCCAGCAGTGGGACGTATATAGGCTGGGATGGATGGAGTGTACATAAAACACAACATAATAGACATATTACAATTAGAAACAAAATATAAATATAAGTACCTTACTGCCCCATCGGTCGTTGGTTCTATGAGCAATCAGCCCTGCCTACTGCCACTTTAGTCTAGCAATTCTCCGAGCTAGGTATGTCAGTGACTGCAGTTCTCCTGCGGCACTTCTCATTTCTTCATTTTCAGTTATAACGCAGGGAAACTCCGAGAAGAGCTTGCTCCATCGCTCTTTGAGTAGCTCTTTTACAAATAAAAAATCGTCCAATTCAATATTTTGTTGAATTCGATTAAAAATGAATACCATCCAAAGTTAATTTTGACCAAATATTTGCTGAAAAATATTTAGAAACCAATTTATTTTCATTGTAAAATAAATAAGGTCCTAAAATAAAAACGCTCTTGTAGGGCTACTATGAAACTCGAAGTTCGTGTCGTGCGGTCCCTCTCGCTCTCGTATTAAATAGTATAAGTGTCAGAGGGACCGCACGACACGAACTTCGCGTTTCGAGTTTCGTAGTAGCCCTGCTGTTTGTTTTGTGAACTGTACCTAGTAACGTAACATTAGCTGGAATGCTCATTATAAGTGAATGTTCAATTTATTACATTATGGGGCTGTTTCACCTTCCATTGATTAGTGTTAACTGACGGTTAAATGTGATGCCGTCTCCGTCTATTCGAACAAAACAAATAGAGACGGCATCACATTTAACCGTCAGTTAACACAAATCAATGGATGGTGAAACAGCCCCTATTGTATGAGTGACTTTGAGCTTTTATATTTACTACGTCGTTCTCTGCCTTTTCGCACAAAAATTGTTTGCCAAATGTTTCATTTCTCAACTCATGATTTTCTCTGAAAATACCTATATATTTTTCGGAACTTTAAGCACCGTGCGTTTAGCACCGTGTTCTATAAAAGCATAACAAAATACACTGAGAAAAAAAATTGTTTTCGGAGAAATTTGATAATTGGGAAATGTAGCAGAGGGGCTAGGTACTACAAACACGAAAATCGAAGTTCGTATCGCACCGTCCCTTTCACTCGCATATTAAATGACATAAGCGTCAGTGGTACGGCAACATACGAAGTTCGAGTTTTGCACTTCGTAGTATAGGACCAGTTGTCAAATGAAGCATTTGGCAAACAATACCTATTGTGCGAAAGGCAGGACAGGTACCGTCTTATTAATAAAAGACGGGGTAGCGTACAAACATTCCTTAATAAATATAATTATAAAATACAACTTTACGGCTGTAACCGGGCTCACAATCATTCCGCATTTCCTAATTTCGTCAACCCTAACACCGTGCTGCAACGCGTAGCTGGAAAGCAGGCAACGCGCGGATCCGCGTTGCGTTGCGTTTAATAACGCAAACCGCATTCAATCAAGGAAGCAGCCGCGATTCGACGCCACGCAGCCCACGCATTCGTAGTTAAGGTAAACGTCCTAGTGCTCGACACGGGCCGGTGTGCTGCTAAATAATAATAATAATTCATTTATTTATTCAGACAACAAAGATCCATACATTATTAGTAATTTGCTTATAACTATGTTAGTATACATATTGGACGAGTGATAGTGTGGTATTAATTAAATTTTGCATTATAGAGCACTCATCTCTTACAGCTATCATCTTCAGGATTCTTGTCAGAAGCGATGCCTTTTTTTTTCGTAGTATGGCATTAAAGCTAGCTACTAGGAACTAATGAAATGACGTAAGATTAATGATGCCAACTATTGGGACAGTGACGAGCACTCGTACGTTTACCTTAGTTCTACGAGCGTTTCAACCGCTATCAGTTTCCTGTCGCATATATTGAAGAAATGAGAGACCGTAAGCAAGAAATTTTAATGAATTGTGATTGTATGTACCTACCGCATGCAATATCGTTTTATAAAATCCTTCCATTCTACCTGACTCATTTCTTCAGTTCAGTAGGTATAAGCGACAGGAAACTAACAAGTGAAACAGACAGAAAGACACGGAATCATTAAAGTCAAGCTTATAACCCCGCTATTTGGATTAGCTACTAAAAACGGAATCCCGATAAGATCACTTGCCTGTTTGTATGTCCGTCCGTACGTCTGTCAAGACCCTTTTTTACAGGAACGCGGAGATATCAAGCTAAAATTATTATCAAATACCCAAGTAGGTATTATGTTACCGGGGCTAGGTACACTTAAAGCCAAAAATTTCGATGAAAACCTTTACAGTGGCGTTCAGTCAAATAAACTAAACTTCCTGAAATATTCTGGAAGCATTTAAAGATATCCTGTATACAGTCATCCCGACATCTACACTCATTTAGTCATTTATCATCCCAGCCTATAGTCCCACTGCTGGGCCTCCTCTCAGAATGGACTTGGACCGTAGTTCCCGCGCCGACCCAGTGCGGATGGGGAACTTCACACACACCATTGAATTGCTTCGCAGTTTTGTGCAGGTTCTCTCACGATGTTTTCCTTCACCGTAAAGCTCGTGGTGAATTTCAAATATAATTTCGCACATGGATTTTGAAAAAGTCACAGGTTCGAGCCGGGATGTGAACCCACGAGCCATCCAGAGCCACTAGGCCACCGCGGCTTGCATCTGTGTACATGACTTAATAAAAAATGACTGCCGACAAAAGGACGGATCAGCGATCACACATGTCCAAGTAACGGGTCCAAGGATTATAAAGTTAACAATTAGTTCCGTCGCCGGCCACCGGCGCTGCCGGACCGGTTTGTAAACCGGATCCGACGATCCGACGGTTCGGATTAATGCGAAAAATGAAGAAAGTTGTACTATATTCCTAATACTCTTGTGTTATTTAATTATAAACTTGTGAATTTCAATAAGTTATAAAGGTTCCGGCGCTACTTTGCGGAAGTGTATAAAAATATATTATGAAATAAAAACAATTAAGTAGCTTTTTGGTTTAAAGTAATTGTTTTAGTTCCAGTTACAAAGGTCAATCAAAAACATATCAAAGCTGACTAGTAGAATACAGAAGTTACATAAACGGTAGTAGATTATAAAAAAAAACTAAAAGTTCATACCTTCGACGGTTGAAAGGAGAAATTGACTAAGTGACATTTTTTTAAGACAGTGCGTTATATATAATACAAGTTCGGAATCAGTAAATTGTTCTCTGTCGTTTGACCTATGTCTCAAAATTTTCAAAAAAAGGTCGCTAAGTGAATTTCTCCTTTCAACCGTCGGTATTTATCGTGCTCTTTTAATTAACTTCAGTACTTCTCATCGTACCTACAGCCGTAGGAGTAAGTCGAATCAAAGAAACTAAATAATAAAGTTTCGTGATTGATTAACAGTACGGATGCCATCGTATTCCGATTTCAGATTGAGATCCGACTTGGCAATGGAAATTATGCACTAAATCATTTGGGCTACTACGAAAATCGAAGTTCGTATCATACTGTCCCTCTCACTCTCGTATTAAATAATATAAGCGTCGGCGGGACGGTACGACACTAACTTCGATTTTAGAGTTTCGTAGTAGCTCTGCTGTACTTACCCGAACTAATTCGTATAGGTACCTGGCACTTAAGAAAATATGATCAAAGCAGTTCATAAATTTCTTATTAAAAAAAAGTCCAGTGAGAACTAATTTACATGAAAAAAAAAACATTTTAGTTCCAAGTCTATGATGCTCGTGCCGACACCGTTCCTAATTCGTAATGAGGGGGTCCGGTATCCTGTATCAAAATACGGCAACAAGAAAACATCTAGACCGATAACATCGATAAAGTAGGGATGGCGGTCTGAGATCGATTTATCGATCTTGTTAATGGCAGAAAAATCTATTTTTAACTGGATCTGAGAATAATCGAGTCATTGTCACAAAGCTGATAGTTGAGCATGCATCTGTATTTACGTTTGTTAACGTCTATAGGTAGACAATTATGTTTTTTCTACTTGAAACTTTAGCTATTATTTGGAACTAAATGGAGTTAACGATACCTACTGCTGTTTTAATCCTTGATCTGTTCTGTTTTAAAGATACTTAAAGATAATTTATTTGTCAAACATGAGTTCCTTTATACAATTATTAAATTGAATATATAGATGTACAATAATTTGATGTCCTGTCCTTCATGTCCTTTATTTTTGATTTATAATTTATTTAGGGGTAGACCGTAGACCAGGTCATAGAAAAAATGTCTTTATCGGAGAGCGTTACTCAGAACTCGATTAAATTGTTTTTTTTCTGATCGATTATAACATCGATGTTTTTTCTAAAACAATCGCCGTCCCTATCCCAAATGGCTCAATCTTAGGGTGGCCTCGGGGCGTGGCGGGACATTCCCGTTTTTGTGGACGGGAGGAGCCAGCAGCGTGGGGACACCGCACACAGCCATGCGAGCGATGACAGCACTACGTTTCCGCTCCCATTCATTTAGAAAGGAAATGCGATGGTGTGATAAGGAGGAGCTTAGGTAAAGATAAACATCTATGTAAGCAACAGCGGCAGAGTCAAAGCTAGTTATTTAACTTCTCACCAGGATTTACAATTCCAATAAACAAAAATTGATTTAATCTCTCCGTTAAGTTAAATGCTACCATTTTGCCATCGAAAACTCTTAAGATTATATTTATTTTTATTGCGAACGATTCTGTAAATTGAGTCGAAAACGAGGCCATATATCACAATAAAAGTAATAAAACATGTCCCAGATTGTTGAAAAGTATGGGCACTCGCGAACTACGCAAAAGTGAATTCGATATTGGATTGCTTGCGTGCCGAAAGTTTAATCGATTGCCGGGGAATCGACTAGAATGGACTAGTTCGGTATAATAGCTACTGTTCGATGGGTATTTAGTTGAAGTGTGAATCGATAGTTTTCGGACGGATTCAATTTGCTAAGACGATTACTATCACACGTTAAGGTTTAACTTTTTTTATGGGGACGTGGGTATGCGTGTGGCCGCCATTCGGTTTTATGGTGCGAAGGTTCAATGAAATGTTTTGACACTTGCTAATAGACGTCGATTTTGTTACTGCATTAGTTATTTTGTTAATCATACGAGGTATTTTTATTACTTAATTAATGGCTGGAGGCAATTGAGGACCATTAGAGTGTAAATGTGGAGATTACTCTCAATATTAATCGTTTAAAAAGTCGCTTTCGTACCTTTAGTTTCCCCATTTACATTAATCGTTGGTCCGAATCGCCCCCAATATAATAAATAATATGTACTTGTAGAGCTCACAAATATATAATCAAATTTCACAAGGTTCTGCGACTCGCGGATATACGAGTATATTAAACTCATTTTAACCAAATTGTCACTTTAGTACTTTTTCCTTTCCACTGTCAATATTTAGTATGATCTATGATACGAATATTATACGAGGTTGAGCTACAGAACAATCGCAGCGGCAAACACTTATCGCCAAATTATTACATATCTTAACATTCAATAACTTTCAAAAAATAAATGTTAAGTACTAATGTCTTTTATAAATATATCTCTATCAAAAAATTAACCTATACCTATACTTAGTAAATCCAAACTGCCCTAAATATCCATATTGGCACCCACGTTATCATACTTCAAGAAATCAACATCGCGACCTGACCACGGGATCGTATCAAACGGCCCGACGATTACCCGACCCCGCTAAAACCAGTTTATACTGAACTCTCGTTTGAACTCCAAAGCTTTCCACTACAGGGCGAGCTGGGGTCTTGCAAGCCGGTCGCTAAGATGAGAGGAGCCGAATCAAATCGGTAGGAAATCGAGCTCAGTGTCAACGCTTCACGGTGCAGTAAATGAGCGGGCCTTTGTTGTTGGAAGTTACACGCCTGTTTGGTTAGAGTTAGGTTTAAGGGCGATAGTTTGTAATGTGTTTTGTTTGCAACAAAAACAAAGGCGCAACGCCGCTGTACAATGAATGCCACTTTGTTATGAGTTTCTTCTTTTCACAGAGCCATCTTGGAAGTTTGCTTGCCAATATAATAATAAAGTAACACGTATAAAGAATAAGGCAAGGCGTTGGAACCTTGTTGGCTAATATTCCTAGGCTTTTTCTGCCACTTGGTCCAAGTTAGCCGAGCTTTTACCAAGTTGCCTGTTATTTAAGGTTGATCTTGGATGCCTACTGCTGCCTGAAACAAAAATCTGTATTCAAATTAAGCTTAAATATTGACCGTCGTTGTGCATTTTCTCGCCATGACTTGAACTTTCCTCTGCTTCGTCTATTTCCTTGTATTTTGCTACAGAGCTGAAGCAATTCCTATGCTTGTTACTCTTTGAGTTTTTGAAAACGTTGTTCTATTTCGTAAATAAAATACTTTACAATGGAAAACGATAGATCCGCATAAGTTGACCCGAACGAAGGCTAACAAAATGCATAATGTTAGTATGTTTGTGAAAACTTTATACCTACGAATTACTGGTGAATAACCCTTTAACCAAATCCCACATATTACCATCAAATAACGCTCCCAGTCAAAGGTTACTCGTTAGCAACAAAATGTCATCTATAGCAACACCGACCACCAACACAACAATATCAATAAAACCATCAAAAAAACGTATCATATCTGACAATGAGCACTAATTGTCGATCTCTGAGTGGTATTAATCAAACGTGTACAACCAACCACAGTAAAAAAACAACTATACTAAAGTAGACAGACCAATATAAGTACAACTAGCGACAGAAGTTTCGAAACTAATGTTGATCTAAAAACCTCCTTACACTTTAAAATTAAACCAAGGTTATTTCAGAAGATGTTTCGATAAGTTTGATATAGGGTTTCCATTTCTAAAATCTGGCAACCAAGACAGAATCATGAAAATCCCGGATTTTAAGGCGTAGAACCCGGACATAATCCCGGTTTTTTTTTATAATTTACGTGAGCTACAAGTTGCGGCAAATATTGTCTAACGCACAGGACGCTCATAATCATATTCACCATATTTCTACCCTCACCCTGTACCGTGTGACAAAAAGGAACAGAGAATATCCTACTGGACTACAAATAAATCCCGGGAGGACGCCCTCTAAACGAGAATAAATCCAGGAAAATGCGGAAGAATGGCAACCCTGGTTTGACAGAAGACCTGTTAAGGTTTTTCATCTATTGATTTAAGATAAAGTCCGTCACTCCCTTGGAAACATATTTTGAGTATTCTAGAATGTATGAAATAATGTGTCAAAGTAATGAAAAATTTACAGATGATTGATTGGTCAACCATCTGCCAAAATACTCCGGATTTGTTTTATGAGTCGGTGTATGTATAAATTTAAGTTCATAGTTTACCTACGAGTTTTACAACTGTTTGCTAATTGTTGGCAGTATCCAACATACAAAGCTTTTACATATACATATGAGTAGAGTACAATATGCACAAAGATTACGAAACAATTCACGCCTAAAAAGTATTAAAGGCATTTGTGGCGTTAGATAGAGTCAACTCTACTTCACTTTTTAGTTTGAAATAGTTTCAATATTTGCGTTTGGCAGTATACAACTTCCATCCAAGATATAAGTACAGTACGTAGCAAAAGTTAGAACACAATTGGCACTTAAAACATTACTCGTAGCTAAAGTAAAGCTCTTATATTCGCAGTTACTGAATCGTGCGTCTTCTTATTCCTTCGTTGCTTGTGCTTGTCTCTGTACAGTATCCAACCGTTTATTTTCTAAGTGTTAAAGTCAGGCTGTGTGGTACATTGTACAGCCTAATATAAACGTAGCGGCATTCTTTGAGTCGGTCGGGACCAATTAGCGCGCCTTTGCGTTCGCCGCCGCTTTGAGACGCCGCCATCTTGCGTCCCGCTCGGCGCGTCGGCGGCCATCTTGCGTCTCCGTCGCACGCGCAGCCTTAATCGAGTTAAGATTAATCCAGATTAATATATTAATCGGGGTAATGCATTTAATAGCGTCAATTGGGCGAATTGGGAAGTGCGAGCTGCTTTGATTGTTTTAATGCATCAAATGCTTGTAAATGAGAGTGCAAAGACAACGTTTATCGCTATTCCGAGGACTCTCATCTACTCAAAGGTTGACTGGTAGAGACAAGAGAGGGACAAGTCCGCCTTTGTACAAGTATCTCAAAGTTTGTCAATTGTGTTTTGTTTCTTTTCTTTTGTACAGTAAAGAGTTTACATACTATTCATTTTTGTTTATATAGATTTATTGCTGAAATTCACGTAGGTACACACCTAACATGATTACAATGTACTGCTGCTCGTTAGCCTCAAATATCAAGGTATAGGTAGATTGTACAACATACAATTAATTAGAGTGGCTGGCACCTAATAGGTAACAGAACAAAAATAAATGACACATAATATACTCGTAATAAATAAGGAAAACCATTCAAACTCACCTAATAATTCAAATACTTAGCAATATAGGCACCTACACCGCACCCGCTGATAACTCAAACTGGAAAGATTTTTATTTGTTTCAATATACTTTCAAATTTTGTTATGAATTCATATAAAATTATAGATATATTTCGATATCAATAACAAAGATATCGTCTCTCTCTCTCGCTACGTAGCGATCGCCCGTTGTTTCACGCTCCCTAACTAATCGGTAAAGCGCCATTTGCGACGCCTTAGGTTCAATATAGACGAGTTTTATAATTAATACCTTCAGAAGGTTAATTTTATGGACTCGAAAAATTTATCTTTTAATAGGTACCAAGGAAAAAATATTAAATAAATTCAACTAGAAATATGAACAAAAACCAGAGACTAAATCTAAACTCAATCAATATTTGGGTGAAAAAGATAATTTTGTAGAGAAATAAAACGCGAATATTGAAAAAGACAAAATAAATACAGGCTGGACATCAACGCGCTGCAATTAAGAAAAAAATAAGAAAAATGTCTGTAATGTATAGATATGTATTCAATTAGAAATATAAATCTATCTCCAGTACGACTACCTACTAGCAAAACGGCACACCACACACACCTTCTACCTACATCACTACATAATACCTACTAGTCCTACTACACACAAACAATTCTTCATAAATCAGTAGCAATACAAATTAAATTATCGCTTGATGCCCACCCCGCTAAACAATAAATCTTACCGCTTTTATTTTGCATAAATAAAACTAAATTATAACCCTTTGCCCGGTAGCCGACGAATATTGTAACCAATAACAAAAATAAATTAAAGAAAAACGTGTAAATGGAACAAAAAGGTCGGATGTATCAAAGCTCGCCGCGGTCACGTATACAAAGTTATGACGAACAGCGGGTGCCAGTAGGAAAATTAAAAAGTGCTAGATGAATTTTGAAAAAGGAATCCGATTAAATCCGATTTTAAATTTGGAACGGTTGCGCTCGATGGTTTGCTAATTGTTTTTTTTTTATGCCTATGATACTTGTACAGGGTTATAGATACTGGCCACTATGACGAGATAAAAATTAAAACTAACCCTTGAGTACATATGCATAAATGCGAGCTTATGACTCGACTTCTGTAAAAAGGTAATTAATTAGGTACTCGACACGCTAATATTACCCAATCGATGGCACCCTGCAGTCGTCTCTAAAAATTAAAGATGGCGACTATTAGGATAGTGAAGAGCAGTACCCTTGTAAGTTTTCAGTTACAAAATACGTCTCGATCGCGTTCGAGTTAAAATCTCAATTTATATGGAAACACGAACAGCGCCTCTAGCGGAACGTTTGCGATGTTCGTGTTTCCATACAAATTGAGATTTTAACGCGAAAGCGATCGAGACGTATTTTGTAACCGAAAACTTACACTAAGGCGTACGTACAGTACGTTCTAAGTGTTACCTTAACATAAGTTTGCCTGTTTCAATCACCATGATCAAAATTAAATCTCAAAAATCTAACCATACAGACAAAACAGAATTCCACGAATCAATGTGACGGATTATAATCGTCTCAAGTCGTTTAATTGTAATAACAATTGACGAACAAGCCTTACGAGTCTAACTTGTTTTTGTTGAACGCTTACTTCCGCTAATTTGCACAAAAACGTTCAAGTCAATGACCTTATTGTGGTCAAGTGAACACAGTATTATTGTCTCCACAAAGTGACTTTAGCACACTGGCGAGCAAAAATAACTGGTAACTTGCCGTACAAAGTTGTACAAAGAGAGGACCTATTAGGCTGCTCGTCAGTATACTTTTATATACAGATCTTAAGTAAGTCCTTAAACTATAGTGTAGGTATGCAGTTACAAAAAAATGATTACCTGTTATTTGTACTATGTGGTGGTAACCAAGTACAGCAAAAATTCAAACTTCGTATCTTGCCGTCCCGCTTGCGCTTAATACGAGAGTGAGAGGGACGGTACGATACGAACTTAGAATTTCGTAGTAGCCCCACAAGAAAACACTGCGTGGATATGCTCTCTACTCTACAAGAGAGTCACGGCCTATTGCATGCTTCACATAATGCAGTATGTATGACAAAGCGCGGGAGATCCTAACTAAAAAAATATAACATCCCCACTCCCCACCCCTGGGCTAGAAGCTAAGTACAATGGTGGTAGGAAAACCTTCGTCAGTTATTAAATTGATTCCTTTACAAAGTCATAGACTCTTAGTATGTTTTGAAACCAAAGTACTAAGTAGACAAGTGCATATCAAATTGTACTACTTGAAATGACAACAAGGGTCAAAATAGTATACATCTCTAACATATATCTAGTTTGATATCAATCAATCAATCAAATAATGTTCTATTTAATTGTCAGTGTTTGTCAGTGCCAAGGTGTAGTGGTAAGGTTGGTATGGTCACCTGATTAGTTTAGCAGGTTGACAGGTTGACGCAATATGTCCTACTCAATCGGTAAAGCAGATTATCGCTCATACTGAGCAAAGGAAAATAGATCTTAGGGTGACAAACCTTTTTTTACTCCGACTGTACGCCCTGATGAAAGTTGCAGATCATTAGATGCGGGTACAGTGAGCAACGCAGGGTCAGTCATAGTGGCGTACTTTGAAGGAGACGTATGTCCAACAGCTTTTCGGCTGACGATGGTGATGATGATAACTGCTGCGGAGTCCTTTGCGTTTTTTATATCATACCAGTGTAACTTATATTTAAATCACATCGGCTTCAAACAACTATATTTAAGGTGTATAACATTAAATCACACTATTGGAGGCACCACGGTTTTTTGTCTCAATGAAGACAAGAGGCGATCCATTGAGCTGAGTCAGTATTAGGCCCGGGCTTCACTCATTCATTGAGCGCTTCTCACTGACGCCGACACGGTTCGTGGGTTCACAGCTTTATTTTAGTTAGGTCTTTAGGAATAAAATACAATGCATCTTCGGTTTTGATGCGTTAGAGTTAGGTAATAACGATTAGAAGATTTTGCAGTGGACGCTGTCGACTGATGATGATGAGGGAATTTCTATGATCTAAACTAAAGGAAAAAGAGTCACAAGCAATAGATAGTACCTATGTGTGCTATATAAGTATATTAGAAAATTTACAGTTTTTTTAATATTTATATGACATTATAGTATAGTGCAGCAATTTTTTCATTTGAAATTGTTTTTTTTTACGGATATGAATGTAAGAGGTATATAGTCCATTAACAAAGGTAGAGTCAGCAAAAAGCTTGTATAAAACACATTTATAACAAAACAAATACCTACCTACCCAAAAAAGTCTCTTCAACATAAGAATCTCCCTTGAACTATATCAAAATTCTTAGTCTGTCTAAAACAAACCCCTTTGCCTTTAAACCCTTGCTGGGTTCCTCGTTGTTTTATACTTTTTTTTAACACACGAATTGTCCCATTTAATTAGCGCAAAGCACATAAGCCCATTCATAACTTCCGACATTCCGACACGCAGCGCCGTGGAGAACGCGCCTTTGAGGAACGCCGCGGCTATTAAGGCGCGATTAAGCCAACGCTCCCACTTTCGATTTTACAACTGTCTAAAACGACCTGTCCGTGTGGTTAAGCTGTTTTGGATATGCGCTCTTTCACAGCTAAGCTACGTTGAAACCACTAGTTGGTACAGGACCCAGTTTCTCGAAGCACATTAGTCTAATATTAGTGTTTTGTCTCATAAATTGTATGAGAAAACGAGACTAAGATGCTTTGACAAACAGGGCCCTGGGAGGATTTGGAGGACTCAAGGTCATGGAGCGAAAAAGAAAAAAAAGTACGTTCGGTATGAATTTGTAGTTATATATGAATATTCAGTGTTAGTAAAGTCCTGCGCTCGTTAGCATAGGTCTTTCAGACTTTTGTTATTATTTATGCTATAAGCGCCACTTTCCAAATTTTATTTTTTCATACCAAATTGTCAATAAATGTTTTTTTTAATTCTGATAAATAATGATTGTGTTCATATTGACATCAATATTTATTGTATTACTACTGAAATTACCAACTTTTTCTTTACTATTTATTAATTAAATATTTGATATTTGCATGTTGCATGTGCAGCAGAATATGCCTGGACATCAAATTGTATAACATCCATATCATGTAACCATATTTTATGCAAATAAATAATTTATTATTATTTCCAGTTTCTTAATCTTAATTGCTTCGAGTCCCTATAATTTGATATTAATTTCAGCTTGCTATAAATAATACCCAATAAAAAGGGTCTTGGCAGACGGAGACACAGACGGACCGCAAAGTGATCCTATAAGTAATTCTGTTTTTTTCTTTTTAAGGTACATTATCCAAAAACGTACACGAACTTGGTCGAACAGTTATCTGCATTAATATCTGCTACTGCGAAGCGTGCAAAAATATCTGACGCATCCTACCACCAGCCCTAAAAATACAGAGAGTCGTATCAGATATTTATGGACGCTGTGTTGTGTCAGATATTTGTACTGGTGACAGTACAGAGCAGGATGTAGAGGTCTGAAGGTCATGAAAATAAAATTAAAAAAAAAACTGTCCAAATGCTCCCATGGCCTCGCAAACCGAGGGTTTAATTTTTTTGAGGCATGGGACTCTGATTACGTTCCTTTAACTTTTACTTTCATACAATAATGTACCAAAAATATGGCCACTTACATTCGACAGGGCCAAAGATGTCCACTAATAAGAAGGAATCGACGAAGCTCGTACGAAAGTAAATTTACAGCAAAAACGACGTGTTTAGCACCAACAGCAGCACAGTTACATCCCAATTGATGGCCGAATAAAATGGCAAAACGATACGTGTTATTAGGATTCCTTATCCTCCTAACGCCCAGAGTCCTTTATAATGGACTTATTGTAATTTGAACTTCAAACTCTATCATAAATGACGTAAATTTTGATGTTCATATATCAAAAATTTGACTTGGGTGTTAGGAGGATAATCCTTATAAAACTATATTTTGAAGTTATAAACTGTAGTAGGTATCAGTGGTGGAGCGTCCATAGAACCCCAGTCCCACCGGCTTGCCCAATATTTACAAAATACGACAACAGGACGCAAATTGTTTATGAAGGATGTGGGCGATCTTTACTTCGGCTTAACCAGGTAGGTGGTAGGTATGTAAACTCTTTACTGTACAAAATACAATTAACAAACTTTGAAATGCTTGTACAAAGGCGGACTTTTAAACTGTAAGGGGCTTGTTCCATGCATTCACAGCTACAATCTAATGTGAGGTAGGTAATCAGTTATTTTATCAGCCCCAAGCAAAGCTTGTACAACCGACTCTCGCACCGAGAGTTAAGTACAGTCAAGGGTAAAAACATGTACGCCGCAAAATCTCTCAAAATACGATTTCTCTTTTTTTATATGATCCCCTATCCAGCAAGCAGGCTAATAAGCAGGTGGCTCACCTGATGGAAAGCAATCACCGCCGTCCATGGACACCCATAACTCTTTGAGAAAGTAGTAGGCTCGATATTTGAAGATCCCCAAGTTGTACCGGTCCGGAAATACCTACTAACGCTGCGAGAAATATGGTATTAATTAATAAAAGCTTGTAAAAAAATACAATGAGCAGCAAAAATCTGGCCCTCCAATGTATGCAGTCAGTAATAGGTAATTTGTGCCACTGAGTATATATTAAATCCGTGCTCACACCTCTGGGTGTTTTATACATACGGAACCCCCAATTAATAAACAATCTCTCTTAACTTAAATTTCATAGTTAATGAACATCGGTGGATTAGCATCGAAACGAAGCCGGCTCTGAACCGCTACGGTATTATCTTAACGCAGTAGTATTTATGACGCACTAGTCTGTACCCACGGTTTTGCACGCTTACATCTAAGCTTAGCAATTGAATTCAGTTGATTCATCGTAACTAAATTGTTAAAATAATAATTGTAATGAATGTACTTTATTTTAAAAAAAAAGCTTTCTGACAAGTTTCTTGCGGCACATTTTTTTGGCAATGATGTCCTGTCCTACTGAAAACGCTGGTAATATAAAAAAGTAAAATGTTAAAGAGCCCTTTGCGGTCTTTTTACACAATTACAGAAACAGTTTGGATTTTTTGATTATCTTCAGAATCAAATTGCCCAAAAAACTCCTGAATCATTTCAGCGTGAAGGAGTAACGGAAGTATTCTCACAAATTTTCGCATTTATAATTACTGTGGCAAGACTTCTTGTCCTTCAATAGGCAAACCAATGAGGGCTATCGTTTTTTGTCTCACTAGATGGCGCACTGTTGCGTGAGGTTTTTAAGTATGGCTTTCAAAGTCTGTTATTACGGGCGTGAAAACAAAGATTAGATTAAAATCATATTTAATACAACTTAAAACCGTACCATAAAAATATCGAGCATGCCACAGTGTTGCATAGTCCCCGTTTTGTTCGGAAAAAAGGGAGGACAAAGGTTTTCGAAAGACAAAACTGTCTCAAAACACAGACATTCATTGCCCCGCAACGCATATTTGCCATAATTAATTTCAGATATTGCTAAATATTCACAAAATTATTCTAATTATAAATAAACCCGCGTAGCTCACCCAAAAACTATGAGATTTGACATTTCGGAGACCTCACGCTACACTAGCGCCTCTAGTGGCGACTTCATACGCGATAGCCCTCATTGATTTCTGTCGCACCCATTCACACGTTGACGTTTACAGTAAGTGCCACAATGATTTTCCTTTTAGCTTATTAAAACTGATTTACATTTATTACTCATTATAATAATACGTCAATCATACAAATGTCTGAAAGTTGGGAACATTTGAATTGTATTCGTGAAAGGAGGTTTCACATACAATGCAATTTATCTATTAACCGTTATTTATAACTATTACTTCGAAGTGTAATAGTAATAATATACGGTACGGTAGTTTCATTTGTAGAACCTTTAGCTACTGGAATGGAACCTTTGGAACTCTCCAATGAGTATTACATTTAAAATACCTTCCTTTATGCCGATTTAATAGAAATTAATTAACATTTTAAAGCTCTGCGTGAGGCTGAAGCACTAAAAAAGTTAACTAAGTAATGCAGTAACGTCTAAACAGCCATTCTAAATTGCTAATGAAACTGATTTATAATGCGTTTAAGCATTGTGTAAGAAATACTAGAATTGTAGACTTCTTTAGTTTTTGATTTATTTTGATGAAACTTCACAGTAACTTTGTCTTGTAACCAGGAATGTTATGTGATTCAATAATTTTTATTTGCCTTGTCAATTTGGGTGACACTCTTTCCCGGCCCAGATAATACCGACATGGAAATACCGACCCTGTTTTTCGTGTACACGCCCATAGAAGGTCATGACAGTTTCTATGGGCGTATAGGTACACAAAAGACTGGGTCGGCATTTCCATGTCGGTATTATCCGGGCCGGGAAAGAGTGTCACCGAGGTCACCAGTCAATTTCATAGTTGTCGTTTTTTTTTTAAAGGCAGTATACAAGTTCATATATAGAACCGATAATTGTGCCAGTGACAAAGTGAGAAAAGATGGCGGGATTCAATTTAAAAATATCAATTCAAGTAAAAAAAAAGTTGGTTTGTTTCTGAATTTGAAATTTATTCAACCGATTCCACGAATAACGTTTTTAATTCGTTGCTCTTACTCTTTAGTAGGTACAAGTGTATCCTTCTCCAATAGTCGTGCAAGCATGAGTTCTTTCAAGTTCGCAATGAAACAGCGACATAAAACTATTAATTTCTAATTGGCCACGATTTAATTATAATTAAGTTTTAAATAGCCCTCTCGTGAGAGTAAAACATTGGTAATCTCCCGGTATAGTAAATATCGTAACTGATTCATTTTTAGTTATAAGTTTAATGAACAACGGTGGCTAGTTTACGGAGAGCAATTATTTCCAAAAATAATCACATAATCAGAAAAAAAATTAGTGACCCTAAAGTGTTTTTAAAAGAGCTGTCAAAATAGTGCCACACACACACAAACTCATTTCCCCGAAGATTAGTAGGTACCCAGTGCCCACACTAAAATATTTTTTTTATATACCCAAACTAAGTAGCGGCCATCAAAACACACCTACCTAGGTATAACCCAAATTTGATCAATATACTCGTATGTCTTGTAGTTTTTAAATAAAATGCGCGGACGGAGGCAGGGACGGACGGCTGGACAGGACGAAACTATAAGGGATCAGTTTTTGCTATTTTGACTACAGAACCTAAGAAAACATGATACGACAGTTTATCCATTCTATCACATAAATTATCAGAAAATTAAAAAAGGTCCAAAATGCCCTTTAAATAAGTGCGCATCCCTTCTTCTTACCGTTGTACAGATCAAGCGAGATGAATATGACATCACGCGGTGCAACGGCGCAAGCGCGGCGTCATCAAAGCGCGCCATCTATCGCCCGGGCATATTTAAAACACATTACGCCATGATTGAGGCTAGTTTAAAAACGATAATTTTGTCTTAGCCGCGGGCCCGAGTGTAAGCTGCCAGTATTGTATTGAGCGGAAAAAAGTAATCGATCGTAGAGGTTGTCCATTTTATGTTCGATTTTTGAATGCCTTGTGTCTTCATGAGATTGAATAGACATGTTAGTTGAATGGAGTTGTGATTTGAACTTCGAATTTGAAACTGACATAATTTTAGATTAAGTGGCAAAAAAATATTGCGTTGAAAGCTTTGTGACAATGGTCGATTTAGACTGCGTGAGAATATTTTATGGCATGTATCATACATAACTGAAATATGTATGTGTGATTGAAAGCTGACATTAAAAGATTATATAAAAAGATATGGATGAAATCTAAATGTTAGAATCGACTTACCAAAAGAAAAAAAACGATGTCATATTGATATCCTCAAGTGTTTATCATGTAAACCAAATAAAATGTAAAACTTATTTTACAGGGTAGAGCTTTTTTATCAAGTAAAATGAAACAACATAAACAGTACCAGTTTTTTAGTCATCGTTTAAAACCATGTTGAACTTGGTATGGAAATTAGTGTACTTCCAATCGATACTATCCACGTAATAACGCGTTAAACTAGTTTTTATAGATAATTGGCGGTTAAGTTAACATCTCACTAAAGCCTCAATAGTTAGAAAGTGGTTTAAGCATTCGCGCGGTTTCATAAATTTAATTATAGTAATTATGCTGTTTGATTTGTTTGTAACGTTAGGTAATTGCGTGGACTAATTGACATGTTTGAGAGTTTAATTTATTCTGTATGATAATTTGACAGTTGCGCTCGTTGATAGTAGTAGTAGCTGTAGAAGTCTCTAAAAAAATAAGTCATGATATTTATACGTACCTATCTACTGAGATCAACCAAACCAAACTGTTACTTTTTAACCTCCGACGCAAAAAGAGGGGTGTTATAAGTTTGACACCACTGTATGTCTGTGGCATCGTAGCTCTCAAACGAATGGACCAATTTCCCATTTCGAAGCTAATTACCAAATCGCTACGAGAAAAAGGGGAAGGCTAAAGTAAGGGAGCTTAGCTTCATTACATTAAAATGGTCCCGCCGGAAGACCAGCGCCGGCTCCACCCGAGGAGTCCGCATTTTGTGCTAAGGCGGGACCATTTCCAGCACAAACCATTTATTATTTTGTATTTTCCTCTTTATTCATATTTCCTCTTTATTGTTTTATCTATTACTTGTTTTTGTCCCGAATAAGCTTTTTCATTTTAATTTACATTGTGATGTCGCTTATCAGCCATCAATGGCGATCTTGCACGCGTTTTTAAACGTCGTTTCAGCTTCTATGTGCATATCCATTCGCATAAAACCATTTAACAGTCCCCAATCGGACTGATCAGCAACTTACGAATATAGTCTTTGCTAATGATGAAATCTACCTTGTTTCTGCCCACCCCTAGTGATACATAGTTGCAATGATACTTACGATGCCTCATTTGTCGATCAGCCTTCGGCGACACAGATATCCCACTTAAACTGATGGTAATAAGAGTCTTAATGTAATAGCGTTTCTCCATTGTTTTGAGGTGACAGCTAGTGGTTGGATAAGGCGCTTCGCCGAGTCAAAAGACGAAATTGAAATTAAAATAAAATTGAAATTTTGGGCACAATCTGTACAACTTTACTTAGATCTAATGAACTTAATTATATCTAATATTGATCAATAAAAATACCGTTAGTAGAAAAGTAGACTAAAGAGACAATAATAACGTGTTTAAGGCGCCGTAGATGCACAAAAAGCTAATATAAAAAATAATCCAAATTGATTGCCTGTAAAAATTTCGCCAGGTGCTTGCATAAGTTCTAACTTGTTACTTCACAACAACTATTTCTAATTGAAATCCGACGTATGTTTTCAACGACATTCTAGAATGTTATTGCAATCTCTCAATGATCTGAAATAAGCATCACCCTAACGGTCAAATAACCGGGAGCGCCAAAGTTCGCATACTCTTCGCTAGTCATACCGTAGTTTTTGTCCGAATCATCGTTTGGCATAATTTTTTCCCACTGAAACCTTTTCTGAAATTTTTAAATGGTCATCCTATAGAAAACTATAGCTTAGGTTAGGTTTGTTTTATAACAATTCTGAACAATTATTGGATTCAGAGAAAAAAGAATTATGACAAACGATCGTTCTGACAAACATTAGGTACATTCGGACTTCCAATTAGTATGTGAGCCGATATGGACCCCAAATAACCATTTCCAGTGGCCAACCAAAATGTATGTCTTGGCCATCCAAAATCGTATTTCTAAATCAGCATCAAATGCAATTAAGGAAACACTATAACACGCCAAATCATCTATATATCCGATAACAATTGCTAAAACATAATTAAGTATATAACAGTTGAAATTAAATTAGTATGATAGTAAACTGTCACATTCTAGTTCCTTTTTCATCCATGCTCTACCGTTTTATTTCGTGGACGTATACAGAAACTGTTTCAAATATTCGGCCAGCTATTTCGGCGATTATCGGCCGAGGTATCTACGCTACACTACGAGTACAACTATAACTAGTGTTGTTACCCGCTCCATTAATGGAGCATTACACTCGAATTATTGTAAATGGCCGTTGTTACGGACAATAAGTGTTCGGTTAGTGCAGTGTTTTGTTTTAGTGCAACACCTAATTAGGACAGCGAGCTTGAAGGCTTTAAAGCTGCGAATTGTAACTCTTGACATTTAGCCGAACGACTTCGCCGAATCCGGTGGCCATTGAGTTGCAACTTCCGTTGCAAATCTCTCTTGCGGGTAAAATTTGCTAAAAATCAAAACGTTTAATTAGTAAGTGGGGCAAACCATGGCTTATGATTTGCTATTTTATTTCTCCCTGAAGAGTTCCTTTGACTGTCCTGGGACTTATCAAATTCTGACTTGGTGACAATTAGACCACCTAGAGATTGTACTCTTTCAGATAAAAATATTTTTTTAAAATCGATCCAGAAAGAGGCCGTGAAGATCAGAGGCCTATTTTCTAGCTCATAGGCGCTAGCAATTGTATTCACCGTCTCTTTCTATCCTTATCATAGGATAAGACCGTTTGATAGAAAGAAGTGGTAAAAGCGATTGTGATTCCAAGTGCGTTAGACAACTAAAACAAACCAAGAAGACTATTATTGTGACGGACTAAAATAGACTTCTACTTAAATAACTAAAGACTTGACTTAACGATCATTAAACTTCGACAAGTAGGTATTTTACTTAGCAAAACTACAAGAATAGTTAGACCATATGCCATTAAATTGCCCAGTAACCAGACGGCTCCGCAATTATTCAATCTCGTGCACTGGCACGCACACAGTCACATAATAGTCTATACGTACGTGGTTCGCACACTTAAATTATCCTATACATACACGTTTATGTTGTGCGTGTGGGCAATTATATCGTTAGTGTGTAACGAGACGAGAGGTGCCACGAGCGTCGATCATGACTTGTGCTAGAGAAGGCTTGGAGCAGATGTTATACGAGTACATCCTTGTTCTGTGGCAAAACATTCATCATCATTATTAGCCTTACCTACGACGTCCACTGTTGGCCATAGGCCTCCCTATAAACCTCCAGTTGCATCGGTTGTATGCGGTCTGCATCCACGGTCTGAACCCGCTTCTTTAACCAGGTTATCCGTCCATCTCATTGGTCGTACTACGCTGCGCTTGCTGATCCGCGGTCTATTCGAGAACTTTTCGGCCCCAACGGCCATCTGTTCTCCGTGCTATATGGCCTGCCAATTGTCACTTCAAAGAAAACAAACATGCAGACTAAACCGTGTCTTCGGGCAAGCTTGACTAAACCCACCGTATATTTTTCACAATTTTTTTATTGGGCTTGACAAATGTATCCATATACATAAATATATGTAACTTGTCCTTGAAATACAAAACTGATAATTTGACGCCCGGTGTCTGACATAATGACTTGGAAACATAATATTTTTATGCGTAATTTTTATCTGCTTAGCAATCGACATTACAAAAATAAACTGTGTTATGTCCTTGGCTATTATATTTATAAACTCTACATACATGTATGATCATTAATATCATTATGGAACCTACCTACATCCATAAATGTTTTTTAATGGCGGCAAACATATTAAGTAAATATACTCGGTAAATAGCATAATCTAACTTTTGCCAGGCCTTTTTAACCAGATTGGTATATTTCAACATCATAACATATCGTACTCGTATGTAGGTATTTTCTGATACGATCAAAACGACCGATTTTGAAATTACCGATGTGACAATTTTTTGACGCCTCATTTTTGAATTTCTGTACCAATCGATACAGAAATCAAACACAGAAAAGGAAATGTTTAACTTCATATAATATAGCATTGTAGACTAGTAGTTAAACTATGCGGGCCCAGAGTGGCGTGAGAAGACAGAGTCACTAAATATCTCGTAGATAGGTAATTGGTACAAAGTGGGTTACTTAAATACCTGCTGGGTCCAGAGCGAAGTAATCGTTGTAGGCCCAGGTTGATTCTTAATAAATATTGTAAAATAGTAGATTGTACAACAAGAGACAAACATATACAGGTTAAATAATAGCTTGCAATGTGCTCAAATCTTTCAGAAATCTTTAGATATTTCGGCTTAAAAAAATTACCTCATAAATAGACATTCACCCCACTAATATTATAAATTCGAAAGTTTGTAAGTATGTTTGTCTGTTTATTTGTTACTTCATCACTTCTAAACCGCTGAACCCATTAAGATGGAATTCGGTATACAGACAGTTTGAGTCCCGAGGAAGGACATGAAAGTTTTTATCCCGAGAAATCGCATAGTTCCCGCGGGATAGCGATAAACTAATTTTACGCAGATGGAGTCGCGGGCAACAGCCTATTAAGACATACTTTGCTACTTGATTTTACTTGAAATTACTAGAAAACTAGGTATGTACTTTTCTGGTACAGGTGTACCAGGTAGACCATTGGCCTTAAATTCATTTCATTCATTCATTATTCGTCCTTATTATTGGCAAATTACGAAGTAGTTTTTATAAGTATGCCTCTTTATCCAATTACTCTGTGCTATAATTGTGCGTAGTAATTTAGCTGTCGCATGTTTTTTGGTAATAATTCCCTTGGAATATACCTCTTTATTAATTTATGCTATATTAACCACCATTAACGACGGTGCTTGGGGCTAGTTCGTCCCTTTACACTAATTGTGATTAATTAAAGACTCGGGCTACTGGAGTCGTATGTATTTGAAAATGGTCTTTAGATGTTTTTTAGGGTTCCGTACCTCAAAAGGAAAATTCGGAACCGTTGTCCGTCCGTCCGTTCGTCTGTCTGTCCAAATGGCCAGCAAACCACTCATTGCATTAATAGCTCATATTATCGCAGTTCGCTAAACGTCACATTATGTCCTTAGATCCACCGACTCATAACTTGTTCCCTAAGTGGCGCGCTGCATATATATAACCTCATTATAATCACATGTAATTCTGCGTGAAATACGGCTTAGCATAAAATTTAATTAATGGTTGAAGGATGTAATTAGTATAATTAAGGCTGGACATAAGTTTAGATACGCTGAAATGTTAATTCGGCGGTATGTATGGTAATCGCGACTTTACTGACCTAGGGAATAAAATTTAGCCAACCACCAGTAAAAGTGTTACACATATTTTGTTAAAATAGGGTGGCAAACGAGCAAGTGAGTCAACTGATGGTACGTGAGTATCACAAAGTACCCTTTTACAATACAATACAATGACTCTTTAGTGAACTCCGAACAACTTTAGTGGACTCCGTCCGATATTTGTTGTTTTATTTAAAAATGTGGATAGATCACATATTTGTCTGATGATGTTAACCTGTATACCTTGAAAATATAACCACTTTCGGGGCACGTTTCTAATGCTTTATTTAATTCAATCTTTATGTCTTATCTTCAAACCCCGCGGATTCCCTGTCATCATTATCATATAATAATTGATATGAAGGGTAAAGAATTTCTCAAATAACGTAACTTTATATTTTCTCGCATGATTAACGAATCTAATTAGAATATTGCCCGCAAAGGTTGAACTTTAAGTTGAAGGATTTTGCCGCAAAGGAGGAGAGGTAGCGGAAAATTCTCATTATCTTGTTTTTTTTTATAGATTCTCTCTTATGAAAGCTACGTATACAAGTAAACACTTTTTTTGACTATAGTAGGCTCGCAGACTTTAGGTCCACTTCTTGCCGTTAAGGCCTTAGTTCATTATCATTAGGTACATTCGAGCACTCGCCACTTCGTGAGGCGTGCTTTATTGTATTTTTTTTATTTAAATCACAATGTTCGGTATGTAAGCTTATTTGTTTGCGAGTCGTGCTTTTAAAATTTCCAAACTATTTATCGAGCACTTCCTGGTATCCAATTAAGCTGAATGGAATATTTAATTTAGTATATAAGCTAAAAAACTAGTTGTCATCGGGAATGGTATAGGCCGAAAACGTTATTTAAAAAAAAACACCACCCAACTGCCCAAGTCATAAAAAACTAGCTGAAGTTTTTTCTCAAAGCCTAGGAATAACAGTTCAGTCAGGTAGCGCAGCCAGCGTCTTGAGACTCTTGAGGATGTTTGTGGATTTTTTTATAGTTGGAATAAATATTTAGTCCTTAAGTAATTATTCTGTACCTAAACATAATTAATCCGGGATGTATAGGTATAATCGAAGTTCTACATTTTTCTTGATGTCAGAAATAATATGGTATAGAGCAAAACTCGCGGTTCGCTCTTGCCTCAGCGCACGCACCTCATACGAGAGATCTCGCAAAGGATCGGGTTCGATCATTACGAATGCCCTCATTAGGCCGAAGGAACGCTAATTGTCTGACCTACTCTTGTGGCGCAGAACATACGCGGGGCTTAAAAAGATCTTTTTGTTTTGGAGGAATGAAAAACAAAATGTTGAGATACCTACAAGGGCTACAAGTGCTTATAATTTAGCCGAGTAATACAGATTCATAGTAAAAAGGTCAAAAATCACACAAAATAACCCGATTAACAAAGCGAAACAAATGTCTGTTGTGACTTAAGCACGATTATAAGCTTGATATTTTACTATGAAATTAATGATGTTTTGCTATAACGAAAGGTCAAGATGGTAACGTATTTCTTATTATACTATTGAAAATAATATACGCAAAATATTTCTTTGTAATTTATATATTCATTAAATTTGAATTTGGCTGCAACTTGCTACATAACTTTGTCTGATCTATCTGAGCTCACACACACACACACAAACATCTCGCCTGTATTCCCAAATGGAGTAGGCAGGGCACACGAAGCGTTACCGCTTCGGAGCCACTTTTAGCAATTTTAGGTTTTAAGTTTGACAAAAACGGTACAATAGTGACAGGTTGCTAGCCTGTCGCCTACGCCTTAACCTATATTATCCTCAGTCGCCTCTTACGACATCCACGGAAGAAATGGAGAGGTGTAATTCTAACCCGACACCACACGGGTATCTGAGCTCCAATAATAAAAATACTGTAGTAATAGTTTTGTCTTAAACACCCAAGAGACAGACCTAATACCGATCCAACCGATCCCTTAAACCCCCTACACATTGTTCGATTCGCAATTCAAATGCAGCCCGTTACGTCTTAACCCCCCCACGCACGGGTCGTGTTACCAATTTGACGGTAACGAGCAACGTGTGCGAACATCACGATTCGTACGCCATTATCGTATTCGAGTTTTCCTCCATTCCATGGCTGACACGACAAATTACATTCGGAATTTGAATATGGAACAGTTTTTTTAGGAAGTTCAATCTAGCATGTTATTCCATATTCGCACCGTGTTCGTTTCACACCTCTTATACAACATTGACATAAATGCAAATTTTCACTTTTTCAGGATAAAACAGAAAAATCGTTACCTAGTTAAAAGCGTTCTCTATCATTAAGTAATTTTTGACAAAAAAAAGCAATTATGTCATTGTTGTTTAAGACGTGAGAATGCTTATCCTCTTTTCTACTTTGCCTATGTACGAATTTCGTTCTAAATTTAATTATTACTATTGTTTCTTTTATTATTGGTAGCCGGTAGGTAATCTAATCAACAGTTTGATATTGTTTTCTTTGCTATTCATACAGATCTGCATAACAATTGTTACATGATTGTATTGTAACAATGAATTAACATCGTATCCCGAGTGACCTTATTGCCGTAACACAATATTATCGATTTTTAATTCCATTTATAAAAGTTACCCGAACAAGCGATAAAATGAAAAATACTCATAAAACTAAAACACTGTTGTAGGTAGTTTTTATGGCAATAAAATAAAAAAATACACACGTGGAACGCAGTACGCTGTATGAAAAAACGCCTGGTCTTTACCACTCTTGCGCAATCTGCGTGTGGCCAGCGACCTTTTCTTTTGTCGTTTAAGTAAACATTGTTAATTTTGTTTAAATAAATTGTTTCCGCCCTCTTTATCTTTCAGACGGTTTCGTGTTTTTGTTGCATTTAATTTATAGCAAACACTAACGTTTGTACTTTTTGCGTCTTGCTAAAAGATGAGCTATAATAATGGAATTGAGATATTTATGCAAACTGCAAGTAACTTTTAATTTGACAAAATACTAGTAGAGTGATGTAAACATTTTTGAACATATTTTTGAACATCATGATTCCTACTATTTTTGTCCAAACTATGTAGCTAATAAATAGGTACTTTGATATTAAAAGCTCTTGTAAATGGCCTATATATCAACTAACCGTACATGTATAAGAGCAACCATGAAACCCACATAGTTCGGTCAATAAATCACCATAGCCTACTCCCATTCACGTGCGATCGGTTTCAGGAACCACTCGGCTTATCGCCCACTTAGCGATATGTCAAAACACGCGTCTGTTCAGTGTTGCCGCTGTCAAAATATTGGCGCCGAGGCAAAAAAGCGTTCAGTAACTATGACCCAAAAAATAGCCAAGTGTTTCGTAATTTTGAAGCACCTACAAGCTTATTAGAAAAAGAAGTGAAATATGCAAGAAAAGAAATATATAATCATAGTAAGACTTTAAGACCTACCATAGGTATACTATAGAACATGATGGCAATAAATGAATTTGATAAATAACAGCCATAAAAAATACAGAATGCGCAGTAGGTATTACTAAAAAATAATAAATTTATCGCCCGACTGCCTTAAAAATATACAAAAGAAGCAAGTCTGTGGGCAGTGTTAAGTAGCTAACTTAAAGTTAGTGGCCCATTAGGTAAAAAAGCGTCCACTGTTAACTTTAAGTTAGCTAAAAAATAGCCACTAGTGTTTTCTTCGTATTTTTGCAGTCACTTTTCTACAAACGCTATATATATATAAAAGAATAAAAATCATTTGCGAAGAAAAAAAATCAATACTTACTAAAAAATAGTCAAGAATTTCATGACCTACCCAGTGTCAATCAAGAATCCAATGACGGCAATAAATCGGTTCAGATTGAGTAGTTACGAGAGGATAGGAATAGACATACATAATACATACCTACATGCGTGCAGTCAAAAAGTGCAAATAAGGGCCACACTCAGCATGTCATCGGTATGCATGATAAACATGAGCATATTACTAGTAATGTATCGACTGGGACTTGTGTAGTAAAATATTATGATCAATTATTATTATGGTTGGTGCTTGACTTTTGCAACGAGATCGTTAAGGGCCTCTCACGGTAGTTGGCGCAATTTATTCCTTACTTAATAAATACTTACATACCTACTTCACTTCTATTAAAAAAACCTACACGGTTATTTCGTTATTTTTTTGGGACTGTATTTTTTAATGATTTAATTATTAGGTCTTAGTGGAACTAAAAATTCAAATAAGTATGTATCTCATCATTCATTAAAACAAATTTACCTTTACAAGATAACGTTAATAGAAAAAATACAGAAAGTCGTAGCGCACTTTTAAGCAATCAAGTAGAGAAGAACTCATTTCGAAAATAAATGAGTACCTACTTTATTTATACTTATTAACTAGTTTACACGCGATGTAACACCATCGTGAAAGAATTCCTTGTCTCAAGGGAATCCTGAAAAATACCTCGCTATTCCTTGTCTTATCGAAAATGAAATGCAAAATTTTAATTTTCTATATCCGAGAATTTGGGCAAAGTTGATGATTTATCAAACGAAGCCCCTTTCAGCCGGTCACAAATAGTTATACAAACATCCAAACTTTTATATTTGTAATAACTATGACCATTAGATACTTATATCATCATTTGCTATTTTTATTTAACCTGCAGAAAGGAGAACCAGTAAAATGTAATCGCTTTTTTCGCTTTAGTTATTATACACCGTCATCTACATAAATCATTACGTTATATGGCTTAATTAATTTCCGCTTACACATCTCACTCGATATTTCAAAATTTATTAGTTATTACCCAACTAATTAGACGAATGAGACCATTGCGGCAAATACTATTCAACTAATAACCTCCGTTACCCATTAGATCATTAGTAACAGTCCAATTTCGCTTTCTCATAACTTTTTGTTTATATTTAAGAATCATCTCCGTAAACAAATTGGAAATTAGATTTCTTTCGGCCGGTTCCGTGGCTAAAACAAACGAGGAGCGAATTAACGTCGACTCATCGTCAACTTTTAAATTAAAAGCGGCGCCTTGTCTCGCTAATGAAGATTGTATGCAGCCGTCCTTTTTTGTCACCCGTCTGTTTGTTTTGAGCTCGCCATCAATTTCGCCGTTGGAATTGGATCTGGTTGCGTCTCGCCTGGCGCGTGGGTGTCGTGTGTTGGCGTCCCTGTCTGTCGTTTGTTTTGTGCGTGACGCGCCACGCCCAGTTTTTTCCGCGCGGTGGCCGGTAGCTTTGACTGCCAGTTTTTTGGTCGGGCGGTGTGTGTCCGGCCTAATAATGTTTGAGTAGGACGTACAAAAAGTGGGTTAGTGTGGTGGGGGGCACAATGCTCGCTTGTTTCGTTCATTGTGCGCGTTAAACGTGTGCATGCGAGGTGTAGACAGGTGTGGTCGCCATTTTGGTTATTAAGCTTCGCACCCGCCCGCACTTAAGCACTAATTAAAAGAAGTTTAGTTACGCATTCTTGTAATGCCCTGGTTCACTCGATGGCGGACCACCTTTAAAAAAAAGTATTATGCCTTAACCAGCGTAATACGAAGATATCAAATTATTGCGTTATAACCACAACCACTTGATTATCAACGTAATAAAATCGTACCAGATAGGAAGTTTCTAAATCTCTGCAAAAACATTTTTAATTATGATCTCGGACCATATAAATGGTGATGATGGAGTTCTGTAAAACCCTAAATAAGGCCGGTAAAGCTATGCTTAAGATTGGTTCTTGGAGTCTTTTTGTATTTTTTATTTTAACTCCAAATTTGTTACTTTTACGGTCATCCGTGAAACCCAACGAAAATACAAACTGAAACACGGATAGGTACACAGAACAAAGACCAGCGCTGGGAATCGAACCCATGTCCTCAGCATTCCGTGCTGCGTGCTATAACCCCTACACCACCACTGGACAGGAGTCTAGACACATATTCTCCCATGCACCACAAATTTCAGCCTGCTTTTTCCTTTCTTAGCCACTTAAGCAGTGCCACTAGTGACATCTATGTTATACTCTCATCGAGAAACATCAACACTCCTTCGGAACTAACTGCTCTCCCGGACTACTTGCTAAGAGTGCCTACTCGTGCGAGGCACATAATAAATAAATAAATAAATATCATGGGACAATTCACACCAATTGACCTAGTCCCAAAGTAAGCTTAGCAAAGCTTGTGTTATGGGTACTAAGCAACGGATAAATATAATTATATGGATAGATACATACTTAAATACATATTAAACACCCAAGACCCGAGAACAAACATTCGTATTTTTCATACAAATATCTGCCCCGACGCGGGAATCGAACCCGGGACCTCAAGCTTCGTAGTCAGGTTCTCTAACCACTAGGCCATCTGGTCGTCTATAATATGCAACCATATAATATCCACGCGCGCATGAGATACCTATGGTATGATGTACATACCTTATTTAACCAGACTCGCATTCGTTTTCACGGGATTTCGCCTAATTTCAATTTGATCTAAAAGGTTGAAGGTTATTTACATAGTAGGTACCTAACCTACGTAATTTTTATATGTACCTAGGTACTAACGTTAATAAGTTCGTCGAGCAGCAGGTAACGTTAGGTAAGTACTACAAAGAAAGCCTGGTCTACAGTCCCCTAATTTTTACGTCACAACAAAATATAAAAATTGGACAAACTAATTCCCAAAAAAATACGCCCAACCAATAAATATTCTGTAATAACCTCAATCCGTACAGTACAGCACGGCAGCCATTTGTCCTCGTTCCGTATCCCAACTGAAATATTGCCGCTAATGAGGCCTAGTTCGTAATTCCAGTGATTTGTCGCGCGGTGTCGTGCCGCCGCGCGATTTGGTCGCGATCGACGCGCGATAGCGCCGCGCTCACACGACAACCCTCGCACTAACTACGTGCACAGACGAATCAACAGTTACGAAACGTCTCAACTCCGGCGGCCCACTCAAAGTCAATTGCACCTTAGCTTCTAAAAAGTAAGGTTATTTTTCGAGTGTTAGGCTAAATGTACCAGGGCTGCCACTGGTTACATTTAGTTGGTACTTTGGAACACTATTACCGAGTTAATTATAGGCCTGGCCGGCAATGACTTGCGTAAGGCAGAAGTGAATTTTATTTGACTTTCCATGTTTAAGTTCAGCGGGAAATTGATGGCTTTAACTATAACGGTATAAGTACTGTTACGAATAAAAGCGCACTGAATCTAGTTTAAATACGAACAAAATTTATTACAAAAATTAACACTAAAGGTAAGCTTACTTATTTAAATAAAATTATTAGTAAGTTTTTAGCTTTGTAATAAATTAATTGATTGTGCGTGTCATATCGACGTCGGTGGTCTATGGATAGTTAGTGCAAATTATAATATATGTGGTTAGTGTTTTAATGTTTTGTTATTTAATTTAGTTGCATTGTGCGTTTTGTTTTTATTTTATTTTTTTGTTTGTAATTAGTTTTTTATTTTAATTTTATTGCTTTTTGTCTTTTCTGGTCACTGTTTCACTAGTTGTCACAATTTTAAATTTTATATAGGTACCAATGTCATTAGCAGTAAATGTGACACGAAGTTGTTATCTATTAGGCATTGGCATGTCAAACACTAGAACAGTTACCGTATAGGTCATTTTTCTTTTAGGATCAGTAATATCTAGATACTAATAGACGAGAAAAATATATCGCCAACATAATTTTAATTTAGGCATTGGTGGGGCGGAGCTCTCCAGACGATATCAGGCAATAACACTGCCCACATTATAATTACAGCATTTGTAACTGTCGATGTCCTGTGTTTGAAATAAACAATTAACAAAGCAATGATCCACATAACTCTAAAATACAGCTTGCAAATCTCACCCCGATCCAATCTGTTTATAAATAAAATTCAATCACACGCGTGAATAAAATAATTAAAGTAACAAATCTGCCTCGTCACAAAGGAGCAATGAATATGTTTTACCTTTCATTGATGCTAATGTTAGTGACACCTAGCAGATTGTAAAAGCGGAGCGGTTAATGTAAAGGGTCAATAAGATTAGTTAGAGCTGTTTGTTTACGTGAGAGATTTATTGAAAGGGGTGAGTTTAAAGGGTAGATCCGGTAGAGCGCTGTTTGGTTTTTTAGGTCGTGTTTTCATTTTACTAATTATTTGGTTTCTGAATCTCAAGTTTAGTTATCATTAGATACAATTAATAAAGTAAGTTTTTATAATAAATAAAAGTTCTTCAAAATTGGAGATCTAAAGGCGAACGTATAAGGTAAATAAATAGATTTAAAGATTGTGGCAACTTTTGGGGGTAAATTAAAAAAAAAGTTGCAAATTTAATCTACATATATTTTCCAGTTTTGTTTCATGTTAAATCGTTTAAGAGAACATTCCCAATTAAAATAAATCCTTATGGTGTAGGTACCGTACAGGCTTGCAGAATGCCTCTACAGCCTCCCACTAATCTTCCAAATGCGGAAAAAAAAACCTGCGTTCTGAAAGTTTTTTGTAAAGAAAGCTTTTATTTCAAATATGTACCTAATATCAACAATGCGGATGAAGATAAAAATATTGTTTTTGACTACTTAAAGCCTCCAGCAAATAATTGTTTATTTCCGTCGCTCAAAAAAGTTCTAAAACCGCCGCGCTACATGCGTTTCCAACCGCCTCCATCCCGACTCCCCCTCTAAATCTCTTCTACTTCCTAATAGTTCACGCCGAAGGGATTGGCCACGCTTTCGGGCGATCGCGCATTTCCTAAAATTTAATTTGACAGTCGAACAAGTCAGCATAATGGCTGCTGTCACGGTTGCTTATGTAATAAATTAAGATAAACATTAGAAAATGCAATTAACTGCCTTTTCTACGTGGCTTTACGCTCGAATGCATTTGAGAGGGTGAGAATCGATTTCTTAAACAATGAACATTCATTATTAAGTTTTAGTACCTACAATAAAATATAATTATAACTTTTTTGTATCCGTAATATGCAATCAATACTACAGACTCTCTTTTAAATTAAGAAAATATATATACAAGTTGTCTTTAAATCTATCACGAATATATATTTCAGCAGGTTAGGTTAGTTCGGCTGAAAACATAATTTTGTTTATATTTTTAATTAAAAAAAATTATAGGTATGTATTCTAAATCAATTTTAAAACATCTTATAATATAACTCCCATCTAATTTAAATGTCCAAGAAGAACTTCATTCTGCTTAGGATCTAGAAATGTCCCTACAATTTTTTTCTTCAACATCTTACCAACTTAACTTAACGGCACTCGTAAAAGAAATGCGTAAACTTACTCGACCTTTAATACAGCCAGTCCATAAAACCTTTCGCTTCCAGACACAAAATAGCGCCATCAATGCCTTCCAGTAGTTCCAACGACATAAAATCAGAGACTAGTGGTTCGGAAAATTACAGAATAACATGTCATGTTGCCAACATAAGAAGCATAAGACTATTATCAGTGGTGCCAACAAAGCGACATTGTCCGCGCGCGCTCGCGGGTGAAATGGGGAGGTGTGATAGTTTGAGTTTTTTATTGAATCTGTGGGTCTTTTATTTGAATTAGGGTTGCCTGTTAATGTTTATTCGAGTATAGCTTCTGTGGGGTGTGGACGCTGTTTTTCTTGGAGGATTTTGTTTTATCTGCATACGATATATCTTGAACAATACAAAGCAAATATTCTTTATTGACACTGCAAATCGATGCAGTGAATCACAAAATTAAAATTAAGCAAGTTAGACAATATGCAGTCTTAAAAGCGAGCTCCAGATAACTATTATGCACTATATGGACATACGGAATCATAACCTACCCGTTTATTGTCTAACATTCTTAGACCTCTTCTTTTTATCACACCGTATAGGATGAGGGTAGAAAGAGAAGTTGAATGCGATCGCGATCGTCAGTGCGTTAGACAATACTCCCACGGATCAACATACGAAAAAAAATATAAAACGGCTAAAATAGGTGGCAAAAAAGAGACAGGAGAAACAAAAATTTATAATATTAAGTTCAAATGTATCAATTATGAATTTTGTCTCGGATTGCAAAAACTTCAAGATTTGATGGGAAAATACACGTAAGTAGGTATTGTAATTATTTTTAATTGTGAATTAATTATAACCACACCACATGTGAAGCGTGCCATTCCAAGACCAAGCAAGCTCTTCTCTGGCTCAGGGTTGCCTTAAGAAAATATTCACTCCACGGTACTAGATGTTAATCTTTTCTTTGACAAAAGCTACCATCTTTAATAAAACATGGTGGCGCCAGGCTTCACAACTCACAAAACAAAAAAGTAAAACTCAACCAGTACCAAATCTGTTTAACTAACTATTTCACATAGACTCAGACCCGTTAGCTAAACAGTGGCCACAAATGGCGTACTCTAATTAAATAAGTTAACACTGAACTGTTTGCTTGTTGCACCTGGCGTGTTGTCAATGTGTTTTACGTTGGTTTTCTGGTTGATTACCTTTAAGATTTCCTCGTAGGTATCTAATGTAACTTCTAAGCCCAGATTATACCTGCAAGAAAAATCGTGCAAGTTGCATTACATTGCGCGCTCGATAGACCACTACAAGCTCTTTGGCTTTACGGCCTCGCAATGTAATGCAACTTGCAAGATTTTTCTTGCATGTCTAAACAGAGCTTTGCCCTTTGTATAATATTATGTAAGTAGTTTACTCCGTCTATCTATCTGAACCGCCTACCTTCTCAACCGCGACTGACGTCACGCACGTTGCTCACCCAATATACAAGCTCAATAACTATAACTTTGCTAAAAATGTGTCAATTATAAACACTTTAATTACAGATTGGAAAAAAAAAACATAAATTAAGAACCTTTAGGGGCTGTTTCACCATCCATTGATTACCTAGTGTTAACTGACGGTTAGATGTGATGCCGTCTCCGTCTATTCGAACAAAACATATAGAGACGGCATCACATTTAACCGTCAGTTAACACTAATCAGTGGATGGTGAAACAGCCCCTTAGACTGTTTTACTCCGCATAATTAATTACTTTAAATATCATTAAAATAGTTGATAAGTAGGAGTTAGACCACTAGTGTCTTAGAGAAATCAAATTCGGTTGACCTGTTGAATATTACCTTAAAGTTAACGTTAATCACACAGATAACAACACGTCGTATAGTTAACTCTGATCCACACAAGCTTGCCTTAGTGATTACTAATCTAACTATTTAACACTCTATAATTTATTTACACTTAAAACAAGATATCGCGTGCAAATTAATGCAGAATTTCTACCTGCCAATTAACAGAGGAATTAATGTCTTCTTATAGCGCGAGCTAGATAGAGATAGCTGACATATGCATAAACATAAAAGTAATCCATTTGTGGATCAAAATCACTAAGGTATTTCAAGTTTGGAATTTCGCGAAAATTGCTATTTTTTTTCTTCTGGAAACCAGTTCTTACCACGTTCTTACCATTGATCGCCTATCTTTAGCTGTTTTATAATGGGGCCACTAAAAATTAAAAGTACGTGAATTAAAGACATTAAAAAGAGAGAAAATATCGTGAGTAGTTTTATATTCCTAAAAGGACTTCCTAAAGGTAGGATAGTTCGTAAAAAAAAATCTTATTCTATTAATAAAGTCCAACAAAATATGTTAATGTATATAATTTGTTAAGGATTATTCCATTTAAAAATAATGAAGTTAATTATTTAGACGTGTCGGATACGAATTTACCGCCTCCGTTATTTTGAGTTTTATAAATATATTCATTTGAGAAATTGAAAATGGACATCTTGCTATTCATAAAAAGACCATAAACATATTTTCATCCCCGTATTAACAAGTGAACGCACCCGAATAATCAAACGCATCCATTCCGCCGTAGCCAATCAGATCAGATATAGTGACAAATGCGCCGCGTTCCATTTTTAAATCGTATTCCACCTGCAGGGAATCGATGCCACACTGTCATCGCGGATCATAATCAGGATGTACAGGTTGAATTGTTTCATGAAAAAATAAAATTAACGTAAAAGCCTTTTGTGTTCACATTGCGAAAGTTATTAAGATTATTTATAAATCAAAAAGGGTAGGTCGTGTCGAATTCCACACAAGAATAGGACTGGATTTTGAAATGTAACTGCTAGAACAGAAGCCGACGGACATTTTCAGCCCTAAAATACTATTTAAATGAAAATTGAAGAGAAAACAGCGCTTTACGCGCTTTACTTACACAAAGCTACACACCTAAAAACGATCAATACAAATCACGGCACAATCATGATTTGTAGATCGGCCGATCACTTTAACAAGAACTCAAGCACCCTATAAACAGAAGCACGAGCGGACAATAACTTTTTTTACACACGTCGCTGGCCAGTGTCACCGTGACTGAACAGGTGCCTACGATTCAACGGCCAATCACAAACGGTCAATTTAAATTCTTGTACGATTCGATTTTTTCGAATTTGGAATCTTAATGTGAATCACCAGTTAGATACAATTGCGTTTGAGTAGACTGTTTTTTGCAATGGTTGTATCGTTTTATTTATAATGTTATTTTATAGCGAGTTTTTAAGCTAATTATCGCAGGTATACTTATAAATACTTATTAATAAGACAATAGGTACTTACCACCATGATAAGCTTAAGACTGCCGTAGTTTGTCCCAAAACGGTTTTTATGATAGTAAAGACTCAAAAGGGTAAGTGAATTTTATACAACATGTATTATAAAAATACACTATAAAAACTTCATCTAAGTGAAAAAGTAGAGTCTAGATTCTAGTAGGCTGTCATGTCAGTCAGCCTTTAGACGTAGTAAAACCATTTTATTAGAACCGTGAATTTTCTCAGCAACTTTGGAAGAAAGTCCATGAGATAATCTGTGGACAGCCACGGGTTTTAGAAAGATGAATTTATGTTGTTAAACAGAGTCATATAAGTACAGGTGATGATAATAAAATGAAACATGAACGTCATGTCATTTGAATAACATAATTATACCTAAACGACTTAAACATAAAGTCCTATATGAGCATAACCCCTACGCAGGGCACTGTTTGCAGTACCACTGCATAAAGTACTGTATGCAATTGCAATGCAGCTTTAATTAGATCCCTTTAATTTAAGTACCCCTGTATGGTGTGTATGTGTATAGTATGACTGTCGATATATAAATTGCAGCGTTAAAATGGAATTATCACTTTTAGTGGGTATAGGGAATATTACTGCAATTTTATCCAGTCAGAGTGCAGCACTAGCGCATACCATATATTTATGGTTTATCTTTTTTGAGTATCTTAAATATCCGTAGGATACCGTAATATCATATTATTTCAATCATTTTTTTGGAAATATAGCTCTATCGCTACTATCGTTGTAAATATCATTTATTTTGTTACTCATAAATACATATATGTCATGATTTCTATAGGTATTGATAATACTCTTTGGTCATGATCCATCATGGCGACAAAATATAAAGAGAACTGACGTTGTCATGGCTGTTTCCTTACGGTTTGTGCTAGTGTCGCCCTCTGCGCAGAGCTTTGCCTAATATGCCCTATTATACCGATTTCTAGCAATTTATTGTATTGTATTGTATAGCCAAGCCACTGTGACACAATTAAGCTCCGTGATGATAATTAATGTGCATTTAATTTAAGGTCATACCTTGTGTGTCATGATTGAGTCCAGTTGAATGATCATGACATGTTTATTAACATTGCTTGGCTTTTAAGTACCTAGTTAATTACATGTTTACTATATGTATATGTGCTGAACTTGTTCTATAATGGCATTGTTTTTGCATGATTGACATATGGAAATTACAAGTGTCAAAGTATATTAAATATTAAGTACTTATTAATTGTAGAGTTTTTTTTTATTTGCAATTTAGTTTGTTCGGGTTGAATCTTACAAATCTAATTTAATCTATTTCTAGTGATCAGATTGGTTTGAAATGTATACAGGTATCAATGTAGTTAGGGTGGCAATATTACAGTCAACAAAACTTGCAGTCCGCAAAAAGGCTCGGATCAAATATTTATATCCTAACAAAAACATTAATACAATTGTTACCTTCGTACACAGTCACCCTCCCCCTCTTAAAACCTCACCTCAACGTTAAAATAACGTATTGTTAAAAAACCAGCGACTCTCCCTGAGTTGCTGATATTCATGGGTGGTGTGGTTTACGGCCTCGCAATGTAATTCAACTTGCACGATTTTTCGTGCAGGGCGGCTACTACGAAATTCGAAAATCGAAGTTCGTATCGTATCATCCCTCTCAATTTCTCGATTTACGAATTTCGGAGTAGCCTTCCTGGTCTAATCGAGCTTAAACTTTACCAACCACGCCCTTTAACCCGTTATCACAACTATAACCCAACCCCAACCTAGTCCTCAATCCACAGTAAAACTTTACAGCCGCTGTAACGAGTAGTTCTAAGGGTGCGGGGTCGTGGCCCCTGGGGGTTGCGGGGGTCGGGGCGTTTTCCATTTCACGCGCCACTCACCGCTGATGACACTGCATTCCGCCGAGCAAATGGCTCGACAAACGAAGCGGGGCCACGCCCTACGTCATAACTGCCGCCAAACCTATGCTGACAAATTGACAATTTAACACCCCTGCTGGATTGGAATTGGGATTCTACGATAAGTAAAAGGAATGCTTTTAAAAGATGAGTAAAACAATTGATTGATTCAGGTGGTACTTTGCGGAGGTTCGCGCTACCACATGTGCAAGACAGCATTTCATTACATACTACATCACATAATTATGAACATGAAACTACCGTGAGACTTACTCATATTAAATGATATTGTAACGGATAACTTACGGCTTAAACCGAGTTTAGCTCGACATGTTTCGGGCTATTTCGTAGCCCTTCTGCTCAGAAGCACGCGACTCGGCGGCTGCCGCAACACTTACACTACGCGCCACCGCTCTGCTCGCGCGACTGCCCGACGAAACTAACACCGGCTGTCCGTTTTTGTCATTTTGGCTCCGGAACCCTAAAAATAAGCTCTTGTAACTTTTTGGGGTTATTCGGCCTGGTCTCAAGCCCCTTTCCACGATCATCGTGGCATGCAACCTATGCTAACAAATTGATCTCATTGCACAAACACCCCTACTGCTGGAGTGAACTGAGATTGGAATTCGCGTCGCTTGGGATCCTTGAAAAATGAAGGAACGAGACACGTGTTAAGTGTCACATTATTTAGGTACATGTAAAAGAGCAAATATACTGCCTTTACCTTTTTACCAGTATATATTAAGAGAAAATACAAATAACCTTTATTTACCTGCGTCTTCGCGCGCAACATTAAATAGATCTGTTAGTTGAACTGAATTTCCATGAATTTAAAATTTTCCAAAGACAAAAAAAAAACAAAGGCCATGATAATGCCATGAATTATACATAGAATTTACATCTGTTAAGGCTACAGTTAAATGACAGAGAAACTAATTAAAAGGCTGTCTGAGTGGTGCCGTCATTAACAAACAATTAACTAGCTTTAATTGCAGCTTTCTTCTGTTTAACGGAATACGGGGAAATACTATTAATTGTGTTGTGAGTTGATAAGAAAAACAAATTGCACCTCGTAAAACAACAATGATACCTATAATCTTCCTATAATATAGGTACCTACAAGCTTTGCTAAGCTTGCTTTGGGACTAGGTCAATTGGTGTGAATATATATTTATAGGTACTTATTTATAAGTTCATTGCAGGTAGGTACCGAATATTTCCACTGTTGATAATGTTTTTAATGAAATAAATCTGGATAGCTCACGTCTTATATCTAGTTTAATTCGATATATTTCGCTAATTCGTAGCCCTTCTTCTCGGAGAAACGCGACTCTGCTGCAACAAGCGCACTGCGCGCCACCGCTCTGAACTCTGAATCAACTACTCGTAATAACTGCGCATGCGCACAACTAACCACGTTTTCAGCAGCACCACGTTGCAGCAGCCGCCGAGTCGAGTGAAGAAGGGCTAGGAATTTTCGCGCTAAACTAAATTTAAGACGTGACTTATTTCATTAAATATGAGTGAGTCTCACGGTAGTTTCATATTTTAATCAAAGTTAATAATTTATGTCACAAAGCACGTAACTTATTGAATCAGGCGTTGCGTTGCGGAGGTTCACCTGAAACAATTACTTAGCTCACCCATTTGTGTGTTCTTGCAGTGTGAAGGTTTCTTATCATGAGGTCGCGGGTGAGCAAAGTAATTATTTTAGTTTACAAATCACTTAATATGCAATATAAATCCACCTATCCCATTGGTCCATGTCGACAGCGAATGAGCATAGATCCGCGTCACGTCGTGTAAATGAACAAGCGCAGCTTTCTCATTCACTCCAAATTTAATTACAATCCAACCTCAAACGTAATTGTTACAAATGCGAACGCCCTCGAGGCGCGTTATCCGTTTAAATCGCGCTAAATCTGGGCATTTGTTTACTAAAGGGACGGCTGGGACGTGACCCGGGGGTAGGGTTACCATGGTCCAAAAAATAAACGTTTAGGTATTTTGTAAGGGCCTAGGCTGCAAAGAGCACTTTTACATGCCTATTTTATTCTACCAGCTCTTTTGAGAAGACCATTATTTCTAAAGAAAATGTGCTGCGGCAAACCTAGCAGTTTTTTTTTCAGAACTAAAATTATATTAACAATTCATTTAACTACTGCAACGAACAAATCAAAGCAAACAAAATTCACTTTAAATATATTTGAAAAATCTATTAAGATTGCATACACGAATATCTGACACAACAAGCGTGCATAAATATCTGATACGACTCTATTTCTAGGGCCGGAAGGACGTGTCAGATATTTTTGCATGCTCCGCTGTGGCAGATATTAATGCTGGGACTGGAAATCGAAATGTAAATTCTAGAATTCCGTTTGACATCTTCACGATATAAATGAATTATTAATCATCAGTTGATTCAGGCGTTACTTTGATAATAATACTATTATGAAACTCCACCAATAATAATAATAATGCCTGATAATAATAATAATAACTGATTATAGTAGCAGCCTGTAGCAGAGGCCTGTACGATGTATTTTGTTGTATTTTAAATAAAATAAATAAATAAATAAATATCACGGGACAATTCACACCAATTGACCTAGTCCCAAAGTAAGCTTAGCAAAGCTTGTGTTATGGGTACTAAGCAACGGATAAATATAATTATATAGATATAGATACATACTTAAATACATATTTAAGACCCGAGAACAAACATTCGTATTTTTCATACAAATATCTGCCCCACACGGGAATCGAACCGGGACCTCAAGCTTCGTAGTCAGGTTTTATAGCTCTATTGTTTAACTTAAGTTAAATTAAGTGTTTGGTGGTGGTCTGGTGGTACTGTTGGAGCCGTAAATAAACCATTTTTCTTTCTTTCTTCTTTCAGAGTAAAAGGTTTATTCATTGATTTATATAAACAAAAACGTTTGGAAAAGTTCCGATAAGGAAAGTAACTACAGGCACCATAACGTGTATTAAATTTTCCGACTTTACTACTTTTAAGATCATTCGCGACAATTTTGAGTGCAAAAGTCTTAACAGGAGGAATGGTAACCCTACCCGGATGGCATCCGGGCGTAATTTGTTTTCGTTTACCGTGTAGAAGTTTGATAAAATTTAATTTGAACTGGCAACTTACAAACGGTAATATTTGACTTTAGTGAAGCACTGGCTTTTCAATAAGATGATAGGTATGTGAAGTATCTTCCTTCTTAGGGCCGGTACAGCATTGGAACTGCTACTCAGCTGCAAAATGGCAATTTGAGTGCAGTTTTGATGCAGTTGTTGTAACAACAACTGCATCAAAACTGCAAACCGACTGTGCAGTCCGCTTGCAGTTGCCATGCAGTCCTGTCAACCGCACACCGACTGAATAAACTGCAATACGACTGCAATGGAACTGCGAGAGGGGGTATTGCAGTTGCAATGCAGTTGTACAATGCAGTCTTTCGAACTGCATTGTTTACGACCGTGCAGCCGGCCTGCAGTCGGTGTGCGGTTGACAGGACTCACGGCAACTGCAAGCGGACTGCACAATGGGTTTGTAGTTTTGATGCAGTTGGTCTAACTGCATCAAAACTGTACTCGAATTGCTATTTTGCGGCTGGGTTGCAGTTCGATGCTGTCCGTCTGTACCGGCCCTTAAGTAAGTAGATATTTTATACTAATGTCATACAATATCTAGAATAGGAGAGACGGAAAAGTGGCGACAGTTTATTGTAGAAGGAAAAACAAATGTTAATTGATAACATATCTATTCTTAAGTTATGTGACGTTACTGTATCGGTTAAGCTGTGATATTGTATTTCTCTTGAATTAAATTAATTATTATCCTGTAGTAAAATAACACCTGCAAAAATGTCTCAAATAGACAAACAACATAAACCAGCCAGTCCGATCCGCCCCGCAATCGGTTGCCAAAGGACTATCGATTAACAATTTATCAGCATTGCCGATGACACGAATCGATTGGCTCGGAGCGGGGACGTGTCAACTCGACAACGTCAGCCTAACTGGTAACCTTTGGACTAGTTTATTTTGGCTATTTATCAAATACCAGGACTACTTATGAAAAGCTATAGGTTCCAAGAACATATTTAATGTGGCTAATAATAGGTAATAGGTTAGTGAGATAGCTTAGGGAATGGATTTTTTTAACACTGCACAATAATTATTTATTCCTCACTAATATTGTAACTGCAAAAGTTTGTAAGTTTGTTTGTTTGTTTGTTTGTTACCTTATCCTTTATCATGTCTAAACGGCTGAACCGATTTATACAAATTCTGTATACAGATAGTTTGAGTCGCGGAGGATAGTTTTAATCTTGACAATTGCTTAGTTCCCACGGGATAGCCATTTAAGCGAATTCTACGCGACCGAGTCGCGGGCAACAGCAAGTTTTATAATAATTTAAATTCCCTTTTACTTTAATTACTTATTAATCAATAAAAAACATTGAATTGTATCAATCAACCCCCAGCTTTACATCAAACTTCTTTTTATTCCCTGTCCCCTAATTCCTTTACCCGTTTTACATCAAATCTTCTCCCGCGTAACTCGCGTAAATCCGGCTCGGGCGATAAATCGTCGATATAAATCTAAATCTGTGCCGACGTGCAAATTGTCCCGATTGTTTAGTGCTTACCGCTGGCAACACCGCGCTGTGTTGGCTATGTTGGCCAACCGTGTTTTGTTAGGAATTTTATTTTATTGTGGGATAAAGCGTTTCGAGTAGGCTTGATTTAAGGTAGTGTTTTGTTTTACGGTACTGCGAAAGTACAAAGGTTTTATAGCTAAACAGATACCTACCTAGATTTATTTTAACGTATCTACAACAAAATGGTAGAACCGTTTGCTTTCATCGTTTTTTAAACCTTTCACGAGAATAATTAAAGTAGTTTCTATTCATTTAGTTTATTTTGGGAAGTTAAATAAAATCAGATATTAATTAGGCAGCTGTTGGAATAGCATGTGAGTGATCTAATAAGCTCTTGGCATGGTTTCGTTGTTTGTAAGTAAATTTTAAAAAAAAACTAGAAATATTATAGTGAAATTTCTGAATTTTCGAAACTTCTCGATGCAATCGTCATGATATTATTATAAGCCGTCCATTGTTGGACATAGTCCCCTTCCATTAATCTCCAGTTACTACGGTTGAAAGCGGCCTGCAGCCACCGTGAACCCGCGGCTTTACCCATGTCAACCGTCCATCCCGTTGGTGGACGTCCTACGCTACTCACGCTGCGCCTCTGTGCAATGCTAGACAATAATACAACCCCACTTTTAGCAATAAAGGGTACGACTTTTCTTTATGTCTGGTCAAAATATTCCGCCGTCTCTACCTCTGAACAGAGAGTTTACCATCTGGTAGCATGGTGAACAGAGACTCTACCACCTGGTAGGATGGATGCTCTGAAGATGTGCTCTGCTTGAGTTCGAAAGGCGTCAGTGTAGTGTGTTGGTGGTGATAGATGGGTTTGTTATTTGTGTGTTTTTACAGTGTGGAAGTGGAGGAACTGCATGAACATAAACACACCCTTCTTGCTTAAACGTTGATAGCTACGTTTAAGGTCGCGGGTGAGCAAATTGTTTTAGTTCGTCTCTACCTCTGTTTGTTTCAAAATAAAAAGTGAAGTAAAAAAATATTTTGCTTAAAAAACCATCAGGCAAGCCGCACACTAACACAATAACTCTAATGCAATGATGCACGGCATGCATAAGTCTCAATTAGGCGCGCAGTGACAAATTCGAAGCGGAGGGGAGTCGTCATTTAAAAACATCATGTGAATTTGTTTAGTGATAAATATAAAGCGGAACACTGAATTTAATGGATTTGAAGTGTAACGTAACTAATGATAATAATGAAAGTCTTTGTATACGCGACACAACATAAGTCGCAGCTTTTATGTCGATAGTCACAAAAGTGAATTATAAGTAAAGTATAATGCCTTGCATTTCCTCATAGTGAGATCTTATCTGTGTAAGATAATAAAGTAGATAGTAGTAGACAAGGCTTGCCCTATATACCTACTTCTTTCTTCGTTAGAATTAAAACTAATCATGTTCTTAGTGAAGCCGTGGTGGCCTAGTGGTTTGACCTATCGCCTCTCAAGCAGAGGGTCGTGGGTTCAAACCCCGGCTCGCACCTCTGAGTTTTTCGAAATTCATGTGCGGAATTACATTTGAAATTTACCACGAGCTTTGCGGTGAAGGAAAACATCGTTAGGAAACCATCACAATTCATGTGCGGAATTACATTTGAAATTTACCACGAGCTTTGCGGTGAAGGAAAACATCGTGAGGAAACCTGCACAAACCTGCGAAGCAATTCAATGGTGCGTGTGAAGTTCCTAATCCGCACTGGGCCCGCGTGGGAACTACGGCCCAAGCCCTCTTGTTCTGAGATGATGATGATGATGATGTTCTTAGTGAAAAAAAAGCCAAATTCACGTACCTTCACCCTGAAAAAAATAGTAATTGCAAATGCTCTATACGTACAATTGTAAGAGATGATTATAAAATCCTTATTTTTACTTCCCTATTGGTCATATGAGTTAAATGCTATACGTAATAATTAATTATCTCTATGATGACATAAAAAGAACACACGAAAAAATCCATTCACCGACTAGACCACACAAAAATACCACCGCAGTCGTCGCCTAAATCACATCACATCGCAATTTGTCTACACTTATCACTATGTCAGATGTTTTTTTTTTAATGTCTTCTCTCCAAATGTCAGACGTTCGAGGAGACGTCAAGCACCAGACGACAGATAAACCACGAAACCGACATTGGCAAAAATACCAAAAACGGCAACCGCATTTAAAACCCAACGACCAGACCATAAGATTCGAAATGTGTGCGTAACCATAAGATTCAGTTTCCTTTTAATAAACTTAAGCGAAATTTTTTTTTATACTTATCTAACATCTGTCCTATATTTACCTACTTATACTCCTTTATGATTCTCCAATACAGCTCGATGTGATTCGGATTGATTCCTATAATCTCATACCACAAATAGATGCTATAACCTTAATTTAAAATATTATGTGTGAATTGTTATTGTCTTGTTTTAGTTTTTGTCTCATAATAAATAGAAAAGTCACCATCAACTTAGAAATTGTGTCTGTAATAGTTTAATTCAAATTCCTTTATCTACTATACTTCTTCTTTTTTTCATTAATCTTTTTCTACTCCTAGATCAAGGGTGTACAACCTATCAACTATAAATAATACTCTATTATAAATTAGATGTCATTTAGTTTCTGGAAGGTCTAAAATGATGGATGTACTCTTGATCTAGAAGTGCGATTTGTGCGACGAGAGCTTTCTATATTAATTGCGCGTATATTAATTGCGCGTACGCTTTCAAAATGCTCGCCGCGCCGCTTCTCGGGTATGACCGGGCCGTAGGATTGTAGAGTCATCAGGAGACTTCATACATCTGTCGCTGAGCAGTTTAGTTGTAATGGCATGTGCAGCGACCGCCCGCGAACGGTTTTTTTATAGCCATTGGGTGACGAACTATTTGTGACAATTTTAAATATATTTAGTCGTAAAACTATTAAGAAGTAAGGAGATACGGCAGTGCGTTTCGTTGAAACACTTCATGCGATTTACAGGGTAACGTTTTAGGGAAATGTGAATCGTATACCTTTTGTGGATGTTAAGTTTTAATATGGAAAGTTTGGATAGTTACTGTATCCTTGAATATTATGTACTTAGAAAGTTTTATTTTTGATTGAATTGCTTTATTAAATAAGATATCATACATCAATATCTTTTGCATGTGACAGCACAAAAACTGGTCCTTCGAACCGGACCACACTTTACTTACTGTTTATTCTTCACCAGCTGATTAGAAAGCACCTAATAGTAAACCTAATGGTCGTAGGTAGACAATATTATACCAGATAAGTAGGTACACTTGTGCTGTCGGCAAATGTTACGAATAATTTATTTTCTTTATTTAAGAGTGTCACAAGTGAAAATATAATAATCAAGTAGTGAGGATCTGGTTGGAGGCCAGTCCATCGGCAGAACAGAATTGTTCAACGGTAGTAGAATCGATTTGGAGCTTGGTACGAATATAATATAGCTTGGGTGTCAATTCAAGGCAAGTGTGACTGCACAGCAGTAGTAACAAAGTCAAAAAGATTGTATTCAAAATGTTTTTCTTGACAAACTTACTTCAGTTGAAATACGAACCTAGTGACTCGTGCCTACGTAGATGCTTACAAACTTTAGTTTTCCCAACATATCGTTTCCTCAATAATATTGATATAGCAATATAATGTTAATTGGAATTTACTACTGCAGGTGCTCGCAATAAATCTCGTGCCCGTCGATCTAATGCATAAATTGCAGTTGCGAATGAAGATCGTTTTGCAATTTCAATTTCTAAGCTTACTTGTATGTAATTGATCCAGAGTATTTCAGCAGGCCATTGGAATAGTTTGATTGAAACGCTTGTAAATATTCTTCAGGATTTTTAAATTGTGGTTGACAAATGCTTCTATAGATACAATCGAGGCAACTGAATCGCGTAAGTGCAGTCATGTGCAAAGATATCGACACGGCTAAAGTTACAAAAATATGTATACACGACTTTATGCCCTTAATATTAAGGTCGTGTTTACATATTTTTCTAACTTTGGCCGTGCCAATATCTATGCCCTTGACTGTGCCAAAGTGTGATTTGTATATAATCAATTTCGCAGTGGTTTCTTTCGCAAATGTATGGTCAATATGCCATTAGTAGCACAAAGGTTCCCCCTGGTACAAGATTCAACTTGTTCGACTGTACTTACATTGATAGGAGTTTAAAGTTTAAAGTGTACCGGACGGAATTATTCTGCTTTTTGTATTTAAAATTCCGACTATTCTGTTTAAATGCATACTTTGGAATCTTGATCTTCCACGTTACAGCTTCAACTGATGTTCGAAGCATCACACACAATGTAGGTAGTATGGGTATGTTTTTATATGTTTACTTTTAAATGAGTCTCACTTGCGATGCGTCTCTATCTATCTCTCTCTCTCTCTCTCTCTCTCTCTCTCTCTCTCTCTTTCTATCTCTTTTTCTTACTCATCAAAAAATGTCACTGCAAAAATGTCATTACAAGAGACACAGGGATCATCGTAAAATGCATAGATACAACAGTATTTTTTCTTATGAAAATCCATAACAAAAGCTAATTCAAAAGGAAGGGTTCCAATTCTGACAGCATTTACATCATTGCGACATTTCATTTATTATAATTAAGCACGTTTAAAAGTAGGTAAGTACTTACAAGGAACTCAATTATTTAAGAAAACTGTCATCACCCTCACATAAGTTAAAAAAAACTGCCACTCCTCATCCCGACATCAGCGACAATATTAAAAGATCATTCACTACATCTATAAATATCCCATTCACTGGCACTAAATAAGCCGACAACCGCCACACTCATATGTCTTGATTCCGTCTAATAACAATTTGGGCAATTATGTGACAAAAGGAAGTGTTTTCGGGGACATTTCTCTCAGTCAAGCCCCCAGGCCCCCAAGGGGCTCCGGGGCCACATTATTGCCCCTCGGTGATTTATACGTCATCGCTTTAAGCCAATTCTCGGTCTATTTGTCGGATAAATGTTCGGTGTCGTTTATTTGAAGCGAGGGATACTGGCCTTTCCCGCCGCAGATGGTAGCTTTCCTATTTTTAAGATTTTTTTGAATAGGTATAAATACGTCATATCTTACGGAATGCAATTCGAAAAACGGAGTTGAGACTTGTAATAAATAGATAGCGCCATACTCCGCTATCGGCATTTGACAACATCATAGCCAGCTAGAGTGCGACAAAGTTCTTAATGAAAGTGGGTGTCGTTTAGAACGATCAGCCGTAAGACGTCCACTGCTGATTAAAGGCGCCTTCCTTTTAGAACGCGACAATGAAGGCCTATTGGCACAGAATCTATGATTATTCTGGGGGAGCTACTACGAAATTCTAAAATCGAAGTTCATATCGTACCATCCCTCTCACTCTCGTATTAAGTAATATTAACGTCAGCGGGACGGCAAGAGACGAAGTTCGAATTTTGCACTTCGTAGTATAAGGGTCCGATATGGCAGGGCGTTCAGAGATGATGGTAACATTACGCAACCCGTTCGCTGCCCTTTCTAATACAAAAACAAAAAGATAAGCAATATCCGTGAAAATAAAAAAGCGAGGATATAATGAAGCGATCACCGGATCTCGCCGCTGGGGCCCGTATGAATTTACAAATTATGGACCCCTGGCTCAGTGGGCGTGCTTCCGAGTCGATAGCAATCGGGGAAATCGATCGTGTGATAGTCAAGCTTAGAAAATAATCGACATATTGAAGTAAGGCAGGGGGGCTACTACGAAAATCGAAGTTCGTATCGTACCGTCCCTCTCACTCTCGTATTATATATAAGCATCAGCAGGACGGCAAGATACGAAGTTCGAATTTTGCTCTTCATATACGAGTAGGGCCTGATTACACATGGGATTCAATTAAACGGGTCACTCGCGGGTTTTAAACGTTTTAATGTTCTGACTATGCTTCATTATTTACGTTCGACATCCCACTAATGTTATAAACTAGCTGTTGCCCGCGACTCCGTCCCCGTAGAATTCGTTTATCGCTTTCCCGCGGGAACTATGCGATTTCCCAGGATAAATACTATCTGTACAACGAATTTCATCTAAATCGGTGCAGTGTTTTAGACGTGATAAGGTAACAAACAAACAGACTTACAGACTATGAAAAATTACCAATTTATCACTTGGTCCGAAACACATCCGAGTGTACCGTGTACTAACTCCATACAATGACTATACTACCTTTCATTGGCTGTGTTCTATACTGACATTGTACTAAATAGGTAGGTAATTAACCGCCTTAAGTAGGACCAACGTAGTCGTGATTACACCAAGGTTTACTATTAATTGCTCACTAACTAACCAGAGGTTTATGTGTTATTCGTGAATGTAACGTAAATCAATTATAGTCATTATTTTATTACCAACTTGTCAGTTTAATACCTACTAAACAAAACGTGCAAAATCTTTACTCGTAAAGGAAAACGATGAGTGATCGGCTCTCTAGCTGTCACGATGTTTTTCCTTTAGATTTTTCCAACCGGCAAGGTTTGAATCATTTCTCTATTGCTTAGATTTTCATAATAAATGTCGTAATACTTTGGTCGTAGTAATGGCAATGCTTGCCAAAGAAATATTTACAGTATAGGCTGTAGGTACTTTACCTACCCACTGCAATGAGGGTTTTCACAGAGGCGAAATATCGCTAGATGGCGTTAGTATCGTGAGGTCTGCTTGACGTTTGAAGCTTGCTTGCGATTGGCTCATTTAGTTATTTAACATCACGAGAAACGTCAAACGGACCTCACAAATACGATACTAACGCCATCTAGCGAAATTTTGCCTCTGTGAAAATCCTCATTTGAACACCATTCCCAACGTATTTTTACGTTTTCATTCTTCCCTTTAAAGACAGGCAAAGGAAATGTAATCCATACAGTCAGTTATGTGTTTTGTTTTGGTTTACGCTCACGTGGCAACGGTATATTACTTCTAAATGACGCGCCGACCAAGATTTCAAGACCATTCCGCCAAATTCATCATTAAGCGAAACCAAATGAAAACACAGATAAAATATCACGTGTTTATCCCGGCTCTTAAACTACCTCTTTAACCAAACCAGAGACAATAAATAAGGCATAAAATAAACCTAGCAGTAAACTGAAGTGGTATCTCAAAGCAGATCCGACTAATGGTTTGTTTTGGCTGCTTGGCGTATAAAAAGTTATCAGCCAGTGTAGCGAGCAAGATCAAAGGCGGGATGCTGGTAGCCCTGTTTTTGTTTAGAAGTGCTAACTTTTTTTTTTGTCACTTGGTTTAATGGTAAAGGTACTTAATTAAAAAAGCAAATTAACGGCTAAAATTAAGCGTATTGAGGTTATTTGTATATCAAATAAAAATTTGATGTGATTTAACATTTACTCCAACCTTTTTTGGCGAGGATTCTACGTATAATTACTATTACTCCCTTTTTAATTCTGAAAAGAACGTTAATTGTGATAGACAGATTTTCACATTAATAATTTTTGCGTTTTTCACATCACATGGCAAAGGCTCCAATTGTAAACAGCCACAGTAAATACCTGTTACATTTTCCGTGTGGATGTGTATCTAAATGTGTGTAGCGCAACTAAACACGGCATGATTTTATCGTAATGGCGTACATAAGCTTCAAATTATAGAGTCCAGACACTATATCTACTGTGTGAAATGTGAAATGCGATTCAAATTACGCTACTTCGACTTGGCTTTGAACAATTGAAGGTTTCATGACTTTGTCTTTCAAGATTTAAATTCTTTCTGTGGTATGTGTAGCACCAGTCTTTTACAGAGCGAGTGATATCGCGATTCTTAAGCTAAAGGTCTCTACCACGATGATCCAGTAGGGCTTGTATTTGCCGCCCTTTTTAGGGTTCCGTACCCAAAGGGTGCCAACGGAACCCTATTACTGAGACTCCGCTGTCTGTCTGTCCGTCCGTCTGTCACAGGGCTCTATCACTTGAGCCGTAATAGGCACTATAATTATCACATATTATATTAGAATACATGTATATCAACATACATACACTATATATAAAACCGAATAAAAAAATATTTAACGGGGTCCCCATACAACAAACGTGATATATATGAAAAATCTACCGTTAGGTACCTATACCTGTCATAGTTCTTGTAGTTTTGTGATGTCAAGAACGGAAGCTGTAATTTTTTTAAGTTTCGTTTCCAAGTATAGGTATTATTGATTCCATACTTTAATTGGCATATTTTAATTTGGAGGTCAGTGTTCTAGAGCACCAGTAGGTTTAATTCCATTGTTTTTTCATGAATTATATTTTTTTGCGTCGTTAAAAAATAGAACGCTAAAACACTTAGACACCGCAAAAAGCCGCACAAAAAGGTTCATAACTAACGATTAGTAATTATAAATTACTATTTTATTCACATAAAGCACTTCAACAAAGACCATTTTGTATCAGGAGCGGTGCCGGCTGTGCCCAAAGACTTCGATAACCATCGCTCGTTACTCTGTCATGGGTGTTGCACTAACTGCCAGCAATCCACGCGTGCAACCTTTTTACAAGCCGTTTTTGTTGCTGGCAGCTTTTTCCGACAGCCACAGATTAGGAAAAGCTGTATTTTAAATTAAGAACACGAGGTACGAGGAATGCGGAGCAGTTTTAAGCGCCGATGATTTATTTTGCGTTGCGATATTTTCACTTTGTGCTTGCCGATAGAATCTTGGCGCCATATTTTTGAAGCTTATATTTATATTACATTTGTTCACGTCAAGCTCTACTCTATCAAAACTATCAAAACATTAACAAATAAAATTTAGCAAAGCGAATTCCAGTGACACTCAATTTTAAAAAGCTTGTAAAATTTTGCAATAAATTATCGCAACATTCAGGTATCATGTATGATAATCGTCAACCATTATTTATGGCGTAACATCTATAAATACCGATGATGAATTGCATCAATCATAATACCTAAGCCTTCGAAACATTGCTGGTTAATTTATGCCATACTAATTGTTCATAATAAGACATTGTAACATAATGAATGTGGCAAGTCGAGAACGACTAAGTATAAAGCGGGTTTACGTAGACTTACTACCTTTTTCACTTTTGTTTAGCTTCTGGCGTAGGCCCAAAGACCATTCCGTCGCGAGTTTGTCACTCGTCCAAATGAATATTAACGTTTAATTGATTCAACCAATTAATAAACAGTATTTAAATTACATTCCAAATGTGTGGTAATTGTGATTTAGATCGATCTATAATGTGGTCTGGGTGTCGTAATAATACCTAATATAAGTATACTTATGGCAATTATATCTACGGTGTTATCTAGCTCTAATCCTAACATGTTTGAAAATAGATAGTAAAATATGTAATTCCTTATTTAAGTAAAAAGTGTTTATAAAACTTAGTGGCAGTTTTGTAGCAACTTTTGAACAAGGAACAATTTTGTTTTTTCCCAGTCGTTTTTTCATAAAGCACCGTTAACTTGAAATAGCAAATAGCGTTCCTAATCTAACTGGCCAGCAATTTGGCGTCGAGCCAGAAAATAAGATTTCCCAGCAGGGCACCGAGTGCTTACCGATTCTCAGAAGTAAAAACTACAATAAGCTCAAACCTCAATGGAATGGTAATTTAAAAATCGATTTTTGTCATAAAAACAAATGTAATGTGGCAACGGTCAACGGGGCGTAAAACCAGAAGTTGGACGTGATTGGTGCCCGATATCGTTTAGGTTGGTTGATATTTAAAAGGTCTTAAGTCTGTGAGATGGCCATAGATTACAGAGCAGTTTGGTTGTGGTCGCGCCGTGTGAACTGAGCCCGTGAGAATGTGGTCAGAGATATTTCTACGACTGTTTTTTCTACCCTCCTCTGGTTGTTTGTTCTATTTTTGACACATGAATTATAATGTTGTCTGGTTTTTACCAAGATTTGCGCAAATAGAACTGTTTTTGCTTAATCATGTACCTACCTACCTAGTATGTACTTAAATTTCTGTTACTTTGTCACTTGTCTTGGTCAGTGGTCCGCAGCGAGGTTCGCAAAGCTAAATGCGATTCGATTCGAATCGAGCACGGCTGCTCAATCGATTGTCAAATTGGCAGTTGGGATTTTTTGTATCGATTCTAACGTTCAGCACGTTTTAGATGGAATCGATCAAAATAGGAACTTGTTATGGATCGGTACATATGATGAGTTATTGTGGGATACAATTGGAAAAGGGACGGTGACGTTGAACCTCACGATAATTCAGGAACAGTCCAAGTTTCCATCTTTTCGCAAAATCTTTTTCGAAGGTTGCGGGAATGCGTTAACGACAGTGGCGCCCTACCCACTGAATCGCGATGCATGCAATTTTCCAGTTAGGTATTATGGATTCTATTCTATTTTAAGTCTGGTCCATTCCATACTACAAATTGATTGCTATTACAAAATGCTACATCTACACGATTTATCATGATCGCAGGTGTTACTTGTATGTGTCTAGCATCTAGTAGCAATGAACATGAATGGTTTGCTCTGGTGATGAACTCTGGTTGAGTTCGAAACAAGTCAGTGAGCTTGTGTGATTATGAAATTAAATGAGTTCTTGCATTGCATAGACGTGGCTTTTGTAATGTAAGGTCGCAGCAAAGTAATTGTTTACCTACAGTTGATTGATACGGACATCCCCAAATCTGTTCAACCGCTGCTTTCAATGTCAATCGAACACCGGTGGCTTAACACCCTATTTATAGTGCCAGAAAAAATCTCCCCAGAGCGATTCAGGATGATATAATTTTCGAAACAGCGCCATCTATCGGCATACAAATGAAACATAGACACCAGCTATACAGATTCAATAAATTAACTTACTCATCTTCCCAAAGCTCACACAATCGTTTATTATGTTCTAATATTACCCCAAAACGACCGGATCCCCTAATTAAGTAACAGAAAAAAGCGTCGCGGTCGATTAGCGCGCCACGCCGTGGACGTCACCCGGCCGTTGCGACGTTTTGATAACGCCGCGTTTTGAACGTTTGTGATGTATTTAGGAAGCTTCTCCACCATAGCACTAGTATGTTATAAGGGGAATAGAAATGTCACGGCAGCTAAAAACGCGCTTTATGTATATTCCCTGTTCAGTTTATGAATGGAATTGCTCACTAAGGTTGCGTTTCTCGACGTGCGAGGAGGATGTGTTGCGCAGAATGTGTTTTTCAAGAACCAATAGATAGAGATTGATAGAGATGTGAACTATCTTTGCGATAAAGCATTTAGGCTACGTTTCCACCAGAGATGTGCGAGGAATGCGTTTTTCATGAGAAACGCTTCATTTATATTTACCTATATAAATGAAGCGTTTCTCTTGGTTCATGAAAAACACATTCCTCGCAACATATCCTCGCACATCTCTGGTGGAAACGCAGGCTCAATCTTATCGCAAA
>NC_133496.1:6142764-6194581 GCF_025370935.1 Choristoneura fumiferana | reverse complement strand
TTGTTTGTTTGTTACCTTATCCTTTATCATGTCTAAACGGCTGAACCGATTTATACAAATTCTGTATACAGATAGTTTGAGTCGCGGAGGATAGTTTTAATCTTGACAATTGCTTAGTTCCCACGGGATAGCCATTTAAGCGAATTCTACGCGACCGAGTCGCGGGCAACAGCAAGTTTTATAATAATTTAAATTCCCTTTTACTTTAATTACTTATTAATCAATAAAAAATATTGAATTGTATCAATCAACCCCAGCTTTACATCAAACTTCTTTTTATTCCCTGTCCCCTAATTCCTTTACCCGTTTTACATCAAATCTTCTCCCGCGTAACTCGCGTAAATCCGGCTCGGGCGATAAATCGTCGATATAAATCTAAATCTGTGCCGACGTGCAAATTGTCCCGATTGTTTAGTGCTTACCGCTGGCAACACCGCGCTGTGTTGGCTATGTTGGCCAACCGTGTTTTGTTAGGAATTTTATTTTATTGTGGGATAAAGCGTTTCGAGTAGGCTTGATTTAAGGTAGTGTTTTGTTTTACGGTACTGCGAAAGTACAAAGGTTTTATAGCTAAACAGATACCTACCTAGATTTATTTTAACGTATCTACAACAAAATGGTAGAACCGTTTGCTTTCATCGTTTTTTAAACCTTTCACGAGAATAATTAAAGTAGTTTCTATTCATTTAGTTTATTTTGGGAAGTTAAATAAAATCAGATATTAATTAGGCAGCTGTTGGAATAGCATGTGAGTGATCTAATAAGCTCTTGGCATGGTTCCGTTGTTTGTAAGTAAATTAAAAAAAAAACTAAAAATATTATAGTGAAATTTCTGAATTTTCGAAACTTCTCGATGCAATCGTCATCATATTATTATAAGCCGTCCACTGTTGGACATAGTCCCCTTCCATTAATCTCCAGTTACTACGGTTGAAAGCGGCCTGCAGCCACCGTGAACCCGCGGCTTTACCCATGTCAACCGTCCATCCCGTTGGTGGACGTCCTACGCTACTCACGCTGCGCCTCGGTGCAATGCTAGACAATAATACAACCCCACTTTTAGCAATAAAGGTTAGGAATTTTCTTTATGTCTGGTCAAAATATTCCGCCGTCTCTACCTCTGAACAGAGAGTTTACCATCTGGTAGCATGGTGAACAGAGACTCTACCACCTGGTAGGATGGATGCTCTGAAGATGTGCTCTGCTTGAGTTCGAAAGGCGTCAGTGTAGTGTGTTGGTGGTGATAGATGGGTTTGTTATTTGTGTGTTTTTACAGTGTGGAAGTGGAGGAACTGCATGAACATAAACACACCTCTTGCTTAAACGTAGCTATCATTAAGGTCGCGGGTGAGCAAATTGTTTTAGTTCGTCTCTACCTCTGTTTGTTTCAAAATAAAAAGTGAAGTAAAAAAATATTTTGCTTAAAAAACCATCAGGCAAGCCGCACACTAACACAATAACTCTAATGCAATGATGCACGGCATGCATAAGTCTCAATTAGGCGCGCGGTGACTAATGCGAAGCGGAGGGGAGTCGTCATTTAAAAACATCATGTGAATTTGTTTAGTGATAAATATAAAGCGGAACACTGAATTTAATGGATTTGAAGTGTAACGTAACTAATGATAATAATGAAAGTCTTTGTATACGCGAGACAACATAAGTCGCAGCTTTTATGTCGATAGTCACAAAAGTGAATTATAAGTAAAGTATAATGCCTTGCATTTCCTCATAGTGAGATCTTATCTGTGTAAGATAATAAAGTAGATAGTAGTAGACAAGGCTTGCCTATATACCTACTTCTTTCTTCGTTAGAATTAAAATAATCATGTTCTTAGTGAAGCCGTGGTGGCCTAGTGGTTTGACCTATCGCCTCTCAAGCAGAGGGTCTAGGGTCAAACCCCGGCTCGCACCTCTGAGTTTTTCGAAATTCATGTCGAGCTTTTGATGTCTGAAGATTCGTGAGGAAACCGCACAAGTGAATTATAATGCGGTGAAGGAAAAAACGTTTGCAAACCTGCACAAACCTGCGAAGCAATTCAATGGTGCTGTGTGAACCTCCGCAATCCGCAATGGGCTAGCGTGGGAACTGCGGCCCAAGCCTCTTCTTCTGATAGAATGATGATATGATGTTCTTAGTGAAAAAAAACCCAATTCACGTACCTTCACCCTGAAAAAAATAGTAATTGCAAATGCTCTATACGTACAATTGTAAGAGATGATTATAAAATCCTTATTTTTACTTCCCTATTGGTCATATGAGTTAAATGCTATACGTAATAATTAATTATCTCTATGATGACATAAAAAGAACACACGAAAAAATCCATTCACCGACTAGACCACACAAAAATACCACCGCAGTCGTCGCCTAAATCACATCACATCGCAATTTGTCTACACTTATCACTATGTCAGATGTTTTTTTTTTAATGTCTTCTCTCCAAATGTCAGACGTTCGAGGAGACGTCAAGCACCAGACGACAGATAAACCACGAAACCGACATTGGCAAAATACCAAAAACCGCAACCCAACGACCAGACCATAAGATTCGAAATGTGTGCGTAACCATAAGATTCAGTTTCCTTTTAATAAAATGAAGCGAAAAAGAGTTTGGATACTTATCTAACATCTGTCCTATATTTACCTACTTATACTCCTTTATGATTCTCCAATACAGCTCGATGTGATTCGGATTGATTCCTATAATCTCATACCACAAATAGATGCTATAACCTTAATTTAAAATATTATGTGTGAATTGTTATTGTCTTGTTTTAGTTTTTGTCTCATAATAAATAGAAAAGTCACCATCAACTTAGAAATTGTGTCTGTAATAGTTTAATTCAAATTCCTTTATCTACTATACTTCTTTATTTTCATTAATCTTTTTCTACTCCTAGATCAAGGGTGTACCTACCAACTCTAAATAATACTCTATTATAAATTAGATGTCATTTAGTTTCTGGAAGGTCTAAAATGATGGATGTACTCTTGATCTAGAAGTGCGATTTGTGCGACGAGAGCTTTCTATATTAATTGCGCGTACGCTTTCAAAATGCTCGCCGCGCCGCTGCCTCGGGTATGACCGGGCCGTAGGATTGTAGAGTCATCAGGAGACTTCATACATCTGTCGCTGAGCAGTTTAGTTGTAATGGCATGTGCAGCGACCGCCCGCGAACGGTTTTTTTATAGCCATTGGGTGACGAACTATTTGTGACAATTTTAAATATATTTAGTCGTAAAACTATTAAGAAGTAAGGAGATACGGCAGTGCGTTTCGTTGAAACACTTCATGCGATTTACAGGGTAACGTTTTAGGGAAATGTGAATCGTATACCTTTTGTGGATGTTAAGTTTTAATATGGAAAGTTTGGATAGTTACTGTATCCTTGAATATTATGTACTTAGAAAGTTTTATTTTTGATTGAATTGCTTTATTAAATAAGATATCATACATCAATATCTTTTGCATGTGACAGCACAAAAACTGGTCCTTCGAACCGGACCACACTTTACTTACTGTTTATTCTTCACCAGCTGATTAGAAAGCACCTAATAGTAAACCTAATAGTCAGTAGGTAGACAATATTATACTAGATAAGTAGGTACACTTGTGCTGTCGGCAAATGTTTACGAATAATTTATTTTCTTTATTTAAGAGTGTCACAAGTGAAAATATAATAATCAAGTAGTGAGGATCTGGTTGGAGGCCAGTCCATCGGCAGAACAGAATTGTTCAACGGTAGTAGAATCGATTTGGAGCTTGGTACGAATATAATATAGCTTGGGTGTCAATTCAAGGCAAGTGCAGTCAACAGCAGTAGTAACAAAGTCAAAAAGATTGTATTAAAAATGTTTTTCTTGACAAACTTACTTCAGTTGAAATACGAACCTAGTGACTCGTGCCTACGTAGATGCTTACAAACTTTAGTTTTCCCAACATATCGTTTCCTCAATAATATTGATATAGCAATATAATGTTAATTGGAATTTACTACTGCAGGTGCTCGCAATAAATCTCGTGCCCGTCGATCTAATGCATAAATTGCAGTTGCGAATGAAGATCGTTTTGCAATTTCAATTTCTAAGCTTACTTGTATGTAATTTATCCAGAGTATTTCAGCAGGCCATTGGAATAGTTTGATTGAAACGCTTGTAAATATTCTTCAGGTTTTTTTTTGACAAATGCTTCTATAGATACAATCGAGGCAACTGAATCGCGTAAGTGCAGTCAAGTGCAAAGTATCGACACGGCTAAAGTTACAAAAATATCAACTTGTTCGACTGTACTTACATTGATAGGAGTTTACATAGTTTAAACTTTGGCCGGACGGAATTTATTCTGCTGTTTTGTATTTAATCAATTTCGCAGTGGTTTCTTTTAATGTATGGTCAATATGCCTTTAGAATCTTGATCTTCCCCGGTACAAGATTCAACTTGTTCGACTGTACTTACATTGATAGGAGTTTAAAGTGTAGTGTAGTACGGAATTATTCTGCTTTTTGTATTTAAAATTCCGACTATTCTTTTAAATGCATACTTTGAATCTTGATCTTCCACGTTACAGCTTCAATGATTATTTTCTACTCTCTCTCTCTCTCTCTCTCTCTCTCTCTCTCTCTCTCTCTTTCTATCTCTTTTTCTTACTCATCAAAAAATGACACTGCAAAAATGTCATTACAAGAGACACAGGGATCATCGTAAAATGCATAGATACAACAGTATTTTTTCTTATGAAAATCCATAACAAAAGCTAATTCAAAAGGAAGGGTTCCAATTCTGACAGCATTTACATCATTGCGACATTTCATTTATTATAATTAAGCACGTTTAAAAGTAGGTAAGTACTTACAAGGAACTCAATTATTTAAGAAAACTGTCATCACCCTCACGTAAGTTAAAAAAAACTGCCACTCCTCATCCCGACATCAGCGACAATATTAAAAGATCATTCACTACATCTATAAATATCCCATTCACTGGCACTAAATAAGCCGACAACCGCCACACTCATATGTCTTGATTCCGTCTAATAACAATTTGGGCAATTATGTGACAAAAGGAAGTGTTTTCGGGGACATTTCTCTCAGTCAAGCCCCCAGGCCCCCAAGGGGCTCCGGGGCCACATTATTGCCCCTCGGTGATTTATACGTCATCGCTTTAAGCCAATTCTCGGTCTATTTGTCGGATAAATGTTCGGTGTCGTTTATTTGAAGCGAGGGATACTGGCCTTTCCCGCCGCAGATGGTAGCTTTCCTATTTTTAAGATTTTTTTGAATAGGTATAAATACGTCATATCTTACGCAATGCAATTCGAAAAACCGGAGTTGAGACTTGTAATAAATAGATAGCGCCATACTCCGCTATCGGCATTTGACAACATCATAGCCAGCTAGAGTGCGACAAAGTTCTTAATGAAAGTGGGTGACGTTTAGAACGATCAGCCGTAAGACGTCCACTGCTGAATATCCTTTTAGAACGCGACAATGAAGGACTATTGGCATAGAATCTATGATTATTCTGGGGAGCTACTACGAAATTCTAAAATCGAAGTTCATATCGTACCATCCCTCTCACTCTCGTATTAAGTAATATTAACGTCAGCGGGACGGCAAGAGACGAAGTTCGAATTTTGCACTTCGTAGTATAAGGGTCCGATATGGCAGGGCGTTCAGAGATGATGGTAACATTACGCAACCCGTTCGCTGCCCTTTCTAATACAAAAACAAAAAGATAAGCAATATCCGTGAAAATAAAAAAGCGAGGATATAATGAAGCGATCACCGGATCTCGCCGCTGGGGGCCCGTATGAATTTACAAATTATGGACCCCCTGGCTCAGTGGGCGTGCTTCCGAGTCGATAGCAATCGGGGAAATCGATCGTGTGATAGTCAAGCTTAGAAAATAATCGACATATTGAAGTAAGGCAGGGGGGCTACTACGAAAATCGAAGTTCGTATCGTACCGTCCCTCTCACTCTCGTATTATATATAAGCATCAGCAGGACGGCAAGATACGAAGTTCGAATTTTGCTCTTCATATACGAGTAGGGCCTGATTACACATGGGATTCAATTAAACGGGTCACTCGCGGGTTTTAAACGTTTTAATGTTCTGACTATGCTTCATTATTTACGTTCGACATCCCACTAATGTTATAAACTAGCTGTTGCCCGCGACTCCGTCCCCGTAGAATTCGTTTATCGCTTTCCCGCGGGAACTATGCGATTTCCCAGGATAAATACTATCTGTACAACGAATTTCATCTAAATCGGTGCAGTGCTTTAGACGTGATAAGGTAACAAACAAACAGACTTACAGACTATGAAAAATGACCAATTTATCACTTGGTCCGAAACACATCCGAGTGTACCGTGTACTAACTCCATACAATGACTATACTACCTTTCATTAGCTGTGTTCTATACTGACATTGTACTAAATAGGTAGGTAATTAACCGCCTTAAGTAGGACCAACGTAGTCGTGATTACACCAAGGTTTACTATTAATTGCTCACTAACTAACCAGGGGTTTATGTGTTAATCGTGAATGTAACGTAAATCAATTATAGTCATTATTTTATTACCAACTTGTCAGTTTAATACCTACTAAACAAAACGTGCAAAATCTTTACTCGTAAAGGAAAACGATGAGTGATCGGCTCTCTAGCTGTCACGATGTTTTTCCTTTAGATTTTTCCAACCGGCAAGGTTTGAATCATTTCTCTATTGCTTAGATTTTCATAATAAATGTCGTAATACTTTGGTCGTAGTAATGGCAATGCTTGCCAAAGAAATATTTACAGTATAGGCTGTAGGTACTTTACCTACCTACTGCAATGAGGGTGGGTTTTCACAGAGGCGAAATATCGCTAGATGGCGTTAGTATCGTGAGGTCTGCTTGACGTTTGAAGCTTGCTTGCGATTGGCTCATTTAGTTATTTAACATCACGAGAAACGTCAAACGGACCTCACAAATACGATACTAACGCCATCTAGCGAAATTTTGCCTCTGTGAAAATCCTCATTTGATCACCATTCCCAACGTATTTTTACGTTTTCATTCTTCCCTTTAAAGACAGGCAAAGGAAATGTAATCCATACAGTCAGTTATGTGTTTTGTTTTGGTTTACGCTCACGTGGCAACGGTATATTACTTCTAAATGACGCGCCGACCAAGATTTCAAGACCATTCCGCCAAATTCATCATTAAGCGAAACCAAATGAAAACACAGATAAAATATCACGTGTTTATCCCGGCTCTTAAACTACCTCTTTAACCAAACCAGAGACAATAAATAAGGCATAAAATAAACCTAGCAGTAAACTGAAGTGGTATCTCAAAGCAGATCCGACTAATGGTTTGTTTTGGCTGCTTGGCGTATAAAAAGTTATCAGCCAGTGTAGCGAGCAAGATCAAAGGCGGGATGTTGGTAGCCCTGTTTTTGTTTAGAAGTGCTAACTTTTTTTTTTTGTCACTTGGTTTAATGGTAAAGGTACTTAATTAAAAAAAGCAAATTAACGGCTAAAATTAAGCGGTATTGAGGTTATTTGTATATCAAATAAAAATTTGATGTGATTTAACATTTACTACAACCTTTTTTTTGCGAGGATTCTACGCATAATTACTATTACTCTCTTAAGAACGTTAATAATTGTGATAGACAGATTTTCACATTAATAATTTTTGCGTTTTTCACATCACATGGCAAAGGCTCCAGTTGTAAACAGCCTCAGTAAATACCTGTTACATTTTCCGTGTGGATGTGTATCTAAATGTGTGTAGCGCAACTAAACACGGCATGATTTTATCGTAATGGCGTACATAAGCTTCAAATTATAGAGTCCAGACACTATATCTACTGTGTGAAATGTGAAATGCGATTCAAATTACGCTACTTCGACTTGGCTTTGAACAATTGAAGGTTTCATGACTTTGTCTTTCAAGATTTAAATTCTTTCTGTGGTATGTGTAGCACCAGTCTTTTACAGAGCGAGTGATATCGCGATTCGTAAGCTAAAGGTCTCTACCACGATGATCCAGTAGGGCTTGTATTTGCCGCCCTTTTTAGGGTTCCGTACCCAAAGGGTGCCAACGGAACCCTATTACTGAGACTCCGCTGTCTGTCTGTCCGTCCGTCTGTCACAGGGCTCTATCACTTGAGCCGTAATAGGCACTATAATTATCACATATTATATTAGAATACATGTATATCAACATACATACACTATATATAAAACCGAATAAAATAAATATTTAACGGGGTCCCCATACAACAAACGTGATATATATGAAAAATCTACCGTTAGGTACCTATACCTGTCATAGTTCTTGTAGTTTTGTGATGTCAAGAACGGAAGCTGTAATTTTTTTAAGTTTCATTTCCAAGTATACGTATTATTGATTCCATACTTTAATCGGCATATTTTAATTTGGAGGTCAGTGTTCTAGAGCACCAGTAGGTTTAATTCCATTGTTTTTTCATGAATTATATTTTTTTGCATCGTTAAAAATAGAACGCTAAAACACTCAGGCACCGCAAAAAGCCGCACAAAAAGGTTCATAACTAACGATAAGTAATTATAAATTACTATTTTATTCACATAAAGCACTTCAACAAAGACCATTTTGAATCAGGAGCGGTGCCGGCTGTGCCCAAAGACTTCGATAACCATCGCTCGTTACTCTGTCATGGGTGTTGCACTAACTGCCAGCAATCCACGCGTGCAACCTTTTTACAAGCCGTTTTTGTTGCTGGCAGCTTTTTCCGACAGCCACAGATTAAGAAAAGCTGTATTTTAAATTGAGAACACGAGGTACGAGGAATGCGGAGCAGTTTTAAGCGCCGATGATTTATTTTGCGTTGCGATATTTTCACTTTGTGCTTGCCGATAGAATCTTGGCGCCATATTTTTGAAGCTTATATCTATATTACATTTGTTAACGTCAAGCTCTACTCTTCTGAAACTATCAAAACATTAACAAATAAAATTTAGCAAAGCGAATTCCAGTGACACTCAATTTTAAAAAGCTTGTAAAATTGGCAATAAATTATCGTAACATCATCAAGTATCATGTATGATAATCGTCAACCATTATTTATGGCGTAACATCTATAAATACCGATGATGAATTGCATCAATCATAATACCTAAGCCTTCGAAACATTGCTGGTTAATTTATGCCATACTAATTGTTCATAATAAGACATTGTAACATAATGAATGTGGCAAGTCGAGAACGACTAAGTATAAAGCGGGTTTACGTAGACTTACTACCTTTTTCACTTTTGTTTAGCTTCTGGCGTAGGCCCAAAGACCATTCCGTCGCGAGTTTGTCACTCGTCCAAATGAATATTAACGTTTAATTGATTCAACCAATTAATAAACAGTATTTAAATTACATTCCAAATGTGTGGTAATTGTGATTTAGATCGATCTATAATGTGGTCTGGGTGTCGTAATAATACCTAATATAAGTATATATGGCAATTATATCTACGGTGTTATCTAGCTCTAATCCTAACATGTTTGAAAATAGATAGTAAAATATGTAATTCCTTATTTAAGTAAAAAGTGGTTACAAAACTTAGTGGCAGTTTGTAGCAACTTTTGAACAAGGAACAATTTTGTTTTTCCCAGTCGTTTTTTCATAAAGCACCGTTAACTTGAAATAGCAAATAGCGTTCCTAATCTAACTGGCCAGCAATTTGGCGTCGAGCCAGAAAATAAGATTTCCCAGCAGGGCACCGAGTGCTTACCGATTCTCAGAAGTAAAAACTACAATAAGCTCAAACCTCAATGGAATGGTAATTTAAAAATCGATTTTTGTCATAAAAACAAATGTAATGTGGCAACGGTCAACGGGGCGTAAAACCAGAAGTTGGACGTGATTGGTGCCCGAATATCGTTTAGGTTGGTTGATATTTAAAAGGTCTTAAGTCTGTGAGATGGCCATAGATTACAGAGCAGTTTGGTTGTGGTCGCGCCGTGTGAACTGAGCCCGTGAGAATGTGGTCAGAGATATTTCTACGACTGTTTTTTCTACCCTCCTCTGGTTGTTTGTTCTATTTTTGACACATGAATTATAATGTTGTCTGGTTTTTACCAAGATTTGCGCAAATAGAACTGTTTTTGCTTAATCATGTACCTACCTACCTAGTATGTACTTAAATTTCTGTTACTTTGTCACTTGTCTTGGTCAGTGGTCCGCAGCGAGGTTCGCAAAGCTAAATGCGATTCGATTCGAATCGAGCACGGCTGCTCAATCGATTGTCAAATTGGCAGTTGGGATTTTTTGTATCGATTCTAACGTTCAGCACGTTTTAGATGGAATCGATCAAAATAGGAACTTGTTATGGATCGGTACATATGATGAGTTATTGTGGGATACAATTGGAAAACGGACGGTGACGTTGAACCTCACGATAATTCAGGAACAGTCCAAGTTTCCATCTTTTCGCAAAATCTTTTTCGAAGGTGAATGCGTTAACGACAGTGGCGCCCTACCCACTGAATCGCGATGCATGCAATTTTCCAGTTAGGTATTATGGATTCTATTCTATTTTAAGTCTGGTCCATTCCATACTACAAATTGATTGCTATTACAAAATGCTACATCTACACGATTTATCATGATCGCAGGTGTTACTTGTATGTGTCTAGCATCTAGTAGCAATGAACATGAATGGTTTGCTCTGGTGATGAACTCTGGTTGAGTTCGAAACAAGTCAGTGAGCTTGTGTGATTATGAAATTAAATGAGTTCTTGCATTGCATAGACGTGGCTTTTGTAATGTAAGGTCGCAGCAAAGTAATTGTTTACCTACAGTTGATTGATACGGACATCCCCAAATCTGTTCAACCGCTGCTTTCAATGTCAATCGAACACCGGTGGCTTAACACCCTATTTATAGTAGCCAGGAAAAATCTCCCCAGAGCGATTCAGGATGATATAATTTTCGAAACAGCGCCATCTATCGGCATACAAATGAAACATAGAAACATGCTATACAGATTCAATAAATTAACTTACTCATCTTCCCAAAGCTCACACAATCGTTTATTATGTTCTAATATTACCCCAAAACGACCGGATCCCCTAATTAAGTAACAGAAACAGCGTCGCGGTCGATTAGCGCGCCACGCCGTGGACGTCACCCGGCCGTTGCGACGTTTTGATAACGCCGCGTTTTGAACGTTTGTGATGTATTTAGGAAGCTTCTCCACCATAGCACTAGTATGTTATAAGGGGAATAGAAATGTCACGGCAGCTAAAAACGCGCTTTATGTATATTCCCTGTTCAGTTTATGAATGGAATTGCTCACTAAGGTTGCGTTTCTAACAAAGACGTGCGAGTGCCAGGATGTGTTGCGCAGAATGTGTTTTTCAAGAACCAATAGATAGAGATTGATAGAGATGTGAACTATCTTTGCGATAAAGCATTTAGGCTACGTTTCCACCAGAGATGTGCGAAAAATGCGTTTTTCATGAGAAAGGCTTCATTTATATTTACCTATTTAAATGAAGCGTTTCTCTTGGTTCATGAAAAACACATTCCTCGCAACATATCCTCGCACATCTCTGGTGGAAACGCAGGCTCAATCTTATCGCAAAGATAGTTCAAAAGTACATGGTGTGTACCTACCTCAATCCACTAAAACCTATGAAAACACGAAAAAACGGAAACGGAAAATTTAAAAAAAAAACGGTCAAGAGCGTGCCGGACACGCCCAAAATAGCCATTACGAAAAAATTAAGTAATATTTTTCTAAGGATTTCGTATTGTGTACTGAATCTTCCGAGTGTATGTATATTTTATACCTTAGGCTGCTATTTACTCTTAAACTACTAATAATTCTCAAGCAAACTTAGCCGTTATAGTTTTCTTTGAAAGTTTGATATACTTACTACCATCCTGATTTTTTTCAAATTTTTCCACCTACCGGTTTAGATTTTAGAGGGGGGGACGCTCGATTTTAATGAAAATTTGCACTTTAAAGTTGAATATTTGGCAAACAAATCACTGAATCGAAAAATCGTCGGCGAAACTATAAGGGTTCCGTTTTTGCTATTTTGGCTCCGGAACCCTAAAAATGGAAACGTGCAAATATCGTAATGAGTTTTGAAAAACTCATGAGGTAAATCTTTCAGAGCCTCTAGTAATAAAACAACAGATAGACATATCTATACAGACCACACACGCTTTTAAACGTTTAACCTCCACGCAACAGTTGTACTGGCGAGCTGTAATCTGCCGCAGCGTTCCATTTTCAAATTACCAATCGCAATTACCAATGGTGGGCGCGCAACATGGCAGCCGGAAACGCAGCCATATTGTACTTACTGCCAACACAAACAAAACAAAACACATTCGGGTCATTAACGATTTTTATAAATAAACCTCATCAGTGGCCAGTCATTTTATTGCGAGAAATAACGACGTTTGTTTGGGGTTAGGTTATTCAAGCTCGTTTGTGTGAAAGGAAAAACTTGGACAGGGATCGTATATAACTAATATAGCTGTTGCCCGCGACTTCATCTACGAAGAATCCGTTTATCTGGGTAAAATTAAATTTATTTGAATCGCAATTATTTTGTGCATAGTTATGCATGTTTATTTTAATCAAGTTTAGCAATACACTGACATCTAAATACCCCACTATATCAATCAAACTAAATGGTCATTCTGTATAAAGCACCCATCAAAATATCTCAGAACTTTGTATAAAACAATAAAGAATAACAGTCATTAGTATCAGCGAGTCATTCTTATGCATCAAGGCAATCAAGTCTGAGTTTTTTTTAATGTTTTTGGTAGCGGATACCCGCTTATTATGCCTAGTTCAAGTAATTGCCTGTGTTGCCAGCTAACTGAGGTTTGCATACAAATTTGAAGGGTGTGATTCTCATTTTGATAATGACTTTTATGGGATTGTATATTTTATTGTTGATAATGAATGCCTTCTGAGGTGTAACTATTTTGACCCAAATTAGAAAATAATGTTGGTGTTCGACATTTAATAGGAGTTGGATAAAATGTCAAGGTCTTAAAGCGGAAATAGGTAACATAATGCAAGTTGCTCATTTGATGCAAGTTGCAACACATCATTCTATAGAGCTTGTACAGTCACTATATAGCACCAATATCTTACACAACAAAAAGCGTGCACAAATATCTGACACGACTCTGTTTTTAGGGCTGGTATAGAGTGTCAGATATTTTACGAATATGGTGCGAAATGTAAACCAGACAAATAACAAAAATGTATTAGCATATTGAAATTAGTTTAAATCGATTTAATATAAGATACAATTTTTACAAAATATATAGTAAAAGATAAAGTAGAGAAAGATTTAAAATGTAACCTTTAGGAATTGTGGTAGGTAGCTAGGGAAAGACAAAAAAATATCAACTTGTAGAAAGTAAAGTAGTTAGGTAGAGAAATATTGAAAAATGTTACCTTTAAAAATTTAGGTTAGGTAATAAAAATAAAAAAACTTGCCAACATTAAAAAAAAGATATTGATCCCTCACTTTTCGACTCAAAAGCCACGAATCCCGTTAATTACTTTTTTAAACGTTGCCAGCAAAAAAGCCATAGACCATGGAACACACGCATTCGATTTCGCCACGCTTTTTGCATTCAATACTGAATCAATCACGGGTCTCAGTTTTTGTACAAATACCTTTGGTCGCATAACAAGATGGGCGAAAAAAAATATCAAAAAACTGACCAGGATTCAATTTGTACCCGTTAAGGAGCTGTCCACGGCCTTTGTTGGGACATCACGCTCGTGATGGAGTGGTTTCGGCATTTGTTGATGTTCCTTTCATTGCGACGGTTTGGCAGACTAATAGTGATGTGATATACATGATGTCTTTAAATTGTTCCGGAATTATTGAGCATAGGTTGGGTTAGTTTGATTAAATCCTCCAGTACTTAAAGATTATTCATCAACAACCAATTTTATGGACACACTAGCTTTTGCCCGCGGCTCCGCCCGCGTGTTATTCGGTTATCGCACGCTGTTCCCTCGGTAACTGTGCATTTTTTCGGGATAAAAAGTAGCCTATGTCACTCTCGGGCCCATAAACTATCTCTACGTCAAAAATCACGTCGATCTGTCGCTCCGTTACGGCGTGAAAGACGGACAAACACACAAACATACAAACACACTTTCGCATTTATAATATTAGTATGGATTTGTTAACCATTAAACATGCTACGAACTACCTAGACACAGAGGTATGTTTAGTCAAAATAACCAAATACCATGCTGAAATATTTTGGATTCATTTTAAAACACCTTGTATAAGTAAGGTAACTTGGTTTATGTAAGAATCACGAAAATCCGGTTTCGAAGGACCATACTTTTTAACCTCAATTCCACTTTTTCAAAGTTGGTATATTTTCGGTACCATCAGGAGTGCCGTTAGGTACTTATTAGTTATTTCAACAATAATCTTTTCGCCACTACATTAAGTAAGATTGCAACACCAAAGAATCACCAACTTTACTGTTAACAGCAATAGCCTCGACGACGTAATTACTGTCTTCATTTTTTTTTAAAGTTAATTCACTTAACTCCAACCTTTCTAAGTGCGTAACTACGCAGCCATTCCTTTGCCAATACGTGCGTATCGATCCGACCAACGCTTTACATTACCAAGCCCCTAAACAACCAACTACAAGTTATTATAAACCCCATCCATTACTCCTTTAACATGCTACAACTATCGAACTTGTCAAGCATACGCTGCTATGGAAACTGAAGATCCGTGAAAAACGTCTGTTTCTTTTTTTCTAATTGATTGAGTAAAGGCAAGGGTCAGATGTATGGCCCCTCACAAACATGGGTTTACGTGATGTTATTGAAGATTTAATTAACTATCCACATCCGTGAAAATAAGAGGTCCCGAATGAACGGGAAGCGAATCGACGAGAAATGCCCACGATTTGGTAAAGTTTTTTTGTATAATTACAAGGAAAACGTGGATGGGCCAATCAAATTTTTTACTGACACTTTGGGCGTCTCCTGCGTTACCAAAATTGTCATTGGCGTTACCAAAAAATCGTACTCCCAACAAGATATTTCACGGTTTAATAGCTTAAACTTACGTAGGATGGCATGTATTCATGTACACCATCTATTAAATTTAAAAAAATAATAATAATAATATTTTAATTTAAGTTCCCAATCCGCACTGGGCCCGCGTAGGAACTATGGCCCAAGCCCTCTTGTTCTGAGAGGAGGCCTGTGCCCAGCAGTGGGACGTATATAGGCTGGGATGATGATGATCTACTAAATTACAGAAAAAAACATGTTTACTTACAAAAATCTGCAATTGTTTGAAAAATGTCGCGGACAGATTAGTGTCAGTAAAAAAGTTGATTGGCCCGAATACCTACTTTGAGTGTTTCTACTCACTGAGACAGGCCATATTACAGTAGATTTCGTGTAGTCGGACATTGATACCTATTACAATAAATATCAATTAAATAAATATGAATCATGAGCATTAACCACTAAGTCGCGTCCGACTTAGATTTGAACTCTAGACCTCCACTTTACGAGTATAATCATACCATCTTCTTCTTTCATACCATTTTCTTATTTAGTCACTTAAGCAGCGACACTAGCGACATTTATGCTGTAGCCCTCATCAAACTGACTAAATAAGAAAACAAAAAAGCTGGGATTATGTGGTGTATAGGAGAAATTCGTGTCTGTATCACTGTCCAGCGGTAGTGTAGCGGTAGGTATAGCACGCGGCACGGAATGCCGAGGACCTGGGTTCGATTCCCCAGGTCTTATTTTTCTGGTTTTTCTATGCATCTATATTTCAGTTTGTATTTTCGATATTTATTATTAATGTTAGTGCAAAGAATAATGTGATGCACATTATCATATAATTGCATAAAAATTTACATATTTGTACACAAGCTATGTCAATTGTTCGCCCGGCAATCCTCCACATAGCAAATTTCGTCGAAATTAGAGCCTTTTCCGATATCTCTGAAATTAATAAATATACAAGAATGGCTTGTTGAAAGATATAAAGTAATATCCTTTTTTTATGCCGTCAACGGTGGAGCCGTGGTCCCTAGTGGTTTGGCCTATGGCCTCTCAAGCAGAGGATCGTGGGTTCCAATCCCGGCTCGCACCTCTAAGTTTTCGAAATTCATGTGCGAAATAACATTTGAAATTTACCACGAGCTTTACATCGGACATCGGACATCGTGAGGAAACCTGCACAAACCTGCTCAGTAATACAATGGTGTGTATGAAGTTCCCAATCCGCACTGGGCCCGCGTGGGAACTACGGCCCAAGCCCTCTCATTCTGAGAGGAGGCCTGTGCCCAGCAGTGGGATGTATTAGATTGGGTTGATGATGATGATGCGGTCAACTGTATGCGCTTGAGCATTGTACGTCATCAGTCAGTTAGAATAACATAATTATGATAGATAAAAAGATAGCAGTCAGGTGTTAAAACACGCGGCGTATATACCTAATACTTTTAGTTACCGCAGCACACTAATATAAAGGCAACAACTAACATTTTGAAAAGTCTAACTTTCAGTCTTAAATTAAAGGGTATTGAGTTGATATTACTTCTGAAATTTGAGTGCAGTAGAACCTTTTCTTTGTCAAGTTTGAGAGGTTAATGATGTATTTTGTCATTTTATAACCCTAATTGAGGTCCGACAGTTAGAATGACTAGGCTGTGATTAATTCGCGCTTAGTGCTCATTCGACGATTTTTTCTTTATTTTTTGAGATTTTGGATTCATAATGCGAAAACATTTTATGTTTTTGCGTTTTGGGTCCATGTTAGTTAGCTTTTTATAAAATTGTTACCTTTAAATAAAAGGACTAATATAATATGTTGCGCAGGCTAATTTATAAATATTGAACCTATTAGTAGGTAATAAATATATATACTCGTACGGAGGGCACAGTACGTTTACTTTGTGTAGTCTATTAGGTTCTTAATTGGCCTGTATTGTTTTGATTAACATACTCAATACTGTTAGTTTTATATTGAAATAATGAGCTGTCACGTAGACCATTATTTATCTTGTTAATATACTTTGTAAAAATACCCTCATAGAAAGCATTAAAAAATTTAAATGTTTACGTTAAAATAAAAACATTAAGGGGCTGTTTCACCATCCATTGATTAGTATTAACTGGCGGTTAGGTGTGATGCCGTCTCTATTTGTTTTGTTCGAATAGACGGAGACGGCATCACATTTAACCATCGGTTAACGCTAATCAATGGATGGTGAAACAGCCCCTTATTCTCGCACAACACGAGTATTTAACATTAGTTTATAAGGCGAAAATGTTACTAACTACTACAGAAATTGTTTTGAAAATAAATAAAAATTATTATTATTATTATTATATATATCGCAGTAAACAATAATTTTGTAACAGTTTGAAATCTTTTGATTAGTAATAATAATATATGATATAGTATGACCGACTCCATCTCGATGGGGGGCTAATAATAGTGACAAAGCTAAGCTTTAAATTTATGTTTACATGAAATACAAACAACTACGGGTTTCGAACCAATCCGTGGTTCCTTTTCAAGGTGAGCTCGAACGCAAAGCTCCATATGCCCCGATAAATGTAAATATAGAGCATTTTAAAATTCCCGCATTCCAGAATGATGACAATGCATAGGCAGCAGGGCTACTCCGAAACTCGAAACTCGAAGACTATTTAATGACACGAACTTCGAGTTTCGAGTTTCGGAGTAGCCCTGCAGATATTAACGACTCCAGTGAACGTTTTTATTAATTTTTGCGGTAAACCGCGCGTTATGAACGCTCATGCGTCATTGGATGGTGAAAAAACGCCGTAAACTAAAATGTTAAATACCATTTTCACTTTATTAGTCGCTTAAAGGCCTCTAAAGGTCAATCTGTTTTTTTTTATTTGGAGTTACGTCGGCGGTCAGTGGTTTCGTTTGAAAGTAAAGTGAAAGAAATCGTTGATATTTTAAGTCATTCGACCATCGTTACGTGTTCAGTAATACAGTAAAAAATACTTTTTAATACATCAATAAATAATATAATTAGGAACCAGCTTCCACTTAGGGATCTTTAAAAAATGAGCCGTTGCAGTTTCTCAAAGGGCTGGCAACGCACCTGTGATACCCCTTGTGTTGTGGGTGTCCATGTGGGGGGGGGGGTGGCCATTAGGTGACCTGTATGCTCGATTACTCCCTCTTATAAAAAAATCGTCATCATCGTATCTTGGCCAATGTCCCACTGCAGAGCGCAGGCCTCCTCATAGAATGAGAGGGTTCGAGCCATAGTTCCGACGCGGGCCCAGTGCGGAGTAACTTCTCTTAAGCCGAGATTAGACTTGCAAGTTGCATTACAATGCAACGCTCTATTGACTACAACCTCGTTGGCTTTACGGCCTCGCAATGTAATGCAACTTGCACGATTTTTCTTGCAAGTCTAAACTCGGCTTTAGATCATCGAATTTCTAAGCAAGTGTGTTCAGGTTTCTTTCGCCTTAAAGCTCATGGTTAATTTCAAATTCATTCCGAAAAACTCAAAGGTTCAACCCGGGTTCGAACTCACGAACCTCTGCTTCGAAGGCCACAATTAGCCGTAGGCTACCACTTGTTTTAATACATGCTTACTTCTAACTGTAAGTACATTTCGTTCATTGCACTTGAATTATCATCCAAACTACATATCCGTAATAAATTTTATCATCTCTTGAAATCTATTCCTTATGTACTAGACTAGAGTCAAAATCGAGTGTAAGGGGCTGTTTCACCATCCATTGATTAGTGTTAACTGACGGTTAAATGTGATGCCGTATTTGTTTTGTTCGAATAGACGGAGACGGCATCACACCTAACCGCCAGTTAACACTAATCAATGGATGGTGAAACAGCCCCTAAATCGTAAATAAAATATGTAAATATTTTAAATAACAATAGGCAAAGTAAACATTAAAATAATCTGATAAAGCTTGATACCTTGCATATTTAAATCCAAGACAATTATAACCTGTATGTGAAAACGGTACTAAGATACTTAGATAACAAACAGCAACCGGAAACAGATAGTATTGTAGCCCTATCCTCATTTCCGGTACCGTTAATACTTGCAATAAAAGAAAATTACAAATTTTGATTTTAGATTTAGATTTTACAAAGTTTATGCTAGTTGCTAGCGTGTTAAAAATTGTAACACCTTTATGTACAATCTGTAGCACCAATATCTGGCACAATAAAGCGTGCATAAATATCTGATATGACTCTATTTCTTGGGCCAGTAGAACATGTCAGATATTTTTCAACGTTCCGCTTTGTCAGATATTGATGCAGGTGACTGTAGTGTAGCTACAGTTAATTCTATTTCCTACTTGCTTGTTCATCTCTTCCCATGGGTGAGCCAACTACGAACTCGGGACTCCAGTACTGGGTTGTGAAAAGTCAGTGGAAACCACCACATCATTTCCCAAAGAAAGCCGCTTGAAGGTTTTACTGATCCTCAATAGTAAAAATAAATCTCATAATACGGGTAAAAATAAAAAAAGGCTTGTCAAAAATACGCCAGTTATGTCGTAAGCGACACTCTTGCAACTTGATGCGTAAAAGCCTAACTGAACTAATGTGTCACGAAACACAATGTCTCAGCCCGTATCCACGGCTCGTTAAAACATAACGATTCCTGGGTGTGTTTTTATTGTATGTTTTACGACGGAAGAGTTACATTTTAGCGCTGCGGGCACTTTATTGCTGTCATAGACTCGAATACTGTTTTAGTACCTGATAACAAGTTTTCAACGCGTCCCTTTATCTGCATACGCTACCACACTATACTTTTACTATTATCTGTGATATACAGCTTTGAATAACCCTTAATTTAAAAGTACCTACTGATGTCTAGCTATCTCTGTGGCAATCAGAATAAAAGGTTAACTCTTATAAGTTAGTCGATACACCCTTAAGGAATATATAGTAACTGTTTACAAGAAGTCCAGGAAAGGATATACTTATGTACCTACTTGAAGCTTCACTAGAGTCAAATTTTTGTAATGTAGTACTTATTTAGAGATTTAACTAATAGTGCTTTTATTATTGTTACAGATGGTCAGTCAAACCACCTGAACCTCTTCAATTCGAGGCCGCAGCCGAAGAAGAAAAGAAAATCACGAACAGCCTTCACCAACCACCAGATATTCGAGCTGGAAAAACGATTTCTCTACCAAAAGTATCTCTCGCCTGCAGACAGAGACGAGATAGCCAGTTCACTTGGTCTCTCAAACGCCCAAGTCATCACATGGTTCCAAAACAGACGAGCAAAGCTCAAAAGGGACATGGAAGAGTTGAAGAAAGACGTAGAAAGTGCTAAGGTACTGTCCGCGCACAAGACGTTTCTAGAAAATGTGACGGATTTAGGCATCCTGAAGAAGAAAGCCATGAGCATAGGAGCTAGTGAAGAAGCGGCGACCAACCTTGTCGTGAACGCTTCCAAATGAAACGAGGCCTCGCGCGCGATCGCACCCGCCGTCTACGATCGTCGCGCGCTCGATTTTTGAATCGAACTGTTCATTCGAACGAACTCTGTGTGAAATACTTTTTAAAATTAACGGACTTTTGAATAGTGACGTTTGATGTATCTCCACTAATTATTATGGCGTAAAGTACTTCACTCTCTCTAGTGTAAAATGTAAATAGATAGACGAACTAGACGTAGTTGGTAACTGTACAAACACTTATGAAGAAGCTTTGTTGGAAATTTAAATGTGATAGTTGATTTTATTATTTAAGTACTTAATATTTTATAGAGATATTCCTAAATTATTTATTGTGAGTTTGTACTGACTGGTGTAAGGAATATTTGCAATTCTCAATTTTGAATCTGATTTAAATTATTTTCCTTTTTTATTTATTTAATAACTCCGTTACGTGCAATATAATGATTATCTTTTGATTTTTCTGAGCCAGTCGTATAAACCTGAACATGAAAGATACATTGTACATACATAGATAAATGTATAGGTTAATTTTATAAGTAGGTACGTATAAGTTGAACTCTTTCCATAGTTTTATAAACAATGGAAAATCGAATTGAATTGTGACTAAATTACTATAAATTAGTATCGTAAATACTAATTTAAATTAGTAAAAATAGTTTTACTAATTACCGAGAAAATGTGGCATTATTACCGACCGGTATTATAACCGTAATTACCTATTTTTTTTTCAGTGGAATAAATCAATAATTTTAATGAATACAAACCTTATCTGAAACATTATGTTCTGCGCAGATTGTAGTAATGGATACATTTTATTACCGTTATATTTAAAAAGTGATTAAATAAAGCCACGTGATTGTGTTAGTCACGACAAAACAATTGTAATAATGATCGTAAAGTGTAGTTACAGTTCATATTTATTTGGCAAACTTGTATGTAAATAAGCGTCAACATTTCAACTATCATTTTACAGGTTGATTGTCAATTGTAATACAATTTACTAATGTGACAATAACATGTTACCAATTTGTTAAAAGTTGCAATTTTCGCTTTATTTTATTACCTATGTTGATAGCCGTAAGCGACATAGTGCACCTTGTTAACACCCTTTACATGTCATTGTCACAGTATGTCTGTATTTCCGAAAAATATTTACTTATTATTCTACTGTTCACAATTTTATTTAAGTATTTAAATATAGTTGACTTACGTTGACTTATTTGATTTATATATATCTTTACAGTGTCATCAAAACATGATTCTTTCTTGTATAACTTTTTACAAGGTTTTATTCAACTTCATGTGTAGGTACGAGTACCTATGTATTTATTAGTAGGTACATACGTCCTGAAAATTTGTACTGATACCTTGTATAACGTAATTAGCGAAGTTAACAAATAAACACCTGGCCCTGTACCACGAATTTCGATTTTCGAACTTCGTGTCGTGCCGTCTCGCTCACGCTAACAGTATTGAACAGAAGTGTGAGAGGGATTATGACTCGATATAAACTTCGTATTTCGAATTTCAGAGTCCGGGGGTTCTCCTGGCCCATTTCATTATAATGACAGCCGACAGGTGACACTGACAATTCTGTTCAAATTTCAGAGCCATATGAAGCCGTGGCCGTATTGTAATGCCCGGGCGTTCGTAAACACATTGACCGTCTCCTTCTATCTTCATCCTATACCGTGTGATAGAAAGAAGTGGTAAAAATGTGGTTCCGAGTGCGTTGAACAATAAGGCATCCGGTTTGATTCGGAAATGTAATTCAAATTGTCATAACCATTTGTCGCCTATCATTTTTATAAAATACGGATCTAGTGAATATTGTTTTTCCATGGTAATTCTGACAAGTTCGTATTCAACTTGCTGTCTCAATTATCTACAGTAAACTTCAGTAAGCTAGTTGAGAAAATAAGATACATATTATATTATATTTCTGACAAAATACGATGACATTACTACATCTCTACTATAGTGTATACACTAACCCCCTTATTCATAAACGACAATCAAACCTATTTTAGTTAAAATGCCGCTAAAATTCGTTTGTTCTTATCTGTCACTTCGACATTTGTATTTGTTAGAAAGGTACAAAGCATTTGTTAGTTAACATAGGCTTGATAAGTTTTATGAGGGGGTAAGTGTGCGTAATAAATAAATCACGTGGCTTTGCTTATTCGTCTGACGTCTCGTTCCTACTGTCGCACGTGCGACATTTTATACTTACGTAGAGCCGCATGCGGCATTCAGTATTGTGCATAAGCTGTAAATAAACAATTATGTGTTACGTTTACGTTTTATTGCTACCCTACTCTACTAATGTATAGCTCTAAACTTTTTTTTGACTATAGACAACTTTGATTTAAATTACATATATATATTTAAGAGTTAACATACATATTACTAGTATAGTCACCAGCACCAATAACAATATCTGATACGACTCTATTTCTAGGGCCGGAAGGACGTGTCGTATATTTTTGCACGCTCCGCTGCTTCAGATATTAATGCTGGTGACTGTACAAGGTTGAATCTAAATCAAATCGAAAATGATCTTTCATCTATATATTTGTTAAAAGTGTTATAATTAAAACACTAATTTTAAATAAACAATAAAATAATCCGATGAATATCATTACAGGAGTACCTATACATATAGAGTCAAACGAACCTGCCGAAATATTTCGGAATAATTTAGAGACATCCTGTATGAAACGTGGAGGACGCTATCTAGCCGATAGGTACTAATTATAAATATGCTAATTTTGAACTGGAAGGAGGCTCTACAGTTCTACACATTTATTTACTTATTCTATTTTTTATACATTATTAGATGCTAAAATCTTAAATTTCAATTCAATTAAATTCTTTAGTTACACATGTTTGTGGTCAGAGTTAAGACATGATTTTTGCATATTGCAACACCATCAAAGTTCAAAAGCACCCGACCGCCACAGACCCGTAAAATTTCATCTGATATGGTTAAGAACACTGGCCAGCAAAACAAAGAATAATTAAAAACAAAAAACAATCCGTACAAGCCTTGTCTATGGTCACTCAACTTAAATAGCGGTATTCTGTAAAATCCATTCGCCACACATCCGAAGCTGTTCGTGTTTTGAATTTGCTTTATTTGAATTTGGAACGGCGGAGTGTTTGATGGAGTCGCGTGCCGCCACCGGTGTAAAGGAGTATTTATACTATACGAAAGTAAGTACTCGTATTTATTTATACTTGAAGAATGTTGAAGAACATTAAAAAGAAGTCAATAATTGTAATTTTGCTATATTTTCATTTTCCGACAGTGTCAGTTTTTTTTTAATTTTACCGTTATTTTTCGGACTAAGTTGTACCAAACTAAAACTAAAGGCCTCTACATGTAGAGCTGACTATCCGACCTAGGTAATAAAATAAGTCATGCATTCAACAGCTGCAAAAACAATAAATATTCTTTGGGTCTAAAAAAAATTTTTTTCAACAGTAAACAGAAGAAAATCAGGGAAGTTCTTAACACGAACACCAATGTAAGCCTAGCCTAACATAATGATGCCCAATTACATGACGCTGATCGAAACTCAAAATTGTTAAAACTGTACGAGAATTTGTTACGGACAAGAGTTGGTTATTCGTTAATTGGTCGCCCACTAGCCACACCGCCAGAATTACTTGACCTTCAACGGACAGAGAGTGTATTCAGTCAATATGTCAAATTAGAGTGGTGACGCTCGCTTAGATCACTTTGAAATATTCATATTGGTTGTTAAATCGTTAACTGGCCAGTATCATTGCATGAAAGCGCGATAAAGCGTAAAAATAAATAATTGCTTGTAAACACGATAGTTGTCTTTGGTTGTGTTCTATTGACAAATAATCGGCAATAAGACGTTAGTGTGGCCGTTTATGAGACAAATTGGACACCACCGACCCATTAGTGTTGCCACACATGATGAAAGTTTTCGTGCCTTGATGTTCGATTAGCGGTATTGTAATAAAAGTAAGATTCACAGAAACGTAGTTACATTTATATCGACTCTAAGTAGTGATTTTAACTAGGTACTTTTTAGTTGTCTTTGGTTTTTAGAAACATAAAATTAGCCTGTCTAAACCGCTTTTGAAGGATTTCACCAATAGAGGGTGTCTTCTAATTAATCTGGAATATTTTAGCAGGTTATTGGGTTAATTGGCTGAAAAGTTTGTCATCGAAATTTTTATTTGAAGTATGTGTTAATGTTTATTTGGGCACAAACGGTGCAATTTTACTTACATCTAAGTAATGTTTAAACTGCCCTCCTAAGCCGAAAGGCGCTTTGTCAATAAAAAACGCTTTTCTGTCATTTACACCATGTGATGCAGAATATTTTAAGCTACGCAGTAGTATTAATAACTCAAAAGTGTTTTTTTTAGATAGCGCCTTTTGGCTTAGGAGGGCAGTATATACACTTTAAACGTCAATCCATGTATAGGTAGAGTCATTCACGATGACGCGTGCCGTAGTTCTTATTAGAATGTCATTAATGTCTAATTTTGTCAAAATCACGCGTCTTCGTGGATAGCACTAGGTATATATAGGTATACAGAATCATTATTTGTTAAACACAATTAATAAATAAAATCTAGAAAAACATTGATAGGGATTTTCAGTCAAGCTACACCTGCACCAGCAGAAATTATGAGGAAGAACCATTTTTTAAGAAAGTTAAATAGTATTCACCATAGGTATAGTCTGGTTCATCTCAACTTTGTCCAACAATAATGTTATAAATGCGAAAAAATATTTATGTTATAAAACGGTTAAAAACATTGAGATAGTATTCACATAGAGGAAAAGTTGGTATAACCTTGTATAGGAGGCCTTTTAAGATCATTAGTGTCTAGACTGGCAAAATATTCAACTTAGCAAATTTTCATTAAAATACCTAAATGGCAGTTCCATACTCAAATATTACTTATTTTTTTCGTAATCTACACGTGTCCGACACGCTCTTGGCCGGTTTTTTATAAATCTAACCAATCGTTGTAAAATAGTATGTTTAAAAGTTAAATACTTTATTCAATATTAGGATACCTATAGGATTCAAGTGTTGTAGGTTATAGTCTAAGGAATAGTTCATCTCAACTCTACCTATCCATCCACACTAATATTATAAATGCGAAAGTATGTATGTTTGTCCGAGAAACGGATCGACGGATCGACGTGATTTTTGACATTGAGATAGTTTATGGGCCAAAGAGTGACAGGCTACTTTTTATCCCGGATAATTCCCACAGCACAGTTCCCGAGGAAACAGAGCGCGATTACCGAATTCCACGCGCGCCAAGCCGCGGGCAAAAGCTAGTATGTATATAATCCCACTGCAGGGCACAAACCTCCTCTAAGATTAATAAAATAATAACTATTGTGGCTTGTCTAGACAAGCGGCTCTGAAATTAATCCAGAATATTCAATTCTTGGTTCCCACGCGGGCCCAGCGCGGATCAGGAACTTCACACATACCATTGAATTACTTCGCAGATGTGTGCAGGTTTACTCACAATGTTTTCCTTCACTATAAAGCTTTTAAAACTCGCACATAAATATAAAATAAACGAAACTAATTAGGTACTGTAAATTATTTATCTTCAAAGTTCATATCGTGCTTTTTTACCTACCTTCATAAAACATAATATTAATTCACGATAATCATCACCGTGGCAAAAAATTATCCATGTAACACAATAGAGCACGTGAAATGTCACGGCATAGCAATCAATGATTCCGAAGTGTGTCATCGCAAATCAATAATGGAAACACGATCGTCATTTTCAAATAATAGTCCGTTACTGCGCAATCTCCCACCCACGCACCACGACATACCTCCCATAATTACCAAGCTATTACTGATAATTTGTTGGCTCAATAGCATCATGAATAAAAGGCGAAATTTAGTAACGCTTAATAAAAACTATACAAACTTAAAACTCGAGGAAAGCCACTAATAACATGGCCACGAGCTGCTAATTTATGTTCACTTTTGTGTCGTAATTAATACTGGCTGTATAGTTTACATTGCCACTTTTATCGATTCGAAATTCAAAGCCCTGGTATTTTTGTTGGTTTTAAAACGATAATTTTGAGGCCAGTACGCGTGATGGCCGGGTGTCAGTTAATAATATTTCATTGAAATGTGACCGCTTAACCGCTTCCAATTCCAACCCACCGCCAAACCGCCTTCGAAAACTTACTTTTTATTGATATAATCAAAAAACACAGTTCTTTTAATACTGGCACACAACAGTTGTTGATATTGATAGCAATTCAAAATTCAAAATAATTACATCGAACAGTCAAAAGGATGTTATTACGCGTTTGTTTTTAAAACCATAAAATAAACTTCGTTGTTAGGGTAAGCGAGGCGTAGTTATTCGAAGAGGTCTACGAGTAAGAAGCTTGTTCGCATTAAAAATATTCACTGTGTGAATTTAACCGTAATTTAGGAATGATCGTTATTTTAATGGTAGCGTCGTGTGAATTTATAATTAAAGCGTCATTATAATTAATTCTGAGCGGCACGCGCCGCCTTGGGCGTTGACAGTTGTTGCCTTTTTTTGTATAAATCGTGGCTCCCACACACCGGCCGTGGAACTGTTGAGCCCATACTTGCGTTAGAAAAGTGTGTCAAGAAATAAATGGTCACATATCTAACATAATATAGCTTTCATTTAAAGACAGGGAAGGTCGTGGCATAAATAAAAGTTACTTGAAAGGAAATTATTTGTCGTTTTTAATCTGTATATTTAGAGTCATTCACGATGACGCATGTCGTGGTTCTTATTACAATGTGATTAATGTCTAATTTTGAGAAAATCATGCGTCTTCGTGGATGGCACTAGGTATACCTTCCAAAAAAAAAAGATAATTACAAATTTTGACGCAAATTTGTATCTGTGGTAGAAGCCAAGTTAATTAACGGTTAATTACAAGAGACATACTTTCAAGAATTGGACCGGGCAGATTACGATCACAATACAACATTGACATCCACGAATATTTCTCACTAATTTTCATGTTGAAAAAATCAAATAATACCTACCTACCTAACTTCTACTGGATAAGTATATTTTCTTTTATGCATTATGTATCTTTTACTTATCAATGAATTCAATTCTATAATAATATTATTAAGTATATTCTAAAAATTCAATTATATAAATGTACCGTACATACGTTACTAATAATATAATTATGAAGTAGGAAGGGAATTGGAGCACCATATTGCAACCCCTCTTTACATCCCATATTCATTTATATCCCCTCGATTTATTTTTTTCCTCCAGAGAATTGACCCAAAATCAAGCCTCTTCCGTAACGAATTAACAAGAGAACCCAGGGATGATCAATGGTTTCGCACTACCTTTGTCTATGGCCAATGTGCATACTGAGCGGTTTCATTGTCCCGCACGCAACGTAGAGCATTAAACCAACCGGAGGTGTTAAAAGACTGCTCTATTTATCATAACTAAAGACCCGCGGTCATACCCGTAATATTTAATGTTTTTGTGAAGCTCAAGGAAATGTAAGACAATGTCGAGAAATACGTACCTTCATTATTCATGTTGTGCAGGTAGATACTTTATTCGTACGCAGGGTCGCCCCCAGTAGAAAGTTGAAAACGACAGGTTTTGTATTGTATTAGAATAAAACGCGTATGGCCCTTTCGTTTGGTTTAATGCTCCAAGACTCGCAAAGTTGCCAGTAAGGCGTTAAAAAAAGTCAAAGTAACTTAAGTCCTTAATAGACTTTTAACATTGGCGCTTACTGGCCGATTTCACGTTTAACATGTTTGAATTTGGAACATTCTATAGAAACGGCTTCGAACGTCCATATCAAATTATCGAAATCGAACATCAAGTGAGCAGAGTGCAGTAATAGATCCAGAAAAAAAAACGATTGTCAATGGTTAGGGTACCCATTGAAAATGGAGTGAAATCGCGACAATAGGCGGTAATGAAGTGGTTTTGTCGTTTTTAGATGTTTCGCGGCGTGTGGGTATATTAAAGCACAATTATGTTATAAAAATGGACGTTTATTGGACGATTAGTATAGGATCGTGGTGTTGTGAAATTGGCTTTATGAAATTGGTGTAGGATGACGTACGTCACGATTGGTGTTGCCATTGCCAATAATAGTGCTAATTTTGAGCGTTCCGTATCCGAAGGGAGATAAACAGAACCCTAATATCGCTTTGCTGTCCGTCTGTCTGCCTGTCACTTACGTATTAGCGGTCGAGGTCCAACATGTCTAGTGACAATAATAATTATGATGAAAACGAAGGTAGTTTTGCCACAGACGGCTGCGCTGAACAGTGAGGCTGTAAAAAGTTCACCTCGCAGTTGGTGCCCAGATCGAAGTTACCTAAACAAGGAGCTACTTGTTTTGTATCATAACATAAACTACTCATATGTGAGTTACTTTTGTATCTAACATTCTAACATTAATTGCTGTCTGTGTCTGAACTATGAGGGTAGGTAGTTGTAATTCTAAAAAATTGCGAGAGTTGTCCTCACCCTCACATAGAACCCAAAATCGGGAAAATACATGCTTCTAGCTTTTTTGACTTAGATACCTGGTTATCCTTAGAATAATATTTATAACCAATGACCTTCACTCCTAATAGTGCACGCGACAGTACTTAAAATACAACGTAATAAAATTGCCATAAAACATTAGAAACGCACGTCCCGTCAACAACATATTATCATGCTAAATCTAACACTCCTGGTATGTACAGTCGAATGAGATAAAGAAATTAAAGGAAGTTTTTAACAAAAAAAATACTAAATAAAAGAACAACTGCCATTAGTTGAGTCATCATTGACGAACTCTAAAGGACCTTTGTTCTTAACAACCCGCGTCAAATCGGTTGATATTAAAGCCAATTTAAAAGGTTTTATAAACGAGAATATTGGGTAAATCAATGTAACAACGATTTGAGGAAAATACTGACGTGCAATAAATACCGTCCGAAAATACCGAAATAAAAATGACGCTATTGACATAATTGACGTGCTAAATGTAGGCAGTTGTTTCACCGCCGGCTAGGAAGTGATTGGCTGTCGACAATTTTCTCGGTCAAGAAACGAACAAAAGATATAGATCCTGTGATATTAATAGTTGATCGCTGGCTGTTCACACTGCCAGCAAGGACTCTCTCTTTTGTCGCAGCGACAAAAGTTATAAAACTCGCTGAGCTATAATAAAACTAGCTCAGCGATGTTAGCCTGGCGGCAGTCCCGCTGGAGCGAGTGGTGCGAGTGATCGCCCGTCACACTCGAACACTCGCTTACAGCCTATCTACAGCGTGTATTTTTGATACTACCTTAAACTTTAGCCCTGATAATCACATTTTATTATGTTTAAGTAAAAAAATGTGACTTATTGTTTTCCTTACAAAATTAATTAGCACGCATTGTATAACTACGTGATACTGCTTTGTTTTTATTCAAAACGTCGCACTTGTTGACGTGACAGCTGTCACAGAACGTTTCTCTCTCATATCAAATTGTTGTACGCATTACATTGCTGCTCGAAAATGTTTAAAAGTTTAATTACGTTCTGGTAATTTTAAATTATTAATTTGTTTTGATATCGTTTCACAGCATTTAAATCTTCGTTTGGTTACAGTTTGAGTTAGTATCAAAAGCATACGCTGTATAGCGACAAAACTACACTCGCTTTTCGCTGCTTGCCCACTCGTTTCTAGCTACTAGCTCTAATCGCTTCTCGCTCATCATCAGCGGTGGGACAAGTGCCGTAATGACTAAAGCTCAGTTTACACCTTTTATGAGTATATAGTATATATATAGTAGTGTGTAGTAGTATGTATATAGTAGTGTGCTTGCACTGTTGTGTTTCGGCGTGGAGAGTAAGACAGCGGGTGAAATAACTGGCACTTGAGGTATTCCATCTTAGGCCTCTAGGTTGGCAACGCATCTGCAATACCCTGGTGTTGCAGTTGTCTATGGGCGGTGGTGATCTCTTACCATCAGGAGACCTACTTGCTCGTTTGCCATCCAGTCGAATAAAAAAAAATATATATATATGTATATTTTTACTATCTCACTGGCTCAGCGAGCTATGGATAGAGCTATGCTTGGGATTTTTCTATGGGATCGAAACAGAAATGAGGAGATACGTAGAAGAACGAGGGTCAACGACGTAGCCAAGCGAATTTAGCTCGTTGAAGTGGCAGTGGGCAGGCCATATAGCATGGAGAACGGATACTCGTTGAGGTCGAAAAGTTCTCGAATGGAGACCGCGGATCGGTACGAGTAAGCGCAGCGTCGGACGTCCACCAACGAGATGGACGGATGACCTGGTTAAAGCCGCGGGTAAAATAAAAGGTGAATGAATAGACCGCTTTTAATTAAAGCAACTGGAGGTCTGGGTGGTTCCAATGTTGTAGGAGAGACCAAAGCGGCTCCAAGCGACCAAAGAAACTCCGGTTGGCTCGGGCACGTGGAAAGGTTGGGAGAGGATCGAGCCGTGAAGAGATCGTACTTGGGACGACTGAGTGGACGTAAACCGGTTGGTCGTCCCAGGTACCGCTAGAGGGACGAGGTCCTGAAAGACCTTTTTGACCACGTGGTCAAAGGCTGGCAAGAGCCATACGAGTATCATAATGAACTGAAACAATTACTTTGTTCACCCGCAACCTTTATGATGGCTACGTTTATGTAAGAAATGTGTGCTCATGCAGTTCCTCCTCCTCCACACTATAAGAACATACTCAAATCACACAAAGCTATTTATCACCACCACCACTACAGACACTACACTGCACTAACGCATTTCGAACCCAACCCAGCGCTCATCTTCAGAGCAACGTGCATGAATACACATTTTTTAAATACGTACCTAGCTATACGTAGGTCGCGGGCAGGCGCGGCGCACTCCGCGATATAGGTGCGATTCTGTAAGTATCAAACACCCCACGCCGGCGTGGGTTAACTCAGTAGGGCTGTGAACGAAGTGCAAAAAAATATTAAACCTAAAATAAACCTTGCGATTTTATGATTGATGAGGATATTAGAATATCTATCATGAAATAGCGTCGTTTTTCGATTTATGGGATGAGGAGTAGGTATAGGCTGAGATAAATATTTGAAGTTTTGTTATGTTGCATGGTGATGTGTGAAGCAGATTATGCCTGGACATGAAATTGTATACCTATACATGTATACATATTATGTAACCATATTCTATGCAAATAAATAAATTATTATAATTACTCTAAATTCGTATATTGTGTCAATTTAGTAACTAACGCAAACAATAATAAAATTAATTATTTATTGTCATTCTTTTTTTTAATAAAATCTCGGAGCCATCACCTCATTTTTGAATTGAATTCATGTGCAGTGCAGATGTTATTTTTATAAAATTAAGTATTCTTAAATAATGGCTTAATTAAGCCGCTCCCGTAAATTTGACGCTGACAGTATCATGGTACTATTCCGTATTTTAGGGATAAGAAATTTTAGGAAAAAATATTTTTTTTATGTTATTTATGTTACGTTCTTTACGAATTTGCGAGTCTGGTGTGATGCCCACTGGCAGGTTTTTTGTTTTTATCATCTCTAAATACATTTAAATCACAGTCAAAGTAACTCTTAATCCTCCTGTCGCCCATCAAAGAACGGTAATAAATAATTATGTCATCGAAATCCAACATACGGACTGTCAATTGGTTGACATCGATAGCGTTAGCAAATTATAAATACTCGAATCATTTCACACTCACTATCGAACTGGGTAAGCTATCCTCTGTCCCTTTTACTCCTTCACGATTTGCTAATAGATGAAGAAACAGAGGTTTTGCTCGAAAATAACGAATTGAATCGACGCGGCTTAGCTGCCGTGATATGGATGTCAATATCAAATTTGAATTTCGAATAATCTTATTAACGGCTTATTGTTACACTTATTTAAATTTACAGGTGTGTTTAGACAAAGTAAACTTTATTTGTAGTCACATAGTGATTAAGGAGGTTTTTGATAATTATGCAAATTAAATCTGTCCTTTGAGAGACGGCGTCCGTCCGATTAAAATGAACTGAGACTTAGGTGCAATCATTTTCTTCTGTAATATTTGGATCGCTAAGTTCGTAAAAATAAATATGCTTGATAAGCGGGAGAAACTAAGAGACCAATTCCCTTATGAGAGATGTGCTGGCCTTGTACTATAGTATATAGGTGCTAAGTTCGAAAATCGAACAGTTACGTTCCGTTGCCATTTCATTCAAGTTTAAGTACTTAGTAGGTACTTAACAGAAGTTCGTGAAAAACGGCACAATACGAACTTCAAATTTCGAATGTTTAGCCTCCCTGAGCGATTCGAGAATGCGTAGCAGATTAGTGTCATCTAAAATTTATTCCTTGCTTACATCTCTTCACACTTTCCATATTCACATCTTTATTTCGCGCATATTTCTCATTTGAAAAATATTTATAAATACGGTGCGGTTGAGACACATTTTTTAAATTATTTTTGCCTACTTTAATACAGCTCCATAGCTCGCTCGCTGAGCAACTCGGATCCATTTATGTCGTCACAAGCAACAAACACTGGTTGAAGACTTTCATCGTAAGGAACTGAGGAGTTATAAACGAAAAGTACGTATTTTCCAAACACTGTTAATAAAATTCGACGATTGACCTCCTCGATGGTTTTCTTCTCTCATTACGACGCTCATTGCAGTACCCTCACACACCAGGTGGATGCGCCCAAAGCACTACTTGGCTGAAACGTACCCATAGGTACGTGGCCCATTTAGGGGGAAGTGAAGTCTTCAAAATACCACGCTTGGTCACAGGGGCAGGGGAGAGGGCTTAGGTTTTCGACGTAGTCAATATCTTCTTAGTAATATTTTTTTCACTTGTACTAATAGTAGATACTTATAACACGTATTCTTGGCGCTATGCGGCAAGCGCCGTATTAATAAAGACAGATAATTATGAGCCAGATTAACTTTTTTTTTGTTTTATGTTTGCAAAACTGATTTAGAACCAAATATAATAAATATATTATATCGATGGTGGAAGTCTCAATTGACGTAAGGGACAAAATGCTACTTTTCAGGAGAGCGAAAAGAAGTTTTTGGTAATTTTCAAACCCTCACAGCATTGTTAAGGTTTAACTTAGCAGGACGTTATAATTACGTAAAATCTTGAATTTTCTTGCTTTTCAACGTGAAACTATAGATATTTTCGTAAAAAGCTTAATAAGAAAAATAGCTGTCCCTTACGCCCGTGACATACGGGTGTCATAGCCCCTTACACCCATAAACCGTAAATAAATAAATAATGTAGTAACCGATTTTTGGTCTTATAGGACATTTTATATTTTATTTGCTACATATTTGGACGTAAGTTCCTGTAGAAAAATTAAAAAAAATAGTGAATTAACTCAAAGAACCACTTTAATTATTTAAAATAACGCGCAAAAGCCATAATTTTGCACGTCCCCTTAAAAAATATGTAATTTGTAACATTTTCTTTAAATGGACATTATAAGTTAAAAGTTAAATAAAACTCAAATAAATTTTATAACGTTTTAAACTTTCGTGATTCTCACTCATAGTCAAAATACCACCAACGGGACTTATCACGCTAACACACACGAGTAATATTTACCTCGACGTTTCGGCAACATTGCAGTGGCCGTGGTCACGAGTGGACTGAAGTGTGGGGTGTCAAGTCTGCCTAGCAGCGCGAGTCCTTCGAACTACCCGCACTTGATCACTAATAGTACCAGCACTCGTATCACGAACTACCCGCAATTGATGATTTTTATTTGTCACCCCATCACACCGACTCACAACACTCATCCCGACGTCGACACTTATTAATAACAGGATTCCACGAAGATGAAAGCTTATATCCATCGTTACGGTTGACATTTTTATGCTTTTTTATTTCAACTGAAGTACCATTCTTGAGTAGATATGACGTTCCGTGGACAGAATTTTGGGATTGTGAAGCTCAATCCAGTGGTTTGGTTCTGACTACAACAAATGCTCGGCTATGGCTGACTTGTTTGTTTATAGCTGAGAGGGTCAAGGAAGATATTACAGCTGTTAAAAATCGCCAAGTAAATAAGTTTTTATCCCGGAAAATAGCATAGTTCCGGGGGTTAGCGATAAACGAACTAATGATGTTGTTGATGACGATGATGATGAAATGATTTTCACTACCACCACTGGCGTACTAACTCTGCTTGCTTGCAATATTGCTTACATGCTTGCCTGCTTGATTGCATGCTTGCTTGCATGTTTGATTGCATGCTTGCTTACACTATTTCTTGCACATTTGGGAGTATTCTTGCTTGATTTGTTGTTTGCATGCATGCTTGCCTTCTGGCTTCACGCTTGCTTGCATGCATGCTTGCACTATTTATGCTTCCTCTAACACACTGATTGCAGCTGTGAGGGAGTGGGACGCCAGCCCGCTTCATGAGCGCTGGAGGAGATACCATAGACCGGTCATCGGGATCGGGGTAACCCGCGATGTTCATCTAACCCAGGCCGATAAAATTGCATGTTTGTTGATTTGATTGACAAAATTACATGCTCACTTGCAAGCCTGCTTAGGTGGTTGCTTAGGTACATGCTTGCTTGCTTGCTTGCTTGCATGCTTGCTTGCATGCTTTCTTGCACGCTTGCTTGCACTATTTCTTGCACATTTGGGAGTATGCTTGCTTGAGTAGTTGTTTCAATCACTACAAGTTCTAAAAACCATCTGTTTTGATGCCTCCTATGACCTAACATTAACAAGGTATTTTAATGAACTAAAAGAAGCAAGCAAGGTATTTTACTTTAAGTGCCCCTTACACCCATAAAGTAACCTCAATTTTTAAAATGTCTGTTTGTTACTGTCCCTTACGACTAACAATTTACTCTAGTTTTAGCTTTTCATGTCCCTTACGCCCATAAGAGTATTCCTTATTTTATAAGTTGCTGTTGTTTAATGCCCCTTACGACGTACCAATTACACCTTTTTTTTAATGTCTGTTTGCTACTGCCCCTTACGACCGACAATTTACTCTAGCTCTTGCTTTTCATACCCCTTACGCCCATAAAAGTATTTATTATTTTATAAATTGCTGTTTTTTAATGTCCCTTACGACGTTCCGATTATACCATTTTAACCCTCAACATACATAATTAATTATACAGGCCAATTATCATTATGTATGCATCATCATCTCGGCCTATATACGTCCCACTGCTGGGCACAGGCTTCCTTTATTAGGATCTGTCAGGACAGCTTAAAATAAACAAAGTAGCTAAGAGAAATTTACCTCAACATCCTTGACTGAAATTCCATTACGGAAATGTTAGCTCGACGTCAAGCCATTAGGGGATCCATCAACTTAATCTTCTTTTTTTGTTTTGCTTTTGGCATCTTAAGTATAAAAAAATACGCGCGTTGACAAAGAACAAACGTAGGCAATCAAATACGTCCTCCGTGTTTGACGTGTCTGACACGACTGACCGAATCTGCAATGCGCAAACGCTCGGCGCGTGGAAGGTAGGTAGACGCGTTAGTATTTTGATGTTAGGTACAAGAAATAGGTACAGGCGGTAAGGTTACGCCCAACAACTTCTTGCTTTTTTATCTTATTCGTTATAAAATGTTGGGGTGTAAAGGGCAATGAAACAATAATTGACCCATACGCCCTTTTATTATATTTGCTGGTTTTTTTTAACGACATAAGTCGAGTCGTAAAGGACATATGAGACTGCCACAGCCCCTTACGACCCAAATATTAAAAAAATAATACATTTACGCCATTTTTCAGCTCAAATATTTTATATCATGTCCCTTAAGCTATTTTATTTTAAAATAATAAATGTTGATAACAGCAAAAGTAAGGGGCGTATCGTAACTTGAATACTACCAATCGACAGAGAAAAAAAAACTCTAATTTTCTATGTTTAAAAGTGATTTTCGGTATTTTGTCCCTTACGCCAATTGAGACTTCCACCATCGATATTATAAAAATAATTCATTAATAAATGAATTACTATGTGAAAATTAGAAGGACAGGGAGGGGGGTTTTGGCATATACTACGGATGGTCACCGAAAGGGTGGAAGGGGGTAAAAATTTGTGAAAAAAGTGTCACGTAGAATGGGTATGTCGTCGTTCAATCATCAATCCAATGACGTATATCGATGGAAGCAGGAAGTTGTAAGTTGATCCTAATATGATATGCGACGGTGTTCATACGTGTCGCGGGCACGGGCGTGCCTAATGAGGCGGCGGCTTTGTGCGTCGGATTAGCGGGGCTTGTTAGTCGACGACTGACGGAATGCTCGGTTGATTGTGGGATAAGTGTAGCTGTGTCGACTTGGGTTAGCCGGTTGGGTAACTTGGAGATTATAATAAAACTTGTTAATTGTTAAAAGCTTTAAGAGAGACAAGGATGTAAACGTAATTTAACTTTGTTGTTGTACGGTCAAGGACTTTAATTCATGAGTCACTATGGATCCTTTTCAGAGAAAAGTCATTATGATTTTCCTTGTTAAATAATCCGATGTCACTATGACGTTTACTGTGAAATAGTTTCATGGTGGCTCATGAATCAAAGGTACAGTCAAGTGCAAAAAATTGTATCTGTTCGTACCACTTCAAATGTAACATATTTTACGGCCTTATCACGTCGGAATAGAGTCGGTCGGTGGTACATATTTTTGAAACATTGGATAAGTTCATATTTTTACACATGACTGTACCAGAACGGTAGGTACTCAACCTAAAGCCTAGTTTACACTGCGAGCGGAGTGGACTCCATACGGTCAGGTGCATGCAGTGCCGGATTGGCCCATAAGCAAATTTTTAGCAATTGTTTAGGGCATCACGTCTTGGGGGCACCATAAACAGCATCAAAAAAATTGCTAGCACATTAAAGATAAGGCTGGTTACGGCTACTTATGGATGGGGGGGGGGGGGGTGCCCCAAGTGCGGATTGCTTAGGGCATCAAATATTCTTAATCCGGCACTGGCTGCATGAAAGTACATACAGCGAACCTCTATGAAGTTGATCGATGTACTAAGTTAAACTGAGTTATTACTGAGTCCGCTGCGTTCGCGGTGGATACCGTGCTTTATCCCTAGACACTGTTCGATAAAACAATTAAATATCAGTATATAGATTTCCATACGAAACTCTTGCCACACCACCTCATGTCGTCAATAACATGTCAAAATAACCATTGTTTAGTCAAACTCCTGTCAATAAAACATTAGAAGCCATTGGCGCGTCCATCTACCTTGACAGGCACTTGATACGAACCATTCCAACAAAAAGGATGTTAACGTAATTAAATTATATCAAATAAGCTTGCACACCTTCAAACCAAGTTAAAGCTTTATTTCTTTAAAGATACGGCCATTTTGGATTGGTGAAGTCGTGTTAACAAACAAATCACTTCAAAGGGGGGTTACGATTATGATATTCGTTTGAAATGGGAACGGTCTTTGATAAAGACACAAACCATATCGCGCGGTTTATGAGCTCCTGGTAACGCGGGTGTAATAAAAGGTGATTTCTCACTGTTTATAAAGGAGATTTTCATTAAAACTAGATACCTAGATGCTAACTGAAACAGAGGAAAGTTCTTTCTAAATTCACTTTTACGTAAGTCTGAACGGTCCGACTAGTTTCGATCTTTTCAGAAGGTGTTTTTCAAGTGCGTTGGCGACGGAGCACCCCCCATACCGTTCCTGAATTGCAATCGTGAGCTGAATCGTTCAATTTCGTAGTTTGTATACGGAGAACAATAACATTTTACCAATACTTCAGTTTTTTTGCTGATTGTAATTTTAATAGCCTTTCAAATCGATTCGACTACTTGGAAGTAGAAAAATATAGGTATACACCTCTTCAAATGTCATTGATAAAAAGCGACGGATTGTTTTGTCGATACATTACGTCAATTACATTTTCATTTACTTTTGTTTGTTGTCTCCTTTTTCGATTTTCGTGAAAGACACTATATTCTCGTCGACCGAAACAGCAAATTGCTGGCTTAATATTATTAAACAGACTCGCAAGCTCCTCCGTCACTCAGCTTACAATTGCTTACTTCCATGCCACGACAATAATCTACTATTACGTTATACATTAATCGTCCAGAAATAGGTCTTAACACCCAAAAGCACTATACTCACAATCCACACGAGCCAGCACGTTCCAATCAAAAAGGTCTTTATGGTTTTACAATGCCCTGATCGACCATTAACTTTGCTCATTTTAAATAGTCGGGTTTAATTACGTAGCAGTATTTCTATTGTTTTGGTGATAGGAATTAAGTGTAGCAGGGCTTCGTAGGAGACAGTGTAGTGATGCTTCTTTCGGCCTTACGCGCGAGTGGCGACACGGCGAGCATTTTGGTGTATTCATATTTATATAAATTAACCAGTGAGTGAGATAACTATTACTAACTACCTTTGACCTCATCTATGTACATCAGGTGAGAGAAGTGTCAATCATGGGTCAGTTTTATGTAAAAAATTAAAAACCTTAAAATAATTACTATAATTGAATAGGAATTTGTTGTATTTTAGTGTGTAGTAATAATTGTAATCTGATAATTTATAATTTTATAACTGATATTGTAAATGAATTTGTATTAACTGTAAATTCACTTTGTAATCTTTTTAAAAATAAACAAATATATGTGTTTTTTTTTAAATACTGTTCACGTGCGTGTGTTTACTCCTTCTAACTAAAAGGGCTGGAAGGAATAAATTTTGGTATAAAGCTGAACGTCTAAAGAAACATATAGGCTTCTTTTTATCCCGTTATTCTCACGGGATAAAACTAAGACATAGTCTTTACACGAGGCTTTATTGTCGAACACACTCGAAATCACAATCAATTTTGCCACTTCTTTCAGTTACACTGTTTTATTAGGATGAGTCGGGAAAGAAAAAGAAAGAAAAAAATGTAGGAAGACATGGTGAATAACGATTGCAAACTTCTGCGCGTTATGTGTTTATTGTCTTTATTCTGCTAATAGGAACTGTCATAAATGTGAATAATTATATTAAATTAACGATTTGTATAAAAATTACTTACACGTAATGGAAGCCATTGAGCCCATGGGTAAACGAAAGTACCGTTTAACTTACTTTAATACCCTGTCTAGACTTGGAAGTTATAGTTAAGACTACAAACGCAAACTGAAACTGCCTCTGTACTTAATGCGTACCTAAGTACTACTCGTATATCGACTATACGTAAATTGGGCCTCTGTTTTAGGGTTCCGTAGTCAAAATGGTAAAAACTAAACCTGCTTAAGTAGTTAAGTGGTTTTCAAAAATACTATATACATTCAGGCGTTACTTTGAGGATGTCCCAAATTAAACCATCTCGATGAATGGGGTCTACGACTGTACGTAACCATTGGGCGGGGAAAAGTCCGAGAATTGCTACCACGAACCGAAAGACAAAGCGTTTGCAGGGCTCCCAGTAGATGGACTGACGACATCGTGAGAGTTGCGGGCAACTGCTAAACACAAATGGCGAGTTGTCCTCCATTGTTGCTTTCTAAGGGGGAGGGCTTTGTTCAGGAATGGACGTCTTCCAGCTGATGATGATGATTTATTGTATGGGCCATGTTGCCATAAATAAATGGTTTAAGGCTCCGTTCTCACCACAGATGCGCGAGGATGTGTTGCGTAGAATGTGTTTTCCATGAAACAATGGAAATGCTTCATTTATCGCCTCGCTTCGCTCCGCTGTTTCCACCAGAGATGTGCTGTGCGAGGAAAGGTAGGTAAATGAAGCATTTCTATTGGTTCATGAAAAATACATTCCTCGCACATCTTTAGTGGAAGCGCATCGCTGGGTGCAAAGTAGTAGGTGCAATGGGGGAACCAGAGAGTACCTTTTTTATGACTGTCACTATTTACTAGTGAAGTTAACGTATTCGTGCATTATTAAGCAAAAATAAATAAATATGCGTCACGAAACCTGTTGCGTAGTTAACTGCAAGAACAATGGCAAAAACAGTGATCACAAATTCTATAAATTTGCACAAGAAAGATGTTTTGTGTGGCGTCGATTAACTGAGGTTTGACGAATTACACGAGCTTCAATGGTGTGGCTCATTACGAATTTATGATCTTCACATTTGGTTTCTTTTACATCTTGGACATCTTGAGCCAAAACTAATTGTTTTCCTTTTATTGTTGTTTGTGGTTGGAAAGCGATATGTTGTATAGTGTGCAGCACGAAATCCAATTTTTATAATTAATTTGGCCATGTTTAACTGAAAATACACAAGAAGTCTGCATTACTAACGACCTACTACAGTCATAAATAATCGCCTGCAATATATATGAAATGCGTTATTCGTTAAAGTTTATTTTTTTACATCTCGTGAAGACAGTCATGAGAAAGTCCGTGTCCTAAAATTGTGCCATTTTAGACGGGAAATAAAAAGGTCAACGTTATTATCTACAATATAGATTTACGCTATCGAATAAAATATATGTAAATTTCTATATTTCATTGAAATTATTTATTTTGTTACTTACTTTTAGTAATGATAGCCAGCCATTTGATATTTCAAAGTCCGCCATAATTGTAACCGCTAGTTGGCGCTGTCATCGCACACCTAGCGAATACCGGGTGTGGCCTGTAATATGAGCAAAAAATTTAAACATAGATCATATTCGTCAAACTGAACAACATTAGTTCAGTGAATTAAAAAAAAAAGTTTTTTAATTTTAATTACACTTTCATGTTTATTCGAAGAAGCAATGTAAAGCAAAATGCTTAATGTTTGTAGCGTGACAGGCGGCGTCAGTTGTGTTCTAGGATGGCATACATTGATGGTAGTATTTAATTTGTATGAAAAAGGAAAATTCAAAGACTCCATTATTTTTAAAAGTCGCTGAACTAATGTGTGTTCAGTTTAACGAGGACGATCTATGTTTTAATTTTTTGCTCGTATTACAGGCCACACCCGGTATATACGTAAAAGCTTTGCTAATGTTTATCAGCTACTTTTATCCGGCTAAAATGGAAAGTTCCCGCTGTACAAGCCGAAGTTGCTCGCAACTTCTTAATAAATTTACGACATTCCAAAAGCCATCTGCCAACTCCATCAATATTATACCTAGCATAAACAATTATACTACAGCCATTTTAGAAGTAAATTGATCCTAATTATGAGGAAACAGGCGTTAATAGGCCACCTAATAGCCATTTTTATGGCGCGAGCGCCGCCAAAGAGGTTTCCCTTGTATTTATTGACCTCCTTTTTTTGTTAAGTTTTAGAGTAAACAAGTAGATATACCGATGTTAATTGAGGCTTTCGAGTAATCCTTTGGGTAATGTCGTTTTATTGCTTTCATGGTATTTTACTTGCTTTATGAAATAGTCACTTGTTTATTTTTTACTTCAAGACTAAGGCTTGGCAATTTAAAAGTCGTATCTATACTACATACACATTTTTGTGTACTTAATAATTATATTTCTGACTCTAATGGCAGTTGTAACAATATGTTAGGTTAACACGAGCTTAGCAAGTAAAGCTTCGTTTCACAATAAACGTCATAATGTCCTTGTCAGACATCCGATGTCGATATGGTACATTGATATTATAGCTCCTTAGAATGCCGATACTAAAATAACCACAAAGGTTTTTTTTTATAAAATCCAATGAAGAATGAAATATTCTGCATTTTTTTTTAGTATTGTATTGTATTTTTTTCTATATAACAAGCGAGCTACCTGCTACTAAAAGTTACGTCAAAATTGTTTTAGCCGTTCTGCAATGTCCCAGAAAAATGAGCCGGTCAGACACAAAAAATCTCAAAATTAGACATTATTATTATTATTATTCACGTTATGATAGGCATAAGAGTACAACAGGCTGTTTGAATAAGTTCCGATCTAAGTAAATAGTATTTTAAATAATCGAAAAAAAAAACTTCGAAGAGTTACCTCCTTAGAGAGCCTGAAAGCAAATCAAGTAAATCGACTATTTCTGAAAAAAAAACGCACAAAGAGCTAGTAATGTGAAATACAACTTTACCCACAAACCTAGCACACACGCGCAATCAAGACTGACCTAAGAAAATGATTCTGACAGATCGATTCACTCCTAACCGAGCTATGTCCAAAAGAATAGGCACTATTGCACCATAATTTATAGCGAAGCTCGAGCTATAGCGCTATAATAGCCTCCCAGACACCTCCGGTGGCGAGAGCGGGACGACGCGCTACGTGCGAGAGGGAACAGGGACCAGAAGCGCCGCTCCACGTCAAAATACGTGCTCCATTCGTTTTATTACCTTGCGGCTGCACGGGGGTGGGACAAGTCGATGAATATCGATATCGATGGTTGTATTGACCACAAAGTAGTATGTATGTTATTGTGACAGATATTTGTAATGCCGGCTTTGTTTAATCAAACAAATAAACAGAGACAGCATCAAAGATTTTAACATAGCGCGCTAATGTTTTTAGAAGTCTGAAATGTTTGAGAGTTTCTCCCTAGACTAGACATAGAACATTCGGTGTAAGAATAGATTGCTTAACCTACTGAAAAAGTTTTTTGTAAAATAATTTACAATAAAACGTTTTCACGATTTCGAATAATGTTAATTTGGTAACGCGTCAACTCTTTTAATTTCCTTTTATTTTCTCACTCACTCTCACAATGGTTTAAATAAGATTTTTGAAAGAAGTTTTGAATGTATGTAGGGCAGAAGTACCGTTTGTGGCCACTGTACCGTTTATGGCCATTTATTGTTTAAATATACGTTTGAAATAAATTTATAGTAATAAATCATTATAAACTTTATTCGTTTCAGTATAAGCTTTTGAAAACTCACTAAACATATTATTTTAATATTATAACGTTTTATGTATAACTGCAAATGTCAACTGGCCAAAAACGGGCTTAAGATGGCCAAAACCTGTACTACTGCCCTACTTACTTTTTAATTACTAACGAGGTAAATTTGGCCAGTATTTACTGTTAAATTATCACGAACTATGAACTTTAGATAACTAGTAGACACACCTAGGTAGGTACACACAAAATTGTGGTCTGCATCATTCGACTCTATGTTTTATTCAAGCCCATATCGTATTTTTAGCTAATTTTGTATGAATCGGCTAAGCCCAGGGCCAGTACCGATACACCACACACATACGATACACTCTTATCTGGCTGAGTAAATTAAATCTTTCCCGAGTTTCCCACGCTGAACTAAGCAAGTAGTAACTAGTAATCTACGACCTTGTAGTCAGGTTAAAGTGTACACCGAAATTCAAACTTCTTGAGATATCGATAAACTTCGCCCACCGGTCCCCATAATTTTTATCGATACCCCAATCCGCCATGGTGGCAGCACTGGAGGCGGTGCCGCGGCAACATCAAAGGAGGCCACCTCTTTGAAGTGGCCGCCGGCGCGCGCCGCACAACGCCGTAAGCGACAAAACCATACGTCATCCTCCTGTCATTATAACGCCTTACAATTGGAATATTACACTCAGAATGTGGAATTACTTACGAGACAATATAAATTGACAAGGACGGTTTATACCGATTTGGTTTGAGTCAATTGGGTGAAATGGTTTGATGTGTTGAGTTGACTTTTGGTGGCGGTTACATAAGTAGCGCTTTTCATAAGCGACAAATTAATCGTCATTTTTATACTGACGCTTTGGTAACTGGTGTATTTAAAAAATAGGGAATCTCGTGGATGCCTTACACAAAAGATGTTAGAAAGAAGGTAATTATTTTACGTCTCAATTATTCTCGCTCAATTAATCTTTACCTTAATTCAGTATCGTATTAATTAATGACAATAAAACTAATAACAGCGTTAAATCTGACAACTCTTAATTTGCTAACTATAATTTGGACTTTATGTTCATTTTATACGTATTTATAGGCTTCAAGTCAGTTAGATCCTTCTCAAACTGCGCTTTCGAACAATACGGTCAATTGTGAGGAACAAAAAGCAAAATTACAGGTTTGCTTCGTCGAAGATAATTCGGGTAACCCTTTATGAGCTGGATCTTGATGTTTTGCAGCTGCTAAGGGTTGATGAGGTGGTTGGAATAATAATCGTTTTTTGGTTAAGCTAATTAGATGACATCAGTGCTAGCTTATCAAATGAGGCTTACGGCATTCTGTAACGCCCCTCTGGCCGTTTTTGGGGCCGGGATTTATAACGATAAGCTCAAATTAATACAGTCACATAGAGGGACTAATATTCATGACAAAAGCAATAATGCAAACGCTTAAACGTCTTTTAAATTTAGAAATATTAATATCAAAAATGTTAGTTACATGAATTAATCTTATTTCCCAGAAAAAGTCTTCAATAAGGCTTTAAGTAATTACATGTATTCTTATAACATAATATTAAGTTTAACATTATGCTGAGTGGGGTCCACTTTACTTATACTATTCGATGTTTTTTTTTCATCTAATGTATTTTTATGTGTACCGAATATGTGTAAATAAATGTTTCTCTCTCTCTCTCTCTCTCTCTCTCTCTATATCAAAATTTAGTACAAAAATAAAATATTGCGAATAAAATATCTAATGACTGAAATAGCACATCCAATTGACAGTTACTTATACTTACCTCCAGAAAACGTTTACGATCACAATAGATCTCCCATTAATCAACTATACCTTCTCAAAACGAACAATCAACATAAGCAACAGGACGCAACCGGCATTTTGTAGCTTACGCCAATTCCGCAAGGACGCCTTTGCCAAAACAAATTTGTGTCGCTTAAATAAATTACTTTAATATCCTAAACATCTGACCTGCCGTGTAATTAAATAACATTCACAGATAACCGTGCATAATGAACACATTTCCATCACTCACTTTTATCGCACGAAAAATCGTCTAATTCACACCCGATTTTGACAAACTCGTATTAATCAGGCATCCCTAATTATGTTTTTTTTCGCTCTGAGGTGTTTTGGGAACGACACAGTTTTGACAGAGGTAGAGTCAAGATTAATGATGCCTAATTACTGGCCGCTAGAGGGCGAGATCGCCGATCTAATGGAGCAACTGTTCGTCTGCTAAATATTGTCAAGGACTAAAGCTAAATGGTTTTACAAGGTTTTATCTGGCACGGGAGTGAGAGGTTTCAAGCCGCCATGGAGGTTTGGGGGTTTGGCCAGCTATTTATTGGGCACGTATTTGAATATCGAAATTTAAAATATCTAAGGTTAAAATGTCGACGGTCAAAATATCGAAAATCAGAATGTCGAACGATCATAAGGTCGAAATTCAAAATGTCGAAAGGATAAATTATCGAACGGTACAATTATCGAATGCTAAAATTTCGAAAATCCTAATATCGACGGATAAAATGTCGAAAATTGAAATTTCGAACGATTCTAAGGTCGAAATGCTAAATATCGAACGTCTATAATATCGAAGGGTGCAATACTCGATTACTGAGACGAAATTTAACTTTGGCTTTGTTTTGCCCGCAGTTGAACCTAACACGCTCCTCCTCGCTAAGCTCGTCGTCGCACCTAAACTTTTCGGTTGAATTAGTCAGACTTCAGTTTTAAATTTTAGGTATTAAGTAATCTAATCTAAAAATTTGGTGCGACGACGAGCGCAGCGAGGAGGAGCGGTTAGGTTCAACCGTGACCAAAATCGAGTCAGAATCGAGTTCTATGCATTTTTCTTGATATTAAATATACTTCGCTATTTAAATTTTCGATATTTTAATATTCGTTTTTTTGACGGTTGTTTTTTTGTGTTTCGATATTAACATTATATCGATCATTCGGTTGTAGATATTTCGAACTTTCGATATTTTAGCCGTTCGATATTTCGGTTTTAGGAATTCCAGACGTCGATATAATGATAGAAGATATTTAGATCATTCGATATTTTGATTTTCGATATTTTGACCGTTGACGTTTTAACTTTAGATATTTTAAATTTTGATATTCAAATACGTGCCCGTTTATTATGATTGGCGTTTTCACAAAAAAAAACCTTTTGTGACAGTTTTCTGTGAAGTGGAATGTGTCAAATACAAGATCAACAACCTGTCTTAGACCTTGGGTTTAACACTACATTTGGTGAGAACTTGGTGAAAAGTTTTGGTGATTAATTATTAATGTTTGCTTCTTGCTTCTCGTATAACTACACCATTAATTATGATGCTGTGTCATAAAATCAATCCAAAATACTTGGGAAGATAGTTGGCTAGTTTGACTAAACACTCATATACCTAGGTAACACTAATACGGGGTCAGATGACGCTTACTTACCTACTGTTTTACTCTGTAAGCACCTAATGTTTCAATACTATGTAAGCAGCAATTTATATAACATTATTTTCTTAATAAACATTTATTATTATATTTATTTTTTTATACAAAAAATACCTCTTCAATTTGTTGCAAAAAGAAAATACCTACGTGCTAAAAAAGTATGCGTTCTTCCTCTTTTTAGAAAAAATAAACTTTGTATGAACTTTTTATGGTCTTCGTGTCATATGACTAAAAGTAAGTAGTACAGTCAAGTGCAAAAATAAGTATCTATTCGTAGCACTCTACAATAAGTTGCTACGGCCCTATTCTGCACATGCTGAGCCTAACCCTAAGCAAAACCTTTTGACTTTAGGGTCCTGACATTTATTTTTTAACAAACTTAGCGTTTATGACCTAGACGTGGTTGACCTGCTTTGTTATTTTGGATATTATTTCAAAATTCTTAGAATTCTTTATTCAATAAACAATTTATACTTTATAAAGTACATTCGGCCGTTATTCTTAGTCTTAACTTAATTAGTCCTTTATAAAGTACACGAGGACTTAGGAGAATATAGCTGAGCATGTATGTACCTTCTCATTAATATATGTTGTTTTTTTATGTTCAATAAATGTTTTTCTCTTTCTTTCTTTCTTTCTTTCTTCTTATTGCGTCGGAATAAGAGTATGTGGTACTTAGTTTTGAAACTTTGAATAAGTTCATATTTTTACACTTGACTGTACATGTATATCGAATCTCTCTAACAAGCAGTAGGTTCTCAAAATAATTTAAACACCCATTATTTTTTAAGATATTTATAAAGAATCCAGAACACGGCTTCTCAAATAATTAAGTATATATTTTATTCGCGGTTTCACGTTATATGCAGGCCGCTTTCAACCGAAACAACTGGAGGTCTATGGGGGAGGCATATTATGTCCAACAGTGGACTTCCTACAGCTGGTATGATCATGATGATGATATTGATGAGAATTTATTTGATCAAATAAAAAAATATGTTTTAGGCGACGGATGTTTCCATAGTACCTATAGGCTGCTTTGTATAAGTTATGTTTGACCTATATGTTTATATGGGCCATTTTCACTTAATTAACAAATTACTCGTTTATAAAAAAAGGTGCGACCAACATACTTAATTGTCACTTTAACTTCAGGGACGCTAATGACTCCGCTAAATACCAATTTAATTAACAAAAGTCCACACAGCCACCTAATTACTGTTTCCAAAACAAATTAATTTGCCGGGAAAAAGTTGTAAAAAATAATGACTTAATTTGAAAATGTCTCACATGCCACAATGGCGCTTCGCCGCTTCGTTACAATTAAAGTTATTTAACACTTATGTTATTCTGACAGGTTTATCTAATTCGCGTATCGTGGGAATGAGAAGATGTACCACTTAGAAATATCGGGATGAAGATGACATTGCGTTTCTTTAACATTAGAAGCAACCAGTGTTACTTAAACCACGGCTCGTCAAAGTCTATGGACTTACAAACTTATTATTTACAGCTGGTCCAAGCGCTACTGTCTGTAATCAGGTTTTAACACAGTAGCTTGTAACATTAGTTCTCAATTTGTCCATCGACGTGTAATATCTTTGTCGTACGTTCGTGAGGTAATTCGCGATCATTGGAATCCTTTGCAGGGTTCTCTTTAAAGTGGCGGTGGTGGTAATGAGTAGTTAGCTTTTCCCTTGTGAGTGGACGTCGTAGATAATTCGATTTTATGGACGAGAACTGTTAATTATCGAATTAGGCTCGTGCGACTTTGTTCTCTATTTTTCTTAAGTGCAGCATGGGAATGTTATGGTTGGGAATAAGCAGGCATTTATAGGTATTAAGGCGCATTTAGTGGAATGGTGTAAAATGAAATATTTATTTTTTACTATAACTGTGTTTTGCTGTATTGGCAAAAATTGAAGGATCGACCTATATTTTTGATCAAACTTTTTCTTTAATAGTTACAGTTAGGTACAGTCACCAGCATTAATATCTGCCACAGCGGAGCGTGCAAAAATATCTGACACGTCCTTCCGGCCCTAGAAATAGAGTCGTATCCAATATTTATGCACGCTTGTTGTGTCAGATATTGGTGCTGGTGACTGTACGTGAAAGTAATAAAATAAACAATATTATTTCTAAGTAAGTATAAAACCATAACAATATTTACTTATAAACAAGTCACCATCCTCATCTCAGCCTATATACGTCCCACTGCTGGGCACAGGCCTCTTTTCAGAATGAGAGAGCTTTGGTCATAGTTTCCACATAGGCCCAGTAGGTATGGATCGGGAACTTTACACACGTCATTAAATTGCATCGAACAGTTATTTGCAGGTTTTCTCACGATGTTTTCCTTCATCGTAAAGCTCGTGATAATTTCAAAATGTGATTTCGCACATGAATTTCGAAAAACTCAGGTACTAGCCAGGATTCGAATCCACGATTCTCTGCTTTTGAGGCCGTAGGTCAAACCACTAGGCCATCACGGCCATTGCAAACAAGTGCTTATGTAGTATTAAATACAGTCAGTTAATAATCTTTAAACAAATTAAGAAAATTGCTTCAAAATTTTCTTTTTCTTAATAATCTCTACATAATCTATGTCTATAAACGACAGACAAATTTCACGCGATTTAATTAGTTTAATCGATTCATTGGTTTTACAATAACAAACAAACATTTTCTTAATTGCACAATATAGCCAGTAATAGGTAAAAAATAATAAAGTAGGTAGAGTATCCACGCATAATTTGTAAAATCATTTTATATGTATCTACCACCAATCAGAGTCGACCTAAATATTTACTTTTTTTGACGTGGTAGCCTTACTGTAACCACTTGCTGGCTGCAGTACGAATGGGCCAGCTCGACCGGGTTAGTACCACACTCTTACAGAATACCGGCGTGAAATAGGGTGCGCATTTTTTCACATAACTTTTTAAGTCCTATTTAATTATCGGGAGTCCGAAAAAGTTTCTCATACTTACCATTTTACATCATAACGATCACTCTTTATGTATATATTTTTCTAATACTAACGATCGAAACTCCTAATCATTCTAATTCATAACTTTATTAATATAATATATAATATTTGTTTTCATATATTTCTTAATCATAAAGTGTCATTTATCTATCCGCATTATTGACGCGCAGGGACTAGGAAATTTTTCAATGGTGCGAAATGATGTATTTAAGGAAGGACTCCGTCAGGTACGACGACGAGCGAAGCGAGGAGGAGTGTTAGGTAGAACTGTGACCTTACAGCGCGCGAGCCGAGCGAGCGAAGCGAGCGTGCCGCGGCAGTGGCCGGCGAAGCGCCAGCACTGAACATATTTTTCAACTAATACCAATATAATATTAATTAACGATAATTAATTATTATTATTATTTATTTATTATTGTTTAATATTTTTAAGGTTTTTAGATTTTTTGATATTTTGTATTTTTTATTGGATAATTGTTTTTTTAGTGTTATTTAGTATTATTTTATTAATCTTGATTTTTTGTCATTTTCTGGTAAGTATGCTTTTTAATTTAATTCGACTTTTTGTTTAAAAAAAACGATATAAGTAAATCTTATTAGGTAGTTACCGTTATGAATAACAATATTATGAGTTCTAATGTTTTCTTATTAATGCCATTATTAATAAGAAAATTATGATATTCGTCTGTTATGAAGGATAATTATCTGAAAAACAACATTATGAGTTGAGATGTGTTCTTAGTAATGACATTATGAGTAAAAAAAAAGACTGATTTTTATCCTTCTTATCCGTCGTTTTATCCGTCTGTAACTTTACCAACTCTAATTCAATTTAATTAACTTTCATCAATTAAAACCATCAATTGTCAAAACTGCGAAACCATTCAATTTTCTTTTACTAACCTACCAAGTTCAAAAGTCGTTTCATTCCTGTAAGGGTTATAGTGAGGTCGTATTTTTAATTTGGCAGGTTAGCAGCGTCGGCGGGATCAGAGCGAAGCACTTGATTTATAAACAATACGTCAGTGACGTAAGCTTCTTTAGCGGTTTAGATTTATCGCTAGTGATGGGCTGACGCGGGATGCTGAGTGTCGTGTCGATATCGATTTCTTAATGATTTGAAAGCTAGGTAGTTAATTAATAAAAAAAACGGCAAATGCGTGTAAGGTTACGCTTAGTGTACGATTTCGATACGGCGAATATTCAATATTCTAGTACGCTGTGATAGTTTTCTGCCATATTTTTTTACCAAATTTAGCATTTGAAAACTTAATATTTATTACTTACTTCTCCATTCATTGTAAAGGTTGCCTGGTAGAGATCGCTCTGAAGCGATGAGGCCGCCTATTGCTTACCTCAGAAAATATCTGTGTATACCTACTTTTATCTGTGTTTTCTGTACTGTTTACTACTTATGTGTTGGTGTGTTATAAAGAGTTATTGTTGTATTTGTATTTTGCAATCCGGATCATTAAATCGAAAAATGATCTTAGCAAATTTATAATGCTTATGAAAAAGCTACCCCACAGTATGGGTAGAAAAATAATTGGCTGTGCTTTATTGTCTGTTAGAAAATCAACAAATGTGTCAGGCAGCACGTTTCTCTATAGTTTTTTTGTTAAGAAAACATCACTGCTTTTTACTTAAAGAGTAGCTAGTAAATTAATTCAGTAATCGACTACTTAAGAATGTTTGCGATATGATATGATTATCTAATCGTAACACTATTGAATGTTTAAGTTAATTTGACTTTACTAATTCTCTTCTCTTTACTTATTTCTCGCAAGTTTTACCAATTTTCTCAGTAAGTACCTATCCATACAAATATTATAAATGCGAAAGTGTATTTGTATGTTTGTCCGTCTTTCACGTCGAAATTGAGGGACGGATCGTCGTGATTTTTGGCATAGAGATAGTTTATGGGCCAGAGAGTGACTTAATCTACTTTGAATAATAA